>NW_020172593.1:109427-283734 GCF_003031525.2 Neophocaena asiaeorientalis asiaeorientalis
TATATATATATATATATATATATCACATCTTCTTTGTCCATTCATATGTTGATGGACACCTATGTTGCTTCCAAATCTTGGTTATTGTAAATAATGTTGCAATGAACATTGGGGTGCCTATATCTTTTTGATTAAGTGTTTTCGTTTTTATCAGATATGTATCCAGGAGTAATATTGCTGGATCATTTGGGAGTTCTATTTTTAGTTTTTTGGGAAACTCCATATCGTTTTCCACAGTAGCTGCACCAATTTACATTCCCACCAACAGTGTACTAGGGTTCTCTTTTCTCCACACTTTTTGCAGCATTTGTTTTTTGTGGTCTTTTGTGGTAAGAATGGTCTCACACCATTCTGACAGGTGTGAGATGGTGTCTTACTGTGGTTTTGATTTGCATTTTTCTGATGAATAACTATGTGGAGCATCTTTCCATGTGCCTGTTGGCCATCTGTATATATTCTCTGGAAAGATATCTATGCAGGTCTTCTGTCCATTTTTTGAATGGTTTGTTCATTTTTTTCAATATTGAGTTGTATGAGCTGTTTATATATTTTGTATATTAACCCCTTGTTGGTCCCATCATTTGCAAATATCTTCTCCCATTCAGTAGATTGTCCTTTTTTTTTAAATCAATGGTTTCCTTTGCTGTGCAAAAGCTTTTAAGTTTAATTAGGTTCCCTTTGTTTATTTTTGCTTTTTTTCTTTTGCCTTTAGAGACAGATTCAGAAAAATATTGCTATGATTTGTGTCAAAGTGTGTTCTGCCTATGTTCTCTTCTAGGGGTTTTATGGTTTCAAGTCTTGTATTTTAAGTTTTCAATCCATTTTGAGTTTATTTTTCTATATGGTGTGATGAAACATTATAATCTCATTCTTTTACATGTAGTTCTCCAGTTTTTTCAGCACTACTTATTAAACAGACTGTCTTTTCTCCATTGTCATAGATTAATTGACCATAAGTGCATGAGTTTATTTCTAGGCTCTCTATTCTGTTCCATTGATCTATGTGTCTGTTTTGTGCTAGTACCATACTGTTTTGATTACTGTAGCTTTGTAGTATAGTCTGAAGTATGGGAGCATGTTCTTTTTTTCTCAAGATTGCTTTGGAAAATGGGGGTATTTTGTGAATCCATATAAATTTTAGGATTATTTGTTCTGTCTTCAATACATATTATAAAGTTACATTAATCAAGACAGTGTGGTATTGACATAAGGATAAATAAATTTGAGAACAGAATAAACAATCTAGATCTAGACCCACACTTACACAGTAAATTGATTTCCAAGAAAGGTGTTAATGAAATTCAATGGAAAGAAGAAAATATTTTCAATAAATGGTGCTGGAACAACTGGATATCTGTATTAAAACAAATAACTACCTTACACCATACATTAAAACAAAATCTAGAATGGATCACAGACCTAGTTAAGAAGCTGAAACTGAAGGTTTCTAGAAAAAAAGTCTCTCTTTGATTTCAGGGTTAACAAACTTTCTTAGGACACAAATAGCATTATTCTGAAGAAATTAAAATAATAAATTGGACATCATATTAAAAAAAAAACTTCTGCTCATCAAAGGACAACACTAAGAAAATTTAAAAGCAAGTCATAGCCATGAGAAACATATTTGCAATGCATATATCTGACAAAAGCTTGTATCTGAAAGGTTAAATAATTCTTTTAAATAAATAACAACAAACACCTAATGAAAATTGGGAAAATATTTGAATAAATACTTTAAAAAGATATAGGATTAGTTTATGAAGAGACATTTAAAATTGTTATTTAGGAAAATGTAAATTGAACCAAAATGAGATACCATTATACACACATTCAGAATTGCTTACAGTAATGAAAATATAAGATTTTGACAAAAATATAGAACTGAAAATTTCATACATTGCTGTTGGAGTGTAAAATGGTGTTTCCACTTTGGAAGAAAATTTTAGCGTTTCTAATAAAACTAAACCTATATTTGACACTATGACACAGCAATTCTCCTCCTAAGTATTTACTCACGAGAAATGAATGTGCACATAGCTCAAAAGACTTGTACAAAAATATTCATGGCAGTATTCCTCATAATAACCCAAAATGAAAACAACCCAAGTGTCCATCTAGTACATTCATGTAATGATACACTACTGAGCAATAAATTAAAGAGTAAGGATATATAAATTAATCAAAAAAGTTTACTCTAAGCAAAGGAAGCTGGAAATAAAGAAGTACATACTCTATGATTTTATTAATATGAAGTTCAAGAACAGGAGTAACTAACTTATGGTAATAAAAATCATACTGACTCCTTCTGGGGACAGAGGTTGACTAGACGGAGACACAGAGCTTTCTGGAGCATTGGAAAGATTCGCTATCTTGATGTAGGTCATGATTATTCAAATATAAACTGTCAAAATTTATGTAAATGTACACTTAATAATCTGTGCATTTGAATGGACGTAAATTACACCTCTATAAAAATAACTTCCTTTTTCATTTAATTAATAGTTATGTAAACTATGCACAATTTCAAATCACTTGTCTTGATACCAATATATCCCCACATATTTTGTTTTCCTGACGTTTTTTCTCTAATAGATTCTTCGAGAAGAGCTCAGGGAAGAATACTTAATGATTTCTTCTATGTCCATAAAAGGTTTTCTGTGGCTTTTTCCATGAAGATAAGTTTGGCTGGGTATAAAATGCTCAAATCATATTTTCTTTCCTCAAGTATCTTAAATACATGTTTTTCTTGCCTTTTGGTGTAAATAATTGCTGTGCAAAGTCTGATGACAATCTGGTTTTCTTTTCCTTAACAGACACCTAGCTGCCTGGATGTTTGAAGATTTTATTCCCCCTAAAAGTTAATTTTTTTTTACATGAAAGTCTTATGTTCTTGACCATTTTCAATTAATTTTCCCAAATATATCTTGTGCCCTTTTTATATTAATTTCAAATCTTAATTTATTCTAGAAAGCTTGTTTGAGTTAAGATTTTCATTGGCTCATTTGTTTTGGTTTGTATTTATTTAATCCATTGTTTTATCTCTTTCTGAGGGAGAGGGAGACTCATACATAAAATCTACATTAATATCTCTATATCTATCACTTTTTCTTAAAACCTTTATATATCTTTCTTCATTTATTTTTAAATTAAAAAAACTTTCCAATTTTCCATATTTTATTTTCCTTAAGGCATTTTCCATGGCTTATTTTGCTTTTATGTTTTTTCTAGTTCATTTTTCAAATGTAGTATACTTATTTTTTCTTTTCATTTTGAATTCCTTCTTGAGCTCTGATAGAGTATTTCAAACTGTCCTTTCCTTTAACAATTTTATTTTTCAGTTTTTATGATTCCATCTTATGCTGTTCTTTTACAGCTTCTATAGTTTTGGGGGAAGATTTCTTACACCTTTCATCTGTTTTGTGAGTACACCTTTCCAGTGTGTTTTCATTGTCTACAGGGACATTATTCTATTATTCTCCTTTTTCTTATGCAGACATACCTCACTTTATTATGCTTTGCTTTGTTGCACTTTGCAGATACTGTGTTTTTTATAAACTGAAGGTTTGTGACAACCTTGTATTGAACAAGTCTATTGTTGGCATTTTCCCAACACCTTTTGCTCACTTTGTGTCTGTCACATTTTGGTAATTCTCACAATATTTCAAGTTTTCATTATTATTATATTTGTTATGGTGATCAGTTGTCTTTCATGTTACTTCTATGATAGCCTTCTATGAAGGCTCACATGATAGTTAGCATTTTCTTAACAATAAAGTCTTTTCAAATTAAGGTATATACATCATTTTTTAAGACATAATGCTATTGTACCTTTAATAGACTACAGTATAGTGTAAACATAACTTTTATATGCTCTGGGAAACCAAAAAAATTGTATGATTTGCATTATTGTGATATTCACTATATTGTGGTGGTCTGGAACTGAACCCACAACATGTCCAAGGCATGCCTATAATAATACTGTATGGGATTTTGCCATAATCAATTTCCATTGCTCATGTTTAATTGAGATTAATTTTTCTTTCTTCTTAAAAAGAAAAATGAAAAGGTGGAGTAGGCAGTTCCAAGTGTCCTTTGTTCTATAGAAATATTGAAAAATCAAGCAAAAACTCTAAGAATTACTTTGTTACAACTTTGGAAAATAGTCAAAGATTCAAGCAACCAAGCACATGCTGAATTAAGAAAAAAGGAAAACTTTAAAACAGTAGGAAAGATTTGTGGCATTTTTATTTACCTTTACCCTACCCCTTTCCCCAGCTCAGTGATGGCCTTGAAGTCAGCAACTCACACTCCTAGTATGGGACTCTGGTCTCTGATTCCAGAGGAGCAAAGGAGATGTCATTTACAAAGGTTTTGTTTGTCTGTTGTAACCAGTCTAGGGGTTGCCTGAAGGACAGATGAAAGATGTTTGACTTTGTCTCACCTGATTTGGAATTCACTCAGGGCAGCAAAGTAGTAAGCATTCCTCAAAAATACTGTAAGGCAAACAAACAACCTGCAGCTGCCTGAGGCAAAAATTGTGGTTGAGCACCGGAAGTCTGGGAGGAGAAGCTGGGGAGACAGTTTCTTTGAAATATTGGGGACTTGAAAAATACCCATGTAGCATAGGGAATTTAGAAAGCCATATATATGGCCAGAGCAGGGTGTATGCTCAGAATAGACCTGAGAAGACTGCGCTTTCATCTCTCACTGATCTTTAGGCTCAGTGCAAAAGTTATTTTTCTTCTTTTGTTTTCTCTTTCTTGTCTATGTCATCTCTCTCTCTGTCTACCTCTCTTGCTCTTTTGCTCTCTCACTCTCTCTTTCTTTCTTCTCTGTCTCATTTTTCTCTCCTGGCATTCAAGAAAATCTCAGTCAAAATACAAGGCATGGTGGGATGAATTGGGAGACTGGGATTGACATATATACACTGATATGTATAGAATAGATAACTGATAAAAACCTGCTGTATAAAAAATAAATAAATAAAATTCAAAAAAATACAAGGCAAAGGAACAGAGACTTCATAGACCACAAATCAGAAAGAATACACCCTTTATAAATAATTTAGAAATATCCCTAAACAAACAGCTACCACTGCCAACAAACAGCTAAGATACATCTACAAAAGAGGGAAGGATCTGATTTTCAGACAGAAAACAAAATGTTCAGCCTTCAACAGAAATTTAACAATGCTAAGATACCAGAAATTTAGCCCATTCACAAAAGAAATTAGCGAAAACTGCCCTCAAGGAAGTACCCACCATTAAAGACTTTAAATCAAATGTCTAAAATATTCTCAATAGCTAAAGGAAACCATGACAAAGAGCTAAATGTAGCCAGGGTAATAGTGTATAAACAAATAGAAAATATCAATAAATATTATAAATTATATTTTAAAATAACCAACAGATATTTTGGAGCTGAAAAATACAATACCTGAAGTGAAAACTCACTAGAGAGATTCAATAGCATATTTGATTATAAAGAATAAAGCATCAGTGAACTTGAAGATTAGATAATTAAATAGTCCAGTATGAGGGGCAGAAAGAAAAAAAAAGAATGAAGAAAAATAAACAGAGGCTGAGACCTATGGGATACCATCAAGCATACCATCATATGAATAATGGGAATCTAAGAAGGAAAAGAGAGACAGAAAGGGGAGGAAATAATATGTGAAAATATAATGGGCCAGAAATGTTACAAATTTGAAAAAGGCATGAGACTACACATGCAAGAAGCTCAATTAATTCCAAGAAAGATCAATTCAAAGATATTCACACTGACACATTATAATTAAAGTGTCAAAAGAAATGTACAAAATGAGAATATTGACTGTTGCAAGAAAGAAGCAACTTATCACATACAAGGTGTTACAGCAGATTTCCAAGATCAACAGTAGATTTCTCATCAGAAACCATGGAGGCCAGAAGACAATAAGATGATATTTTTAAAGTGCTAAAGAAAAAAAAGAAACTGTCAACCAAGAATTCTATATTTGGCAAAACTATCCTTCAAAAATGAGGAGAAATTGACATTTCTAGATAAACAAAAGCTGAGGGAAATCATTGCTAATAGATTTGCTCTACTAAGAAATTCAAAAATGAGTTCTTTAGACTGGAATGAAAAGACACTAGACAGGAATTTGAAGTCATATGAAGACATAAAAATCTGTGGTAAAGGTAGCTAATAAGTAAATAGAAAAGTCAGTGTCGTATTTTTGATTTGTAACATTTCTTTTTACTTCCTAAGTGATCTAAAACATGATGAATAAAGCAATAATTATAAATCTATATTAATGAGCACATAATGTATATGAAGTAATTTGTGACAACCACAACATGAAGGGGGAGGAGGGACAGAGCTCTACAGGAACAGATATTTTGTAGCTACTGAAGCTAAGTTAATATTAATGCAAACTAGATCATTATAAAGTTTAGGACGGTAATTATAATCCACATGGTAACCACAAATAAAACATCATCTAAAATATATACAAAGGAAATGAGAAGGAAATAAAAATGGTACACTACAAAAAATAATTTTAAAAAATAATAATTAAATACAAAATAAGGCAGTAATGGAGGAAATGAGGACAAAAGATATAAGAATATAGAAAACAAACAGTAAATGCTAGAAACAAGCCCATACTTCCTGGGACCTGGTGATTCTGCTCCCTTCTTCCTCTTTGAATTTATTGATTTTTTTTTTATTGCTATGTCTGTCCTGTTCAATTTGCAATATATTCCCAGAAGTTTCTACCCAGTGTGAAGTTTTTTGTTATTGTTGTTGTTGATGAGAATTTTGGTTGCTTTCTTTGGGAATTTCATGGACACCATGTCATTCTACCACCATAAGATCTTCTTGTGGTCCCCTTGCACTCACATCCATAAATCGGAGCCTGCAAAGTTCCTGATACATTTTAGAGACTATTCTTACCCTAGTCCACTGAGCATTCTAATTACTACTCTTTGGTGATCAGGACCATTATAATACCTTTGATTCATTCCTTACTCTAGCATAGTTGCTCTTATCAGACAGTTCTCTTTGCCATCAAATCGTTCTCCCCACCTACTTTTATTTTGCATTTCATGGTAATTCCCGTCACCTAATATTGTTGTAAATTTTGTATGTGCATTTAAAAAATTTCTTTCCCTGTTAACTCTGCCTTGGAGAATTTATTGAACACACACACACACACACACTCCATTATGGTTGCCATCTTCCCAGAATCTTCTATTCTCTCAAATTTCCTCTTGATGTGGTCCTTTATATTTTCTAGCTAAAGAAGGAGGTATAGCGGGCAACCAACTAAGGTACAACCTCAGTGGCTGGGACATTACTTTTCAAAGGAAAGTTACTCATCATCCATATGCATCTGCTAGAAACTAAAAGGTACCTTGGAACTTTGAACTAGATTTTTCATAACTGGATATACATCTCTCAAACATTCACCTCTACTTTTTTTTTTAACATCTTTATTGGAGTATAATTAGTCACCTCTACTTTTTCATTCCCTTAATTTGGTGTAGATTAGCGTAAAAGTCTTTCAAGTGATGGCTAAACTTGGGAATGATATTGCAATCTCAGTTAGGCATGCATTTGCAGCTCACTGAGATTTCCCATTGGTAGCTTAATTCATGCCCCAATAGTTTATTTAACATTTTTTTTT
Organism: Neophocaena asiaeorientalis asiaeorientalis; assembly: GCF_003031525.2. NCBI lineage: Eukaryota > Metazoa > Chordata > Mammalia > Artiodactyla > Phocoenidae > Neophocaena > Neophocaena asiaeorientalis. The sequence goes on from NW_020172593.1 coordinate 117,097, forward strand.
GTTCTTGAAACACAATGTCATCTATTTGGAAATATTGTTTAAGGTGTTCAGTGAGTTTTTGCCTGAATAATTTGACATACTCAGAAGCTCTGTTTAAATGAAGGTCTCTGTTTAAGGTCTTTTTTTTTTAGAGGCATAATGTGTGTCAGAGGGAAGTTAGGAAGGAATTAACTTTGTTTAATGAATACTAAAGTAAAAAAGGATTAAGCATCTCTACAAATAGCCAGATTCCATGGGCCTCTTGACTTTAAAGATTGTGGAAGGTAATTATATATTGTAATTAAATTATTTGAATTCAATTTCAAACTTTGTTTCATGAATAGAAAATATTTCTTTTTCCAAATAGAGAATACCTTTCTTTCAGCTAAATCCTCCTTTAGGATAGAAGGGAATTTGTCATTTAAATATAAGCAACAGGGGACAAAATAAATTTCAAAAAAAAATTTAAAAAACAAAGACATTCCCTGTTTTGTTCTCTTCCATTCTGTAAAATTTTGGATTGAATTTAGCATTTGTAAGTCATGTTATTGGCATGAAACTGAAGTAAGCCTTTTAAAACTTGGCTCAGTATAAATATTCAACCATTGTAGACTAAAGAATACAGACTTGTTGCTTTCTGATTTTCTTAGCAGTTACCAAGAGGCACTTCCATATCAATTTTAAGATATGAATTTATAAAATAACTGAACCCATTTCTTATTGCCATTTGAATTGTTAGTAGAGTATGGAAAGTCATTGAAATATAGTGGAATGATTGGAGAAATGTGTGACTGAATCCTCATTAGCTATAATCCCAGGCTAAATTTATTTAACCTCTCTGAATCTCATTTGCAGAATGAGAAGTAGAACTAGATGATTTCTAAGGTCCTTATCTACTCTAATATCTTGCAGGCCCCTGATAACAATAAATGACCATTAAAGTAGTAGGGTAAGTATTCTAACTGTATTATACAGATGTGAAAATTGTGACTCAGAATTTAAGTGACTTGCTCAAAATGACAGATGTAGGAAGTGGAGAAGCTAAAATTCTGACTCAGAACACTTTGATGCTTAGTCCAGTATTCTTTGGGCTATATGATGATACTCACTTTTGATTAACTTTCTATAGTCATGTATAGAAAAAAATATAATCATTCTTTCATTCTGTGACTGATTTTCTAGTCTACAGTTTTCTGTATACAACTCCAAGGCCACTGGTACAGAAAAGAACACCGTGTGTACTTGTAAGACTAGAAACACTGAAAGCAGTGTAAGGGCAACAGAGAGCCCTTCACTGAGTAGACTTAGAATCTATAAATCCAGTTTGTGGACTGTTCAAAACAAAATAAATAGAGGATGGGGCCATGAGAGTGGGAAGAGAAACACTCCCTTTTTGAAAGATCCTCAAGGGTTATAAATTCTCCACCCTACCCTGGACAGATTCCTTTCTTGGAAAAGAAACATTTTTGGAGCATTGGTTTGCTTACATATCTGTCTCCCTCTACTAGATATAAGCCTTTTGTGAAGAGAGACTACATCTTATTTATTTCTCTATCCCTGGTACCTGGCTCAGTGTCAGGTACTAAGCATACTGAATGAATATATACTAGTATTCAGGGATGGTGTTGAGGGAGATAATCCACCTTTTACCAATAATAGCAGCAGTAGCTGTCACCTAATTAATACTTATTAAATATCTACTACATGCCAGGCAGTCTTCTGGGTGATACAAGGAAGGAAACAGACACATATCTCTGCCCTCATAGGGCTTACATTCTAGTAAGGAAACAAGACAATAAACAAAAAAGAAGTAAAACAGATTATACTTACATGTTGATAAATGCAGTGGAGAGAAATAAAAGAGGGAAGGGAGGACAGGAAGTGAGAGGACAGAGGAGGCTTCATTGAAAAGTTCACATTTAAATCGATTGAATACATTTGCCAATATTGGCTAGAAGCTTCACATGCGTGTATTACTTTGTTAGGGTTGTCATAACAAAGTACCATAAACTGGGCTGTTTAAACAATGAATTTATTGTCTCACAATCTTGAGGCTAGAATTCCCAGATCAAGGTGTCAGCAGGGTTGGTTCCTCCTGAGAGCTATGAGGGAGGAATTCATTCCAGACCTTTCTCCTGAGCTTGTAGATGGCCTTCTTCTTCCTGTGTCTCTTCATGTCATCTTCCCTCTATGTGTGTCTCTGTGTCCAAATATCCCCTTTTTATAAGGACACCAGCCACACTGATTTAGGGCCCACACTAATGAACTCATTTTAACTTATCTCTTCGAAGACCTCATCTCCAATAAAGTCACATTCTGAGGTACTGGCGGTTAAGACTTCCACATGTGAATTTGGGGGGGTGAAATTCAACCAATGAACTATATTAATTTATTTAATACTCATAATAACTCTATAAGGTAAGTATTGCTAAGCATGCTAGATACAAGAATGAATGATACTTCATCCTTTTCCTTCATCCATGCGTAGAAAAATTATAAAACAAATACACAGATAAATCTAACATGGATAACATAAATAGAAAGAAAGACATGAAGGAATACCTAAGCACATGTTGAGTAGAATCAGAAGTGCTGATGCAAGTCAACTGGAAGAGGGTATATCTCACCTTAGCCTTGGGAAGCAGGAGAATTTAACTATATCAAATGTGGAGGGGTGGTTGTAGGAAGGAAGGGAGCTATTCAAGCCGGGGAGCAACTTGTAGAAATGCTAGCAGGAGACACAGAGTTTGGAGTGTTCTGGAAACCATGAATAGGAAATAAAACCATTTTTTACCAGGTGTGTTAAATACTACCATTTAAACAAAAAAATTTTGAAACACTGCATCGTGCCAAGATGATCTTCAGCTTGCCTTTAAGTTTTGCAAATGTGACTGTATTCAAGAAGGACCATGAAGGGGACACAACCTGCCAGCTTAATTAAGTTTCTGAAATGCTTCTGTGCAAAATTAGTATGTGTGGCCACCAGCCCAAATCATTTGGACTGAACAGACATCAGCTTACACACAAAATTGCAACAAGTGCAGGGATATTTTTAAATTTTTATATAGCAATATTGATAATGGTGGTTAGAGAATTATTTATCCCTTACCTGGATACCTTCTCTCATTGGTTAGTTCAAGGTCACTATGGTTATCAGAACCTTTCAGAGCAAAATTAAAACCTTGGGGTGAGGTGGCCATTTGGTAAAGCCTCCTATGTATATCTTAGTAAACCCAAGTGGATAGAAACAAAATAAACTTAATTCCAGTGTAAAGTTTACTTATCCTTTGAAGAATGTGATGCTAAATATTAGTACTGAGTAAACTCAAATTCTCTTGCTGATCATCTCCGATGTGGGCCAACTGGCAAAATCAAGACTGAACCTTCTCCTGTTTCTGTTTCTAGGATGTATTTTATCAATAAGGTAAAGGGTATAAGAAATAATGAGGTCCACTAGTACACAGTCTTTTATGATTTGCGAAGCTTTTTCACATCTGTCATTTCAGTGGCTTCTACATCTACCCTGTGAGGATAGCAAGAGAGAGATTATGATCCTCATTTTATAGAAAAGAAATACTGAGGGTCTAAGAGTTGATGTTTTCAATATCATAATCAGGGATAGGGCCAACATTAGCACTCCAAAATTTGGACGATTACTCCAGTACCTGAACATACCAAAGAATGGATAGATCTTACAATGCTATGTTGTTAAGCAGCTCTACCCTAACACTCTGATTTCCTAAAATCTCAGGCTTGAGATTCTACGAAATCCTACAAGGCTGAAATGTAATAACTTTATGTTTTATATGCACAATTGTCAATCAGTATAATATCTGTAGTTATAAAACTGTACTCTCAAATCACTTTTTCAGGGGACTTGAAATTTCCTTGAAATAAGATTGTGTGCATGCGTGTGTGTGCATTCGTTCTGATGATTATCTATAAAACAAATAACATAAGTAAGGTATGTAATTCTACCCCTTGTCACCTGCATGATTACCTTAAACATAGATACTACATGTGATTTCAGGGCCCCTATGGGGTTGTGACCATGACGCCACGAGTACCATGGCTAATTTGAAGAGCAGAAGTACAAGGCACAGTTGGCCTTTGTTGATGTCATCCTGACAAATGAAAGCCAAACGTTGTCACTGTATGTCATCTGAACAAAGTTTTCATAGTGCGAATACAGAAAGTGGTGGAAGAATTGAGTCATCATCCAACATGTCTTAACTTAGACATACAGAAATCTCTGCAGCCTGTACCTTAGGAATCAGCACTATATTCATATGATGAGCTACACTTTAGTTTCAGTGAGGTGTCTTCCATCACATTAAATTCATGTAGCTACTTTAATATTATTGTACTTTTAATTTTGCTTTGTGTTTAATTTCTCAATATGCTTTCACGTTATAGCCATATGACAACTATAAGCATAGGAGTCTAAACCTAGTGCTATGTTGGCATACATTTAAGTAACATACATTAAAACAAACATGATTTTTGTCAACACTAGAGATAAAAGATGATTGGTTTTCACTTTATAAAGGCTCTATACATGATGCAATCTGTAGAAACATTGAACTATGTGGCTTCTGACAGTCTAGAATTCTAAAGTTTGAAAGAAGAATCTGTTCTGCATATCCTTATCTTGTGGCCATGAGTGTTCATAGAGTAGCCAATAAATCAATCTAACACGCATCTCTGAGCAGTTGCTATGTGTATCGTCATGGTTGGGTGCTGAAAGTAGATAGAGAAAAAGCAAACAGTCTTGGCTCTCAAAAAGTTAAGTGTCTAGAGAACTGTTAGCTTAGTGTACCACTGCCTGACTCTGCCTGGGTGGACCCTGATTCCCAGCTTTAGAATCTATAAGGACTTTGGTCCTGTGGCAGAAAAACAACTGACTGTAGCTCCATTCCTGAGGAGTGCTGTGTAGCATTCACTGAAGTCCGCCCTGCTATGGTACTCTAAAAGTGCCAAGACTTGAGCATGGTCTGGGTGGAACCATTTTCAAGGGAGAACACAACTTGCAGAATGAGTAATCTTGACAGAAAATTAGAGGATGTTCATAGAAAGATTAAAGTGAAGCAAACAAGAGCAAGTCAACAGAAATGTATGTCCTTGAGTGGCCTTTGAATACAAATAATAAGGATAATTAATGCATGATGAGGTAGCAAGGGATTGGGGTAGGGAGTGGTCAGGTGATTGGAGTTGGGTTTACACTGGCACAGATTTCTTTTTGGCTCTTTTTTTCCATTTTACCTTTACAGATCTCAATTAGGTGTTAATATGATGATTGAAACTAGGATGCAAGGATGCAATTGGCCTAAGAAACAGCCACCTGGAGGGCCTCCAGTCTCAAAAGGGTAGCTTATAAGTAATGATATTCACAATAATTCCAGAGATATGGAGGGAGTAACTCCTATTCTATTGTAGGTGGGTTCACTGCATCCCCCAGCCTGTAGGAAGTACAGTACACAGGGAATGAAGGTGGCCACATCATCACCTGACTGCTTGGAACACTGCAGTAGCCTCCTCACTGGTCTCCCTGCTTCTATTCTTGTCCACTATGCCCACTCTCATACAGTCTATTCTCCATATGGCAGACCGAGTGACCTTTTAAAAAGAATAAGTAGTTCATGACACTCCCATGTCCAAAACTCTCCAATGGCTTATGGGTATACTTAGAATAAAATTAAAATGTCTTAAAGTAGACCATAAGACCCTATAAGATCCTGTTTTACTTTTTAAAAAAAAGTTCTTATCTTCTTTGAACTTTTCCTGTTATTTTTTAGTCTCTATTTTATTTATTTCTGCTCTGATCTTTGTCATTTCCTTCCTTCTGCTAACTTTGGGCTTAGTTTCTTGTTTTTGTAGTTCCTTGAGGTATGAATTAGTTACCTGAGAGCTTTCTTTTTTCTTGATGTAGATGTTTATAAACTCCCGTTGCGGAGCACAGGCTCCGGACGCGCAGGCTCAGCGGCCACGGCTCACGGGCCCAGCCGCTCCGCGGCACGTGGGATCTTCCCGGACCGGGGCACGAACCCGCGTCCCCTGCATCGGCAGGCGGACTCCCAACCGCTGCGCCACCGGGGAAGCCCTAAACTTCCTTTTTAAAACTCCTTTTGTGGCATCCCATAAGTTTTGTTATGTTCTGTTTCCATTTTCATTTGTCTCAAGATTTTTAAAAATTTCTTTCTTGATTTCTTCTTTGACCCATTGATTATTCAGGAGTGTGTCATTTAATTTTCACATATTTGTGAATTTTCTAGCTTTCCTCCTGGTATTGATTTCTAATTTCATACTGTTGTGGTCAGAAATGATACTTGGTATGATTTTAATCTTCTTAATCTACTAAGACCTGTTTTGTGACCTAACATATCTGGAGAATGTTTTGTGTGTGCTAGAGAAGAATGTTAATTCTGCTGCTGTTGGGTGGAATGTTCTGTAAATGTTAGGTACATTTGATCTAAAGTGTAGTTCAAATCTAATATTTTTTAATGCTCTTCTATCTGGATGATCTATTCATTGTTCAAAGTGAAACATTGAGGTCTTCTTCTGCCTTCAGACCTGTTAACATTTGCTTAATATATTTAGGTGTTCCAATGTTGGATGCATATATATTAACAATTGTTATATCTTCCTGGTGAATTGACACTTTTATCATTATATAATGACCTTTTTTGTCTCTTGTTATACTTTTTGACATAAAGTGTATTTTGTCTGATAAAAATATATGAACTTCTGCTCTCTTTTGGTTTCTATTTCCATAGAATATTTATTTCCATTTCTTCAGTTTGAGTAAAGATAAATACAGTATGGTAACACTTATATGTGAAATCTGAAAAAAAATCGAACTCATAGAAACCAAGAGTAGAAAAGTGATTGCCAGGGCCTGAGGTGTACACAAAATGGGGAGATGTTGGTCAAACAGCACAAACTTTCAATTATAAGACAAATAAGTTCTGAAGGTCGAATACACAGCATGATGACTATAGTTAATAATACTGTGTTGTAGACATGAAATTTGCTAAGGGAATAGATCTTAAGCAGTCTCACCACACACACAAAAAATTTAAAGGTAACTATGTGAGGTGGTAGATGTGTTAAAAAACAAAACCCTTATTCAGTTAATCATTTCACAGTGTATACATATATTAAATTATTCATATTGTACACTTTAAATTTATACAATTTGATGTGTCAAGTAAGCCTCAATAAAACTGGGGAAGATCCAACGTGTTGTCACCTTGCTGTTCTCATTCTGTACCCATGTCTTACTTGCTCACTGGTCTCCTTGCTCTTCTTGAACCATTCCATGCTCTTTCCATCTTAGGACCTGGGTACAAATGGTGGTGCCTCTGTTTGGAAGGTTCTTCCCACAGAAATCCAATGAGCAGACTCCTAGTTATTTAGGTCTCATCTCAAAGGTTACATCCTTCTCTGACTGTCTAATCTAAAGTGCCTCAGTCAGCTTAGCCCCTGTCCAGAGTACTTGACAGGAAGATCTGGGCACTGGTAAAGAGAATATTCCAAAATTCATAGAATTAATAAAAGGCTAAGACCTTTGCACTACTTTTTTCTATTGCCTTCATCTACCTCAAATAAAAGTAGAATTCAATTTCTCCTTTTGAAACAGATTCTTGCACTTCCTGAGTTTCTTTTCTCTCCTTTTCCTGCTTTTATCCAGAGGAGTCTTGGAAACTGCTAAAAGACAACAATAGCAACCACCATAACAATAATAATAATATCATAAACTGAGTGCTCAGTAAGTGCCATAAATCATTTTAAGAACTTTATGTACCTTAACTCATTTATTCTTCACAATAATACTGTAAGGTTATTACTTTTATTATTCCCATTTTATAAATGAGAAAATTGAGGACAGGGATTTTTATAAACAACCATAGTCAATACAGCTCTTAGATCTACAGTCTGGTTGTTGTCTCAGAATGCAATGTCTGTGTGTCAATTAAAGTGCCAATTTATGTCAGAAATAGCTATTTGACAGCTGTAACAATAATAAAAATGGCAGTTCCACTTAACCCTTTTTCTGTGTCATACACTACCATCGATACTTTACATAAATGACATCTTACTGTGATCAAAGCCCTAGGAAGTCTGTTTTAATTAAATCAGTTTTACACAAGAGGACATTGAGGATAATCCTGCACAAAGTCACACAGCTAACAAGTAACACCCATAGCAATGGCCATGTATAAGTGGTTCCTCTGGAGATGGGTGCAGACTTGCTGGATCCAAGAAGAACTTTCAGTCTAATATCACACACAACCTCTGTGGCACATCCTATTGAATTAGAAATCTTGGTTCTTCCTTCTTAAATACCATGATGACACTCTGCGGAAACTTGGTAGACAACAGTTTTGTTATTGTGCAGATCGTATCTCATCCCTTCACCTAATAGTCCTATTAGGCACTAAGTGCATCTTTTCCTCTAAAAGGGCCAACCAGAGTCCTAGTGCTGCCCTCCTCTTCTGATGCAGGCCCTGGAATGGATTCCTCTGATGCTGGGTGATATTTAATTAGCACTGGCTCTTCCTCTGAAACAATTATGCCTGCTGATTAGAAAAAGAAAAGGGTTGAATTAACATGGATTTTATAATTCAGGTTACCAACCTATGGTCCGTTTTACTTATCAAGTAAATATTTCTACTTACCTTGTCAAAAATATGTCCATATTGAACACAGGTTTATTCCATCCTAGCTGACTCTTGTTATGCCATTTGTGTTCTTTGATATCTTATTAAGTCTTTAATTTTGAAAAGCTTAACCCTATACAGAAACTATAAAGAATAATATGAAAATGCCACATAGTACTAAAGATATTAAAGACATGGAGTCTGGAATTAGCTTGTGTGGGTTGAGATCCCAGCTGCATCACTTCCTAAACTATGTACCTTGGACATGTTATTAATTTTCAGTACTTTTATCAAAGACATAGAAAGCATTTAGAACAGTGAATTGCACATAGTAAGTGTTCAATAAATATTAGCCTTTGACTATTTTTATTCATAACCAAAGTACTTTTTAAAAATAAAGATAAAATAGTTCTCAGATATATCTTTTGTTACTTCAAAGGAGTAAATATTCATCCAGTGTCCTATAAATATTTCATACCAAGTGCGACGTGTAACCAAAACTCTAAAATTTCTATATGACCAATGAAGACTATGTGGTGCCAGTGGTCAAAGTCTTTTTGGTATGGAAGCAGCCAAAGAGAGACCCAAAAGACAAGTACATAAAGGGGCATAATACAGGGTGAAGTTAATTAAATGCCTAAGTATCTAAAAAGTGATTTCTTGTGTTATGGAATTACAAAGTAAGGATGAATCAAATACAGCTTGGGGTTGAGGGAGTGTGCACACTGAAAGGTTTCATGTGAAGAGGTTATGTACCGTATGTGTTGCTCCTTGAACAACCAGTAGAGTTTTAAGAGATAGACATGGGAGCAGGGTATGATGTGGGAAAATAGAACAACTTGGGAAAAGGCAAGTAGGAAGGCCATTATGAATTGTAAGAAATGTCAGGAATAGTGAACTTTCCACTCTGGAAAAATTCTGAGACACACCTAGAGGGGTGTTGAGGTAAAAAGCTGAGAGAAGCAGTTGGGGCCTTGTGGTTGAGGGCCTGAAATGCCAGGGAGATTTGTGTTTCGTTCAATGAGCAATGCAAAGGTCAGAGCCAGGTTTGGGGTGAAATCTCAAATGGAAAGTAAGTTCCTTGACAGCACAAACTTTGTTCAGCTTACCACTGTCTTCTCACAACCTATAATAATGCCTGACTCATAGTAGGTCAATATTTTCCCAGTAAGCATTAGTCAAGTGGATAATCAAATGTCAGCCATTAAATTATTACTATTGTTGATGTTGTCATTTTGCAAGTTTCCAGAGTTCCACTGAGTGACCTCAGGGACTCCAATTTTAGCTATTCATGATGTAAGAAGTCATTTTTTAAAAGAGGCCCCACTATCAAATGATTTTAAAACCACCCATCTAGTTGTCTACTTTTCCAAATGAGACGACTGAAGCCAAGGAAAATGAAGGAACTTGCCTCAAGTCACCCACTCAGTTGAGGAAAAGTCAAGAATAGAACCCAATTGTCTGTCTTTCTAATCTTGAGTTCTTTCCACAACCCTCGCTGCAGTATGCCCCAAAGAATCTGTTGTACCTAACTTTCACTAGCTATAACTGTGAAGACATTGTGACCCATGTGCACTATTGGTGGGAATGTAAATTCGTGGAGCCACTATGGAAAACAACATGGAATTTCCTCAACAAAACTAAAAATAGAACTACCATATGATCCAGCAATTCCATTACTAGGTATATATCCAAAGGAAATGAAATCTATATCTTGAAGAGATATCTTCACTCCCATGTTCATTGTAGCATTATTCACAATAGCCAAGACATTCACAATAGCCAAATCTGTCAATGGAGTGTCCATTGACAGATAAATGGATAAAGAAGATGTGGTAAATATATATGATATATATTATGATACATATGATATTATGATATATATGATATATATTATATTGATATATTATTATATTATATATATATAATGGAATATTATTCAGAGGTGAAAAGAAGGAAATCCTGCCGTTTGCAACAACATGGATGAAACTGGAGGACATTATACTAAGTGAAATAAGTCAAAGAGTGAAAGATAAATACTGTATAGTATCACTTATATGTGGAATCTTAGGGAAAAATACTCATAGAAACAGAAAATAGAATGGTGGTTGCCAGGCACTGGGATGTGAGGAAAATAAGATGTTGGTCAAAGGATGCAAACTTTCAGTTATAAGATGAATAAGTTCTGGGGATCTAATATACCTCATGGTGACTGTAGTTTATAACACTGTCTTGTGTACTTGAAATTTGCTAGAGAGTAGATCTTAAGTGTTCACCATCATCACCTCGACAAAAAAGGTAACTATGTGAGGTGGTGGATGTGTTAACTTGATTGTGATAATCATTTTATAATGTATATGTATATCAAACCATCATGTTGTATACCTTAAGTATATATAATTCTGTTAATTATACCTCAATAAGTCTAGAAAAAAATGAAGACATTGCAAGTCCTCAGTGAAATAGTTATGGTTTTGTTCTATTTTGTTTTTGTTTAGGAAATGGAAAGACAATGACATAGTTATAATACATGGGTTAGAAAAGTTTGGGTGTGGTATCTACACTTGACCTGAATTATTTAATATTTTCAAGGGCATAAAAGAATATATAGTGTATTTTAAATATAGTTCCTTCCTCAATAAATCTTTGAATACTCATTCCCTTCCTTCTAATTTGCCATGACCTCATTAGCACTGCAGTAGAATATTTAGAGAAAGAAAGCACATAGCTGGTAACTTTTTTTGGATTCTTTATCATGAGCTGTTACTCAAAAGTTGTACACATATAAAACCTGTTAAAACTGTTTAGAGGATTTTTTTTGGTTTGGAAAAATATACTGCAAAGATTTCAAAATATATACATTTACCTTGTCAAAATATTATTAGCATGGAAAGAATACCTTCCTTTTCCCAAGCACAAGCTACACACAGAGCATAAATTACAATGTTAGTGAAATAATCTTAATTCCATAATTCAGGGCACAACAAACAACAGTAATAAAATTAGAAGAAATTCAAAACATGAAACAATCAAAACAAAGACAAGCTATCACTCATTCTGAAGTTTTCCACAGTACTCAATGAAAAATAATGTCCTATTATTCCTATTATTTCTGGAGACCATTAGATGATTACTGTGAAGTGTATAAACAGAGTTGGGAAACTGAAATCCATAGTAAGTCAGCAAAGAGCTCTCGGTGGAGAATTGAGAAAGGAATAGAAGCAATGAGAACGTTACCTTTTACATTAAGACAAGAAATCATTGCTTAGAGGTTCTAGGATCTCAGCACAAGTTTGTGTCAATGGACGGCCCTTTTAGGAAGAGAGCACTTACTGGGCCCAAAGGCACAAAGATGATCAATCCCCAAAGACAAACATTACAGTGATGAGCAAGCTGGCTGCCTTAACCACAACCACCTCTCACCTTTGAAAGTTTACCCATTATTGTTCTGATACTCACAGCTTGCTACTAATGCTGACATTACCACTGAGGAGCACTACAGTGTAGGGGGGAAGAGAGTGGTGCTAGAGCCAAACCATGGGCTTCAAGTCATGCTCGCCTGATGAAATTGAACAAGGGATTCACCCTCTCTTTGCTTGTTTCTTAACCTGTTACCTGATAAGGGGCAATAGTGACTTCCTCAAAGAGTTGTTAAGGTGATGTAAGTTGCTTAGAACTGCGGTTAGCCCATGATGAAACTGGCAGTTATTAACATAATTTTTACACAGTTTGCCAGACATTGCCTCAAGACTTTTATAAAAGTGCATACATTTGTGACTGTGTACATAGACATATGTACACGCTATTTCTTGATAACCTGTCATGTGCCAGGCACTATGTTAAGAGAGTGCCAAACAATTTTATTCCTTATTCACAACTCTATGTTAAAATGGACTGTACTAGTAATAGTAATGACTGCTAGTAAAATAACTCATCCATATTTTTTGAGTGCTTACTGTATACGCAGGATTTTCTGAGTGCTCAGCTCTGCATGAATTATCTCATTAGTCTTTGCAACCACCCAGTGTGTTATGTATTGTTCATGTCCATTTACTACATGAGAAAAATTAAGTAGACAGAGGTTTAGTGACTTGTTCAAGGTACCACGTCTGGTACTGGTAGAACCTATATTCAAGTTTGAATCTCTCTGACTTCAGAGTCTAGTGTCTGTTTCTCCAACAACAACCTCTCCCTGTCAGCCTTTCCCGATCTTGAGAGCCTAGACCCTCTCCAAAATCATTCACAGTCAAACTCCAGAGGGAAATATTTGTTTCCCAAGATTTTTGTGACACTACACTTACCTGCCTTTCATCCTACCTCACAATCCCTCCTCCTCAATCTCTTTTGCTGGTTTTCCTCATCTCTCTGCACAATAAAGGTTGAAGAGGCCCAGAGGTCAGCCCTTGGACCTCTTCCCTTTTCTACCTATACTTGCTCCCTTGGTGATCTTGTCCAGTTACTTGGTTTTAAATACTACCTAGAGGTGGAAGACTCCCACCATTATTATCTAGCCTGTTGCTCTCCTCCTAGACACCAGGCTTGTATATCTAATTGCCTACTTGATATCTCTCCTTGGATGCCTGATAGACATTTCAGATTTAACATATTCAAACCAAGTTCTTAATTGTGGCCCCCATATCTGCACTTCCCCCAATCTTCCCCATTTCAGAATATAATCATTTTTTCCTTTCCGTTGCTCAGTACAAAAACCTTAGTTTTCCTGACTCCTCTCTTTCTTTCACCACTCCTCTAAGCATTAACCCATGGGAAAATCTTCTCAGTTCTACATATGAGATATTTCTTGAAGCCATACACCTTTCACTAATTTCACTACCATGCTGTGAGTCCAAGCTACCATCATCTCTCATCCAGACAACTGCGATTAGCTTTACAACTGGTTTCCCAGATTCTGTTCTGACCACCTCAACAGCATTCCCTGCAGCAGTGTTTTCTAGGCACCAGACACTGTCTTCTAAGCCTTACCTACATGAACTTGCTTAACTACTTTTCACAACGTACTTATGACATAGGTTCTATCATTCTTCCCATTTTACAGGTAAGGAAATCAATGCTTTAAAAAGTGAAGTAACTTGAGTGAGAAGGAATGGTAAGATAATCTTAGTCATGTTCTTTCCATGGTGCCTTAATGCTTCAGCAATCCAGTAATTAATTCCTAAGGCTTTATGTAAGAAAATAAGGCAACAGAAAATAGATGTCTAAAGGCATTAATTAAAATGTTAACTATAATTGGAAAATGTCATTAACAATGTAAAGGTCTCCAAACTGATGGACTGATAAATAAATCAGACTATATTAATATAATAAAATATTAAGCTCTCACTAAACCCATGTATTAAGATTACAGAGCATCATAGACAAATACTTGATGTGTGTATGTGGAATAGTAATGGTTTGAAGCCACGATTTGCCCACTGGAGGAATTCAGACATGTCTAAGGAGGTGATAGGGCAGGTGATGTTTGAAATCTGTTTGAATGAGTCAGTTGAATTGTGTAGACTCAAGAGGTCTTTTTCTTGAGTTTGCATGGAAACTGATGTGTGTTTGTGTGGGCATTTGGGATAGGGAACATTTCTCAAGGAGGGTAGCATGGTAACCTACATTGGTCCCTTAACCTGGCTCTATGAACTCAGGTCTAAGCTCTGTGAAGAGCCTGCAGAAAGAAACTAAAATAACTGTTCTAAGAAGATCTCCCATTTACCGGGCACAAACATTTCCACTGAGCTGTCTAAACTACTCCCTACACCCTTTGCCTATATAGCTCTTACACACATTTTTGGTTCTAGCTTACCTGTCGCTTCCCCTTAGAAGTCTTGCCTGCCTGCCTATCTATGTTAGGAGATCTTCCTCTGTGTTTCCTTAGCATCTTCTTCTTCCCTTATCATAACACTTATCATACTGCAACACATTACTGTAATTATTTAATTTCTGTATCTTACTCTACACTGTAAACTCCTAGAGGTTAATGAGAAGTCTGCTCTTGTTGTGTAAGTGAGGATGATATCTATCTCGTTCAGTTTTGGACCTGCAGCTTCTAGCACAATATCTGGATCAAAGTAAGTCATCAGTAAAACATTTTTAGTGTAACCAAATTCTTTACTGATACAAAAGCCATATTATTTTACCATCCAACGGACTGCTGGAAAACAATGAAAAATTTACTGAAGCCCTAAAAGAAGTGACACAGGGAATTATATTGCATACCACCCAGAACTATGTTCTAAAAATCTTCTTCACACATCTATTTCCCCTAAGTTTCACTACTCACCACTCAGAATTCACTATTCCTTTTTGATTTTGCACAGGAAAAACAAATAATTCTAAATAAACCCGAACCAAATAAACTCCAGCCCATTTTTTTGCACCTGTCTTCTCTGTGCTCTTTCCTGTCTGAGACCTTCTGCTCTTAAGAGAATAATTAATGTAAACCATTTTAGTTTCTATTTCTAGGCACAATTTAGCAGCTCAAACATGTTATCCTAATCAGTTACAACAAATGCTTAGACTATATTAATGTTAAAGCAACAAAAGATCTTTCCCCCTTATGAGATTGGAGTGGGTGTAAGGGTTGGGAGGATGTTAATCAAGATAAGATGGGAAACGCTGGGTAACAAATATGACCTGTTCTTGGACCAGTCAATCATAAACTAGGGATTTTTCTGATAAGCCGTGACTTAGGGGCTCAGGCTTCTTCCAGTCGGGGGCTTATTGTTGCCTTAACATCAAATAGCCAGTGGGAGGTTAGGGGCAGTGTCTGGGAAAGGCACATCAGATTTTCAACCTTGGCCTGTATGTGACACTCAAGACTTATACACATTCTAATGGTCAAAAATTGTCACATGGGCAACGTCATTGCAAAGGGAGCTAGGAAATGTGAAAGTAAAGGTAGTTTTCAGTGAGAATAAACAGTCTCTTCTATCTGGGGAAAAGGAGAGGCCCAGTATACAATTAACAAATAGATTTGCCCTTGTCATGGTAATAAGGTAGATTTGTAATTTTTTTTGTTTTCACCAGTATTATCTTACTGTTATTTTATTATTAAAATGTGATTTTAAAAACACATTAACAGACGAAGTGAGAGAGTGGCATGGACATATATACACTACTAAATGTAAAATAGATGGCTAGTGGAAAGCAGCCACATGGCACAGGGAGATCAGCTCCGTGCTTTGTGACCACCTAGAAGGGTGGGATAAGGAGGGTGTGAGGGAGATGCAAGAGGGAGCACATATGGGGATACACATATATGTATAGCTGATTCACTTTGTTATAAAGCAGAAACTAATACACCGTTGTAAAGCAATTATACTCCAATAAAGATGTTTAAAAAAAACCACAGTAACAGAACAGGAGAGTCTTGAGTACTACTGGGTCTCTTAAATAACCAAATATGAGTATAAACCAGTGGGTCCCACTGTCTCTATCTCTGATGCAGAGAAAATGGCAGTTTGAGACAATAAACAGTTAAATATAATTGACAATCTTCTTAGGGATAGAGGTAGAGTATTAGTTATCTACAGTTGTGAAAAGATTATTTCAAAACTTAATAATCACTTAATGACTTGAGAAAACAACTATCTCAAAGTGTCTCTGGTCTAAGAATCTGGGCACAACTTGTTTTCTGCCTCTGGCTCAAGGTCTTTCATGAGGTTACAGTCAAGCAGTCAGCTAGGCTTGCAACTGAACGTTTCACTGGGGAAGGAAGGGATTCATTTCCAAGCTCACTCACATGGTTCTTGGCAGACCTTGGTTGTTTGGAACGATGGGCCTCTCTGGCGGGCTACATCACAACATGGCAGCTGTCTTCCTCCAGAGTAAATGATCCAAGAGAGAGTGAGATAAATCACCTAAGTCAGAAGTCACAATCTTTTAACAACTTAATCTCAGAAGTGACATACTGTAACTTCTGTCACACTTTCTCCATTAGAAGTGAATCAATACATCCAGGACACACTCAAGAGGAGAGTGTTACCCATGAAAGTGAATGCTAATAGGGTAGGATCCCTTGGAACCCACTTTAAAGGCTGTATATCACATTAATTTTCAAAAACAAAATATTTAATGAACTAGTTTTTCAAATTATATTGGAAATTAAAGTCTTCAGGCTGCTCCTTTAGGGACTAGAATCAAATAATTTAGTGATATATTGCAACCTTGAAATTAAAATAAGCATTGTTGAAGTGGCAATAAAGTCATATATTACAAACTTTATCTGAAATAAAACTCATGTTTTGAGAGTTTTTCAATATGTAATTTATAGCTCCTATCCTAACTTACAACTGTGTTCTTTGCCTTCTAGATAGAGACTTTGAAAAGAAAATCTTTCCAATATTGCTACCTTGGGAATATAAAGATAAGAAACCATTTTTTTGAGTTGACATTTAGCCATGAAAAAGCATTCCCCTTTTGAG
This sequence comes from Neophocaena asiaeorientalis asiaeorientalis, assembly GCF_003031525.2. NCBI lineage: Eukaryota > Metazoa > Chordata > Mammalia > Artiodactyla > Phocoenidae > Neophocaena > Neophocaena asiaeorientalis. The sequence continues at coordinate 134,165 of NW_020172593.1, forward strand.
AGGCATTTCAAATTTCCTGTTCAGACAGTTTTCCTTTAGGGCACTATTGGGGTGAAAACTCAGCATGCTATAAAAATCCCATGAGGAGTTCCCTGACAGTTTGTTTGATTCCTGGATCAGACAACAGAACAAAAGGCAAATCTGGTCAAAAAAATAGTGTGTTCTCCCTTGTCAAAGAACCTTACTTTTAAAGGTCACTAGATTAGCTCACATTAAAATTTTTTTTCTAAAGTCACAGAAGCACCATTATCAGAAGAGATATCTATAATTCCATAGGCAAAGACAGAAGAAAAATGCCCAAAGTCACTTAATGACTAGATAAACAAAAGATTTCAGTTTCCTAGTAAGAATTTGTTAAAAACGAACAAAAATCTACGCATGGAAGTTTGAACCTGCAATGGTTTCGTTATTCAGCCAATCTCAATCCTTTACTCTGCCACTGGAATAATCTTTCTATAACAGAGTTCTGACTGTATCCCTGCATTTAAATTTGTCAAAGGTTTCCTACTGCCAACAAAATGAAGAGCAAACTCCTCAGCAGGTATAAGCTCCTTCAGGCCTTCTGACTCTTGTCAACTTCCAATTTTAGGCAAAGTCACAGTAATAGTGACTCTGTTTTCAATACCTCTGTGATAGGGCTAGATCTTCTGCCTCACTATACAACTGAACCAATTTGTGTCCTTTTGTTCAGGCTCCATCTACATAAAAAAAAACCCTTTATCCTAGGAATATGTCTAAAATTTTAAATCATGAGCACACACACAGGAAGAGATAGATGAATGGAACAGAATAAATCATCCAGACATATATGTAACTATACTTATTATACATATAAGAATTTAGATTATGACAAAAGTGGCATTTCAAATCACTGAGGAAAAATAGTTTCTTAATAAGTGGTATTGAAAGGAGAGACAAATCATTTTGGGAAAAAAAAACCCGAAGCTAATTGCTACCACACTAAAATATAACTAATAAAATTCTAGAAATCAATGCGTGTGTTTTAAAATAATCTTGCTGGGCTTTCTAACAGGACACAAAACACCAAGAAGTCATAAAAGAAAGTATAAATACATGTAGTTACATAGATTCAGGATGTTAAAACTCACCATAAAAAAATAGACTTTATTATCTAATACAACCCCACTTCCCTGTCCTCCCTAAAAATATCGCTATTATTTCTGTGGTATTTTGGGGGGGCCCACACTACATGACATGTGCGATCTTAGTTCCCCGAACAGGGATCAAACCCACGTCTCCTGCAGAAGAAGCTAGGGCTCTTAACCAATGGACTGCCGCAGAAGTCCCTATTTCTGTATCTCCATTCATGTAATTGATCACATTAGTAACCAGGACCAGGTAAAGGCCAATGGCCTACATCATGCCACTAGAACCTTGCTTACCCTGTGGTACCATTGCTTATTTAATCAGAACCATCTGGGCACAGCTGTTCACCAGTATTTAATCTACCCAATTGTCCAAGCACCTAGTTTGCTTATCTCCATCTTAGCCATGAAACTATGAGAGATGTACTTAAATGACATGATGAAGTACAGATAAAGTTTTCTGTATTTCTTTCAAACACCAAGATCTTTGCATAGCTGACAACTTTGAATCATTCAGATCCCCTCACACGTCATCTTCTCATCGATGTTCCAAGATCATTCTATTGAAAATTATAGCCGCTCTCCCAACAGTAACTCTATATTTTCTTACTCTGATTTATTGTTTTCATAGGGCTTACCATCCACCAAGTAGATCTCGTTAATAGTTTACTTGTTTGTCATTAGTGTCCCTACTATAATGTACTGTTGATGAGGACAGAGACCGTATCTCTGTATGGTTTTATTCAACACCACATCCCCAGTTCTTATTATGGTACCTAGCACATAGCAGATGCTCAATAAATATTTGTTAAATAAATGAATAATAAAATAAGCAATGATGAGTAATATTCACACATCAGAAGTAATGTATAAAGTGATGAATTTATTAAATAACAATGATATTAATTTCATTTCATCCTCTCCCCTACATTTTGAAAATAAACTTTATCTTTTGTCCTACCGCTTGAGGCAACATTTTTTTTTTTTTTTTTTGTGGTATGTGGGCCTCTCACTGTTGTGGCCTCTCCCATTGTGGAGCACAGGCTCCAGACGCGCAGGCTCAGCGGCCATGGGTCACGGGCCCAGCCGCTCTGCGGCATGTGGGATCCTCCCGGACCGGGACACGAACTCGTCCCCTGCATTGGCAGGCGGACTCTCAACCACTGTGTCACCAGGGAAGCCCGAGGCAACATCTTTTGATAACTAAAAACATTGCCCAGATATAGAAGAACCTGCCCTATTGTGTTTCCAAGGTCATAATCTTTCTTCCCTTCTGCATCTCTATTATATTTGCCTGGAAAGTCCTCAGTAACAAGATGAGAAAATGACTACAGTTACCAGCCTTAGGAAACATATTTAGCTCATTATGTAAATGAAGTATAGTGTAATATTCAGAGCATATCAACATCACCTAAATGGCCATATGACGCAAGTAAATAATAGTGCTCAAATGATATGAATAACCAGAGGAAAATCTATGGGAAAAATAGAAAAGACACTTAAATGGCATGTCATTAATTAATTTGATGCTAATAGCTCTTGTTGGAACCATTAAATATTTTATGATTTTGTTTACAATTATACATGTAATATATATGTATGATAAAAATCATGCATATCACAGAATGATTTGGACATTCAGTTCCAACATTTATGCCATCCTTTTGAAGGGGGATGCATTTTAACATTAATTGTAATAAGAATAGATTCAGCAGTGTAGCAAATTTTAACTACAAAGATATTAATATTTTAATAAAGAATTATAATAGCTGATTTGTGTTAGGTGAAATTTAAACATCATAATCTTTTTCAAATTAAGTTATCTCCAATTTTTAACCATTCTGGCTTATTAATCCATTCCTTATTCTTTTTGGGAAATGCTAATCATTGTACAAATAAAATTATTGCAGCCACATATGGTCTTCTGAGAGGTCACAGGGTGTATTGAGAAGAAAAAAACTAAACTGAGAGTCAAAATACTTGGTTTCAATTTCTAGGCATACCATTGGTTTGACATGTAACATTTAGCAGATAGGTCTAACTCTTGGATTCTGTTTCCTCCTCATTTCTAAAATGTAGTTACTAATATCTGCTTTCTTTCCCTCATAAGATTTCTATTTGTATAAAAATTATTAGTAGTAAGTATCTTTCACTAATCTTAGTTTCAGGGACAAATGTGTGTGACTGCAAGTTTATGTGTATGTAGGGCTTACAATTAAACTACATATGTTACCCTGATACCGTGCCTCTTTTTAGTATCTCTCAGTCAGTCACCTACTATTTAAGGACTAAAAACTTTAAATACATGAAGTACACCTTGAACCATGGTCAGAAAACAGCTTTATGTCTTTGCAATAATTAATCATTCCACCATTTCTTGATTTTCTATTCTTTAATTCATGAAATATTTAATGAGCAGCTCTAAAAATCATAGCAGACAACTCTTGTTTATTTCTACTGCTTGAAATTTCACTAAAATTACACAGGAGTGGTATAAACCCCAAAGGACAAAGAGACGGCAGAAGAGACAACAGCTAAAGATGTCAATGTATTTTTCAAAGATGGATAGCAAAGTGTTAAGTGACTTAGCAAAGACCAGGAAGCTGAACTTGAAATGTCTATACACCAGAGCAGCAGGAAGAAGCTAATCCATTTGCCCTGAAGATCCTGGAAAAGCTCAGATTTGGAGACACCAGCTACAGAAGAAGTTCATAAGGGACAGGGATGAAAGGTGAATAGTCTGAAATTCTGTACACAGAGGAGTTAGATTTGCATTCACACATCTCATTCCCCTCTTCAACTCCACACACCCTTCTCTTGGACAGTGTCACCTTATGTAGATATCTATTTGGGGGTATAGCTTTTAAATAAACCTCAAGGTTCCCACACAATCACCCTACAGTGAAACATACCTTTTGATAAGTCTTGCTCATGACCACAGGGCTCCCAATTCATGTTGAATAAAATGTTAAAAGCCTTGAGCTGACTCCTACCTAATAGGTCCGGTTCTCAAGTCTTGCCATAGCCTTGTTCTATGCTCCTTATCCAAACGTATCTCCCTGTTTCCCATCACCACTCTTTACTGGTCAGCTTCTCACTGGTCATTTTTATGCATATTTGTCTTGCCTTAAGTGTCCTGTAACTTCTATCCAATCTTAAGAGACCATTCAATTCCCACCTGCTACATGAAGCTATCCTTTAGTTCTCTGATTTATAATGATGTACATTCTCTAAACTTCCATGTAACTGTCATTGTACTCTTCATTTTGGCATTGGATTACCTATTGCTTAATGCTGTTTCCTGATTGCCTCATGTGCGGGTGTTGTGTCCCCTAAACTAAATTTTCATCTCCTTGAGGGGAAAAAACAGTTACTCGTTCTGGGGATTAGGTTGTGGACATCTTTTGGAAGGCATTATTTAGCTTACCACACTACCATAATAAAAAAATTATTTTAAAAAGCTTCCAGAGATGGAATAGATGATCAAAAATGTAATAAGGACCAAGAATCTGAATATGGTGAGAGCTTACAACTGCCATACTGAGCTAGAGAAGGGGAAAAAAGGTTGAACTAGAATTCGATACCCAAAGTCTCAAGACATTCACCTCCTCCACTTTCATTGAGCATCTGGCTTCACCCAAACAGGAGAGTAAAGCAAGAAAGAGGCAGAGATACCATCCAGGAGTAAGAGGATCCATTGCAAGTGTAAGATAAGGGACATCCTAGGTGAAGCCCCAGGTGAAGGGAAAGTCTCAGAATGGCAGTTGGGTGGCAGATGCAGATAGCAGGGAGTACAGATTGAAGCACAAGGGACAGGAGAGCTTTATAATGTCGGGGAGGATCCCTAAAGAGTAAAAGAACTGATATAGTGCCTGAAACTCTATTCCAGAATTTGTGAAAAAATATTAAGAGGAATGTTACAGAAATGTTTGAGGATTTGGAAAATTAGTTAAAGATATGTGGAAAGTAAGCTAGTGGAAAAAATCAGGCATAGTCCATGCCAGGCAACACAAAATGGTAGAAGAAAAGAAATTAAATAAGTGTACACTACATAATTCAGCAATGAATAATATTTACATAGTAATAATGCAAACGTTAACTACTATTTTCACCAAAAATTATGCTATAAGTATGTCATGAAAATAAACGTAAGGAAGTAGAAGCTGTAACATAAAGAGAAATGCACAAATTATATTAATAACTGATAATTCGATAAGTAGCAACACAAGCTTATTCTTTAGAAAAGTGGAGGTAAATATTAGAAGGAAGAGTCAAAAGATTTTCAAGCTGTTGTCTCTGAGTGTGGGACTAGGATTAGAGAGAGGTGTGACAAGGGGCTGCTCTATTTTGTTATAAGTCCTTTAGTACTAGTTCATGATTTTTAACAATGTGCATGGATTCCTTTAGAAAATAAAAGTAAAAGCAACTCCATAAGCAAACATGAATGGAAACCACGGTATGGTCTGGAGCCATTGTCAGCACGGCTGTTCTTTGCCCAATTGGTGCTTTACGTTCCATAAGGTGTCTCTGTCCTCAGTGCCGTTGAAGTCCCTGGATCCGAAGAGCTCACAGTTTCATAAGAGAACATGTGAACAAATATATTATGGCCTCATATTCAGAAGGTATTTCTTACTCCAAAAAACAGCTTGCAACTTCCATTATAGTAATCCACAAGATTGCACAAAATTCATTTAAATCTGAAAATAATCTACAAATTGTGCTGAAGGCAAAGCTTTGATTCTATTCTCTCTACTAAAGCACATTTACCAGAGTTTCTGAGAATCAATAAGCTTAATTGATTTAACATTTCTAAGATCTTATTGTACATTAAAACAGTTTGGATTGCTACACTAATCTTAGAAGCAATTTGGTCTCCTCTAGTTACACTGCTCTGAAATTCTTCTAACTTCTAGCCTCATGTTATTAATCGTAACAACAGCTTAGTGATTATTGAGCATTTACTCCACATCAGGCATCATGCTAAGAGATATATATGTATTATCTACGTCGATCCTCACACAGTCCAATAAAGTAAGAATGATTATATTCCAATCCTAAAGACAAAACTGATGTTTAGAGGAATTAAACAACTTGCAGAGTCACCAAGCTAGTGAAAGGCAGTCAGGATTTGCACCCTGGTTGTATGACTCAGGAGGAGATACTGTGAACTACACTTACTACTCTATCTCCCCAAACATTTCAGTATCTCTCCATGGCCTACAACATCAAATGTGAACTCTCCATTACCCTATTGGTTTGAAATCTCAGGAGCTTCCCAGGTAAAAAGAGAAACTGACCCCTGGGAGGGCAAGGAAAAGCAGAAGAAAAAGACAGACCACTACAGATTGATAGGTGGCAGGTGTAATAAGCAAGGGAATTTGCATAAAAAGCCTGTCGTGGGCGGCCTCAAGACAAGTAGACCTCTGCCTCAGCCTGCCAGAATCTTAAAGGTTAATATAGAGGCCTTAACTGGGTTCACTCACATATTCAGTCTAGATGATCTCAGCAACACCTTGCTCTGTCAAAGCTGCGTCCTTGTAACAGCTCCCACTGTGGCAACAGTGAGCAGAACGTACATTCCAAGGACAGAGGAGGGGTGAGGAATCTCTGATTGACCCAGGTCCAGACCGGCAGTCATATCTTCTCCGTGACCTCTTTCAACAGACCCAACTGCTCCGGTCTGACCTAAGTGCTCAACTTCTTTCCAATGAACCCCCATTGACCCAATTTCCCCCTAAACGCCACAGTCATATTCATCTGCACATAGTTTTTAAAAATTCTTCTCAATGAGAGGCCACTTTCTTTGCCTGTTCAGCTATAACCTTTCCTACAAATTTCACTTATTACCTGAATATTTACTAAGCTATTCCATTCCACCATGATGTCTTCCCTTTTTTAAACATGCATGTAAGCCCTCAGCTACTGTCTTATATAGTATTTGAGAATTTGTATTAAATATTAACTAAAATTCAGGCTCTCAAAGATGTTTCTATTGTGTATGTCCATATAATATGTATTATACTATGTATCCAATGAGCATTCATTCACTTGAACAGGTCAGAGTGTAAAATAATGACTTAGTAAAGCAGTTGAATTCCATTGCTAAAGTCATTAGGTCCAAAATCAGTGAACAGAGTATTTTATGTGTTTTGTTCATTTTGGTCAAGATTATATATATATATTGATATATATATGTATATGTGTGTGTATATATATATAATGTATACAGTGTTAGAATGATCTGATGAAGTGTTTTCAACATAACAATGCCTCCCAAGTTGTTATATAAAACATATTTTAAAATTGAGATCTGCCAAGAGCTCATTTCCCCAGCCTGGTTTCAGATAACTAGAATTCACTAGCATTTTAAAAATAAAAACACATACCTGAGAATTGAAAGAAGCCTCAGATTTTACCCAGTCTGCCTTCCTACCCTGAGCTGAAATTCTACTTCCAACACCCTGACATCCTGCCTCTGCTTGAGTAACAAGATCATTTCTACTTGCCTAGTCTATTGTCATGTGGTTCTAATTGCTGATTTTAATCATTAGAAAATGGTCACTGTACTTTGTTGTTAGTGACCCTAATGCCATTGCTCTCACATAGAGTATTTTTTGAAAGTCAAGTGCTGTTCCACTCTCACCCCACTTACTGCAAAGCATTGGCAGCACTGGCTGTATGGTAATTTTGCAGGAGACACTGAACATCACTGGCATTTATTTTGCTCCTTGGTTGACATATTTATTGGGGGAAACGCTTCAGACAATATGATAAAGATTCCAGACAGAGGACCCATTGGCTTTCCTTATTGGAAAACAAAGCATATGTGAGGTCGAAAAAGCAGTTGAGATTTCTCTGTAAGTGTACTAATGAGAAATGACAAATGCTGAAGTAAACGATGGAAAATAAAACAGCACTAGGGGACTGGTTCAACAATTGATTAAACAGAGTATTTGCTTTTCTTTTTGCTGTATATTTCCAGGCTACAGATAAAAATATAGTAATTTTATGTAACTGTGAAAAGGTCATCTGGCTAATTTTATTTCAAGCATAAGAAAGTGGGAAGAATACTTAACCTTCATTTGTTGTTAATCATATTGCTTCATAATATTGCTGGAAGGAAAACTTTATCAACCAGGCGAAATATTAAAAAAAAACAACAGTGTCCCTAAAATGTCTTGGTATCTTTTGTCCTTCATCTGTTTTATGTCCCAACATATACCTTATATTAATGAAAAGGTCATGTTACGATAATTAGCAGTCGTATTTATTTAAAGCTTATATTAATGTTCTATAAGATTTATACAACTTCTGATAAGTGCAGCAGTGAACGCTTTAATTGTGCTATAAATACCATATGGAGCAGTAGATTGCCCAAATGATCAGTTTTGTCTTTCAGCTGGAATTTCCACAATGCTACAAAATCTAAAAACTAAAATTGGCATCATAATTGTTACAGAGTTATTTAGTCACCTTAATTATACTCACCATGCAACTGACAAACTATATAATTACAATTATTTGGGAGATTGTTTTGCCAAATAGTCTGTTTAAAAGGTTACATCCCTTTCCTAACATATTTTATCACAAAACATAATTTTCTCTGGCTTCTCTTTGAATGTGAAGGATTCAAGACAACTGGCTTAAGAATGAAAAGATGATGCGGACATATGTATATGTATAACTGATTCACTTTGTTATAAAGCAGAAACTAACACACCATTGTAAATCAATTATACTCCAATAAAGATGTTAAAGAAATAAAAAAAAAAAGAATGAAAAGATGGGAAGTCAGAGGGTCTTTTAGAACTTACTGGAGCTGTAAGAGTATCTGCCTGGACTGAACACAACTCTTTTCCAGTGAGACAATATGTGACACAGCTTATCAGAAATTATCCAAGAACAAATTGTGTCACAACAGCTCTCCACTACATCATCGTGTCATTTTTTTCAAAGAAAAGGTAGTGCAATACCATTCTCCAATCAAAAGAACCAGAGATCCTTGGAGAAATAGCTGTCTTTATGATTGGTTCAGGAAATATACAAGATGAGGCTGGAGCATCTTGTAGTTCCAGAAAGTGAGAAATTACTCAAATGATAAAACACACACCATGAAGGGAGGATGTCAAAGCAACACTGAAGTCAACTGAAAGAGCCCCCAGTGGCCAAATCTGGAATAATTTGAGCAAGAAAATAAAGTCGTATTAGAATATAACCCAACATATAAAATGAATACCCATGAATACATACTGATAGAAATAATTGATTGAATACGTAAATGAAGGAGGACAGGCATATCTAATTTGCAGAAAAATTCCAAAACATTCATGCAGATATGACAGCCTTAAGGAGGGGAGCACAATTCGTAGCTCTTTAAGTTTAGGCTGCCCACAGTGACTTCGTCCAAAGAGGGTAGTATGGAAAGGGGAAATAGAAGAGTGACTTTACACGGGAGAAACCTGCCAGGCACTATCTCAGCTAGGTGGTAAAGGTCAGCACTAACAGTGATAAGCCACGTTGATATGACATAATAAAAATGGTGCTTTACCTCTACAGCCTTCCTCTCCAAAATCCATAACCCTAGTTTAATCATGGGGAAAACATCAGATAAATCCCAAGTGAAGGAGAGTCTGCAAAATACCTGACTAGTATTATTCAAAACTGTCAAGGTTATCAAAAACAAGGAATGTCTGAGAAACTGTCACAGGCAGAGGAGCCTAAGAAGACAAGATGACTAAATGCAATGTGATATCCCAGATGGGATGCTTTATAGACTATTAAAAAGACAGTACTTATACAAAAGTTTCTCTAAGCATAAGATTAGACCTCTGATATGGCAAAAATTCTGAGAGGTTATCTTTTTCCTGCTTATGAAATTAAAATCAACGTAGAACTCTTTGAAAATGTAAACTTCATATTCTTCCTCATAGGACTGATAATAAATCCTTTTCTGGGGGGTCATAATTTTAAGCGCTTTCTTCTTAGGAGGGTCTTGATAGACAAGCAATTACCATTCAAAGAAAATGTGTTGAGCACTGTGCTGTGCACCAAATGGTCAGAATAAGACAATTCCTACTATCAGGTCTTGTGGTCTGACATGGGAGGCATGTACATAACTGTACATAAAATAGTTGCTTTAATTAGAACACACTCAAATTTATACATGAATGTAAACAAAAGAAAAAAATTCTACTGGTGCTAAAGGAAGAGAAAGCTTTATATTAGAAGTGACATTGGAATTGTGTTTTAATGAATGAGTATGGATTTTCCAGGGAGACAAGGGATACTGTGCATAAATCTATTAGTTGTTGGTAATTAGGGGGGAGAAAAGGAGACTGGAAGTTTAAAATGGGAAAAAGTAAAATAGATGATTAGGAGAAGATGATTTGATGATGCAACCCTGAAAAAGAAAGGATGTAAATTTCTGACTTTTAGGTGGTAAAGGAGCTGTGCAGAGTGATGGAACCTCACATTTTGCTTCTGTATTTTAAAAGATCTTCTTTATTAGGCAGCAGGCTGAGAATGGAGGACAAGTGATCTAGAATTTTTAGAACATATAACTCAACTTCTTTTACAAACTTGTCAGACAAAACTATTTAAAATGTTGCTCTAATCAAGACATTTAATACACATTTTGACAGTCCCATTCCTTGGTGGGTAATTCTATCTAATCAAGTCTCATTGTTAGGATATTATTTATTCTTCATTAAATTTTAATGCCTGTGCACTTGTTATAAACATTACAGTATAAATTACTGAAAAATCATCTATATTGTATAATATAAAACCTGAGAATCCACTGCAGCCTCCAGGGTAGCTATGAAAGTATTATTAATAGTAAGAAATAGGGCTTCCCTGGTGGCACAGTGGGTGCCACCTGACAATGCAGGGGACACAGGGGACACAGGTTCGAGCCTTGGTCCAAGAAGATGCCTCAGAGCAACTAAGCCCATACGCCACAACTACTGAGCCCGCATGCCTAGAGCCCGTGCTCCACAAGAGAAGCCACTGCATTGAGAAGCCCTTGCACCGTAACGAAGAGTAGCCCGCACCCACCACAACTAGAGAAAGCCTGTGTGCAGCAACGAAGACCCAACAGCCAAAAATAAATAATAAATAAAATTTTTAAAAATAGTAAGAAATGGAGGAAAAAAACCCTAGAGTAAGAGAATGGAAATCCAAATAGATCAAATGAATTTTATGAATGAAGAGGCTGTCTTTTCTCCACTGTATATTCTTGCCTCCTTTATCAAAGATAAGGTGGCTTGGTCATTTCTTGCAGTGGTGTGCTGCATATGACTCAAGGTACCATTTTGCTACCTCAAGCAGCAAGATACCACAGAAGCACCTGGAACAGAGCATCGAGAGTCCTGATCTGAAAGCCTGGTTTTAAGGACCCATCATGTCTCTGCCCCTGTCTGTGGGCCTTCAATTTCTTTAACAGTCAAGGAAAGAATTTAGAAATGATCAGTAGTTTCAACTTTTTTTGCAAGAGAACACTTTTAAAACTTTGTTTTTAAGTTTTTTGACTTAAAAAAAATGCAGGTAAGCATTTTTTGGCATTAATTTATTTTATAAGTTGAAATGTAGGGTAATTTTATACCATATCATGGACCAAAGAAGGCAGTAAGGATCTTTTATTCATACAAAAATTTGAAATTGTAGATTACGGATTATAGCTATAGCCCTAAGTATCCAGAATACTGTAATCAAAGTCATCTCCACAGAACCTAAGGGGCACAGTTGTAAACCCCTACACTAAATGTACCTTCCAAAGAGCCTGTCTGGTTTTAACATTCGGTTGGTAATGACGGCTGCTACAGGAATAGGATTGTTGTAGCTGTCCAGATCTTGGTCTCTGGACCTAGCCTATTTGGATTTGAAATCTGCTTCTGCTACTCCTCAGTTTTATGAACATAGAAAAGTTGCTTAACATCTCTGTGCCTTAGTTTCTTTGCCTTTAGTGTAAAGATGATGAAACATTGACCTTGGAAGAATGTTGTGAATATTAAATGAGATAGTGCTTGTAGAATACCTGTCACATACAAGTGCTGTATAAATGTCAGCTGCTGATATCAGTAACCCTAAAGGAGTTCTTTTGCTTCCTATTGTGCTAAAACACTTTAGTGACTAACTTTGTCAATCTCAATACTATCTGAATGCAAGGCCCACATCACTGCTGTTGGCAGCTTCCCAACAGCACGTCAAATTCCATTCAGCAGAGCAGACATTGTTGAGGACCTACTGAAAGCAAAGTACTCTGAAAGGCACAGCGGGGCCTACAAAGACAAATCCGAGTTGTTTTTGGCAATTTGAGCCTTAGGTGATCATGGCCTGTTGTATATACAAAGTGCTATGGTGGTACGAGGCGTACTGGACTTGGGAAGGCTTTTTAGGGAGCATAAGGTTAGGGGTCAATTTGAAAAGGTAAATGCTATATGCATAGATATAAATATTCATTGCCATTTTATTGCTAAAATCATTCTAATAATCAATAGCATTAAGAATCTAAGTAGGTTGTCAAAGCTGACATAGCTAGTAGGTAGTAGAGCTAGGATCTGAACCTAGGTGGTCAGACATTAGTCCGTACACTTAACCCTTTGGTAGGTTGTATGTTTGTTTCTAATATTTGCTCCCCTCACTGAGAGATGACTCTACTACACCCCTCACTGTTTGACTAAGCCATGTGACACTCTTTGGCCAATAAAACAGTGAGTACAGATGACATACACAATTTCCAAAGAAGAACTTTAAGAGCTACCCCTTGGATCTGTCGTCAACCTTTTTTCCCTCTGACATGAACCCGGAATGTCCCAGATAGGGGCCTTTAGCCTGGCTTCCAAAATAAAGAAGGCACAGAGGAGAGTCATAGATAATTCATGGAAGACATGCACTACTAATGAGAAATGGCCTTTGGCTATTGTAAACCAGTAAGATTTTGAAGTTGTTTGTGACAGCATTATAAAAAACTAGTAGAAACAAACAAACAAAACCAGCTGATATACCCACTATACTATAATGTAGTTCAATTCAGTAATGCCACTTTTCTGAATGGTTAGGCCAGATTCTAAAATTGAATTACCGCATGCCTGGCCTTAAAGTCTTTTGAGGAGTTTTTTGAAATCAGCAATGCAATAAAGTCTAAACATTTTATCTTGGTAGTCAAGGCCCTAATTTTCCTCTCTTGAGTCCCATCTCTTTCCACTTTCCACATTTTCTCCTCCCTTTTACTTTGACCATTTTCCCCTTCTTTTACCACCTTCCAATATCACACACTGAATGCTATAGTCACTCAGCACCCCTGGTTATTTTTAGGTTCTTTCACATTTCTGTAAAATTTTAAATGCCGTTCCAAATTCCTGGTGATTACACCATCTCCCCTCACTCTTCCCTTCCTGGTAAAAGTCCACTGATACTTTAAGGCCCAGCTCCAGTGACATTCCCCAGGCAGATGTAATTGTTCCATCTTCTCTGGCCTCAGGAAGCTGAATTTGGAAGTTTACCAATATGATTAGCACACAGAAGATAAATGTCTGTCTCCGCTTCTGGACAGTGAGCTCCTGGAGAACAGGGAGGGTATCTTTGTTCATCCTCATATTCCGAAGCCCACACTGAACTTGCCAATTAACAGATAAGATGACAGACATGCTTGTAGCCATGCAGGCTTGGGAAATAAAATGATCCGGGAAATTCTATCATTCAAAATTTGTAAATTAATTTGGGTTAGTCACAAGCTCATTTGCTATCCATCTGAGTGGTGCTGCTTAAAAAGGAATGGAGATATCAGTAACATCAATAACTAGAGAAGACTTTCTATATGCAATTGAAAAGTAAAAAACAAAAGAAAAGAAATGCACCATAATGTAGCATTTATATATCGTAATCTGACAAGAGTACTGAGGACACTGGAGGTTACATGTGTTTCCTCTCATCTCTATGAAGCAAAACCAAAAAGTCCCCAGTTATGGGTAGCAAGACTGTAGTATGGGCAAGAACTAGTCTGGGACCATGGCTGCCCAAATATAAATAAAAACCGTAACAGGGCCCACATTCAAAGTCAATGACATCTCACAGATGCTCCAAACCTTCCTGCTTCCAAATGTTTCATGTACTCCTTCATCTGAGTGAATGGAAGTGAGTGAAAAAAAAGGTGTTTGTTTTCATTTTCTTCTCTACCAGGGATCAGCACATTTTTTCTGTAAAAGGCCAGATAGAAAATATCTTAGACATTTCAAATCATACAGTCTATGTCTCTACAACACAGCTCTGCCATTCTAGCATGACAGCGGCAATACATAAAAGAATGGGGATAGCTGTATTTCGATAAAACTTCACTGATGAATAATGACATTTGAATTTCATATAATTTTCACATGCCATAAAATATTATTTTCTCCAACCATTTAAAATATAAAAAGCATTCTTTGCTTGCAGACCACACAAAAACAGGTAGAGGGTCCTATTTGGCCAATGGGCTACAGTTTGCTGACCATTGTCCTAAGGCAAACACACACTCTGTAGTGTCAAGTGGAGAATTCACTTTATTACTTATGAATTTGACTGGGTTGCTTCTGATGAAAGACCACAATGCTTTTCATCTCTGCTCACGTCAAAACAAAATTATGCAAACTTTACTAATCTTCAACCCTCTCAAAAGTCTTGACATTTAGTAACACATTTGTATTGGATTAGAGTCCTCTTTGCATTTCTCAATGGTATAAAATGGAATTTTAATGAAATTTCCCTCTTTTCCGAAGAACATGCAATAGGGCTAAAGCTATACAAGAAGCTCTTCTTTGTGTCCTGGATGTTACTGAAGGAAGTCATAAACTCTCTTCCTCTTGATGTCTCTAAAAACAAGATGGATCTGCATGTGTCAGGGATGATTACTAGTTTGCCCTGCTCGGAGGTAGAAGATGGACCCAATGACTTCCCTAATCCTGTGATTATGCGATGGCAGAATAAATTTACTGTCATTTACAGCAAAAGCATGCCACCGGCTAGTTACTTTTTAAAGGTTTCAGGTTGGTTTGTTGTGGAGAAAAGAACACTAGCCATGCAGTCAGAACACCTGAGGTCAGGATGCAGCTCTCTCTGTCTAACTTGGGCAAATACCCCCAAGTTTCCTCATCTGCAAAGTTTGGCTAATAATGGGAGCTGCCTCAAAGGGATGCCATGAGTTAAATGTGCTTAGGATGGTACCTGCTTCATTTAAACACTCAAGAATGTTTGATCCTTGTGTTGTATTATTCTCACTTTCAATAAGGGTAGTGATCACCCAGTGACTGTAAGTGTGAACTTGCTCTGTAAATTACAATTGACATGCCAGATATTATCATTAAAGGGACATCATGCAAAGACTGTAAAAGCATAGATGGTTCTCCCAATTAGTTCCTCATTTTCATTTTTTATCACTGTTCTTCATCTTATTCATTTTCTCTTAGAGCTTGATGAGTATTCAATTAGAAATTTACCTTTCAAAACTCTTTTGGGAATAGCAATCTAAGACGTCACCAATTATTTTTAAAGCTTCCCCAATATCTTCAAATTTGGAACTTTAGCCACTTAAATGGAAATTTTAACTGGAGCTTTTTCTAGTGAAAGAATGCAGCATTTTGTTTATTTCCTTAGAAAGTATGATCTGAACCAAGAGTCCATTTCTCTGTCTTAGGGGAGGTTGAGTACTGAAAAACACACCCTCCTGGATGCCACTCACACCCTCACACACACAGCACTAGGGTTTTTCAAGACCTCAGTGGGTGATCCATACTTTCACTTTTGGAGGTCCTAGCCTACATCCTATCAAATATATTAAAGACCCTGATATTCTGCATTAAATCTATTTTTGTTATATTGCCTTTTAAATTATTTTAATAAAAATGACTTATTTATTTAAGACTGGCTATGATAATTCTACATTCATCGTCCATAATCAATAATTCCTGTAAACTCACAATGACAGCTTTGAAAATTGTTTTCCAGTGATGAAAATTTAATATAGGTCTAGCAGGTAATGTTTATTGAGCAAGCACTTTGTGCCATGCACAATTCTCAGCACTTTATATTAATGTATTTTATTTTCACAACAATTTTATGAGCTAGCTACTGTTATTATCCCCATTTTACAGATGAAGAAAATCAGCTCTTTTTAAAAATTGAATTATAATTGACATACAATATTATATTATCCATATGTGTACAACATAGTGTTTTGATATTTTTATACATTACAAAATGATCACCAAGATAAGTCTAGTTACCATGTCACCATACAAAGTTATTACAATATTATTGACTGTACTCCCTATGCTGTGCATTACAACCCCATAACTTAAATATTTTATAAATGAATATTCTTAATCCCTATCACCTATTTTGCCTGCCCCTATCCCTACCCCATCTCCTCTGGCAACTACTAGTTTGTTCTCTGTATCTATGAGTCTGTTTTGCTTTGTTTTTCAGATTCCACTTATAAGTGAAAACATACAGTATTTGTCTTTCTCTCCCTGACTTATTTCACTTAGCATAACACCCTCTAGATCCATCCACGTTTTCACAAATGGCAAGATTTCATTTTTTATGAGTGAGTAATATTCCACATCTTTATCCATTCCTCTATCAGTAGGTACTGAGGTTACTTCCACATCTTGGCTATTGTAAATAATGCTGCAATGAACATAGGGGTGCATATATCTTTTCAAAACAGTGTTTTTGTTTTCTTTGGATAATTACCCAGAAGTGGGATTGCTGGATCATATGGTAGTTCTATTTTTAGTTTTTTGAGGAAACTCCATACAGTTTTCCACAGTAGCTGCACCAATTTACGTTCCCACCAATAATGCCTGTGGGTCCTCCACATCCTCACCAACACTTGTTGTTTCTTGTCTTTTTGATGATAGCCATTCTGACAGGTATGAGGTGGTATCCCACTGTCACTTTGATTTGCATTTTCCTGATGATTAGTGATGTTCAGCACCTTTTCATGTACCTCTTGGCTATTTGTATGTCTTCTTTGGAATAATGTCTGTTTAGCACTTTTCTTTCTTTTTTTTTTTTTTTTTTTTGCGGTACATGGGCCTCTCACTGTTGTGGCCTCTCCCGTTGTGGAGCACAGGCTCCGGACGCGCAGGCTCAGCGGCCATGGCTCATGGGCCCAGCCGCTCCACGGCATGTGGGATCTTCCCAGACCGGGGCACGAACCCGTGTCCCCTGCATCGGCAGATGGACTCTCAACCACTGCGCCACCAGGGAAGCCCTAGGACCTTTCTTAATCAGGCTTTTTTTTTGATATTGAGTTTCTAAGTTATTCATATATTTTGGATATCAACCCCTTATCAGGTATATTACCTGTAAATATTTTCTTCCGTTCAGTAGGCTGTTTTTTCATTTTACTGATGGCTTCTTCGCTGTGCGAAAATCAGCTCTTAGTGTCATAGCAGAGGCAGTCTGATTCCAGAATCCATAGTCTTATAAGGTTACATTTTGTAGATGTTAATTTTGACTTTTAATTAGGCTTTTTTATATTTCAGGGATTTTTGTAAAACTTCAGATACCAAACATTTTTGTGGGCCCTTGCAAAGCTCTTGAGGCCTAGCTGTCATGCCTGTGGTACCTTTCAAAAAACAGTGGTCTTACCAGCCCCATCTAATCCTGCTTGATGCCTGAGGAGAGAGGAGCCTCAGACACAAGCTCAAGGAGGTGTTTTGGCAAAAGATTCAGGTACACGAGCACCAAACGGCTCTGTATAAAACCTCACATCTGAGAGTGTGGCCCAGTTTTGGGAGAGGGACAACCTTTTCATTTCTCACAGAAGACAGCATAAGTCCAGTGGAGTAGAAACTGCAGGAACCCAGCAGTGCTTGGTAATTCAGGGTTAGCAACTCTGGAAGCACCCAGGGATCTATTCTACACATCTGTTCTACACACAAATAACCACATTCTCATGGTGGTAGCAGAAGCAAGATTGAGATGCTGCTCTCATGTGGCTTCTTGAATGTCAAATATCAATCAGAGCAACTATCAAGTCACTGTTATCAGGTTATCAAGATCCTGAGAGGATCATCTGTAAGGACACATAAGGTATCTTTAGGGGGAAGTCCAGGACATACTTTGGAGGGGCTTTGAGGCCCAGCATTATTCAGGCAAAGATGAGTCAGTTAATAATATGTGATGGTTGTAAATATGAATTTGTTTATAGTCAAACTGATGAGACCTGGGGGAATTTTTATGGTGAGTAGAGGGGAAATTTCTGAGAAATTTGTCAAAAGTTATTTACAACTCACAAAGTGATTTTACTTTAAAGTGTTTTTTTTTCCCCCTTTGGTAAATCCTCCTATAAATAATAAGTATTCTCTGTGCATTTATCTCCTGTATAAAGCAAGATACACTTGTATTTGCGTTCAACCAAGATAGCTGGCAGACAAATTGCTGACTTTAGCAATGTCATATCTGGAGACTGTCTGGCAAAGGAGAACTGCTAACATCCATCATAAAGAACAGCATCCGTAGAAAGAAACATGTTTTTCCCCCCCAAAATTCACTGGTGTCTAGATCTGACAAGTCCCTTCTTTCAGATCAGGTGGTTTGTAAAACATATTTTGCCCCAAAAGTGGTTGTTCTGTAAGATTTACTTAATGAATGTTATCTGTGTTATCAGCAGTCTTTAAGCACTACTTTAAGTCTACGCGAATCTTGCCAATTCATTAGACGAATATGTATTACACATCTCCTATGTGCAGAGTAGTAGAAAAAAACACAAAAAGGATGCTGCATCTTCAGGAACTCACAGTCTACTGCAGTGATTCTCAAAAGTGCAGGGAATTTATGCCAGCCCCCTCTACCTCTTTAGCCTTGAACCCCACCAGGGATACATGTCACAGATATGGGAGGAGGGGTTCAACTGTACCCCTCTGCAAAGATAACAGGTTTAGAATCACTTCTGGGGAATTTCCTGGTGGTCCAGTGGTTAAGACTCTGTGCCCTTATTGCCAGAGTCATGGGTGGGGAACTAAGCTCCTGCAAGCCATGAGGTGTGGCCAAAAAAAAAAAAAAAAAAGCATACAATCACTTCTGTAATAAGTCACAGTTATCTACTAGAGTGACACACATCTTGGTTATGTTGGGACTGGACAAATGGTTGTCCACCCCATGAAGTCTTTCCTCTTCCCCCTGGTTTAGTGGAAGAGATAAAATATATGCACTGAATAAAATCTATTTCAAATTGTGGGCTAACACTCACGCATACAAACACATATGCACACACATATTTGAACCAAACATTTCGTGGAGCAATACTAGCCCTTTGTGTGATGCATTCTAGCTTTTTCTATTCTATTTCAACTGAAAAACAATACAGGTCATACCCCACAACATTTGTTTCTCAAATCACTCATGAGTTTCCACCTAGAGTTTGAAAAACACTTTTTTTAGGGTTTGGTAACGGTTGGAAGACAGAGATGAGGAAGAGAAGGTGACATGACACATTCCTGCATTATTATCATAAAAACAATGTGCTCGTATACTACTTACCAGGTTGCAGGCAGTTCTAAGTACTTTTTATTTATTCAATCATTTAATCCTTACTGTCACCCTATGAGATAGGGACACGTATCTGTAGCCATTTTATAGATGAGGAAATGGATGCACAGAGAGGACCAAAGTTACCCAGGTTTTGACGCCAGACAGCCTGATGCCAGAGACCATGCTCTTAAGCCCCCTCTAGCAAGTTTTCAGCCAATCATCTTACATAGCGTGCCCTAGTCCACCAAGGGCTGAGAAAACAATAAGAATAGGTCTGCTCCACAACTAGAAAAAAATAACAGGAATACATACTTCAGCAGGAATGAACAATGCCTTCTTAGTATGTAGAAGGCAACAATCGAAGTCGATTCCAGACCCCAAGTGTGACTCTCTCCTAGGGACCCTACAAGGGCAGAAATGACGTGCAGAGCAGACAAAACTAGGACCAACCATTTTCATCCCCTGTTTTGCTTTAGGTCAAGTGAATCAAAGAACTGAAGTAAACACAAACTAATTCAAATCCCTTTTCCTGACTCTCCTCATTTCAGATTCTGAGAAAGAGTCAAGACACAGAGCAAAGCAAGGTTCAAAAATTAAAATGACAATGAAATACTTCCCAGACCCACTAATTATTGTCTTGACATTTTATTAATATCTATGAATACTGTCCCTAAATACTTCTCCTTTTTTTTTTGTTTCTTCATTGATTTTAATTTAGATTGCCTCTGGCTCATAAGCTGGGTGAATATGCAACCTTTGACAAATCACACTATAAAACTTAGCCACTGTCCTGGATTCCCCTGCACATCCATGCTTAATGAGCAGGTATAATGTTGTGCAGGAAAATAACACCAATTACCTAGTACTTTTAAAGACGTGCAGCATACAGAAACAAAGAAACAAAGGAGCCACTAAATGAGCTTTGTAGAATAAATGACTTCATTCTGAAGAGAATTGTCTTCACTGCAGTTTCTGAAAACTTGTGTTCTTGATGATGATCTTATTGATATTGTGTAAACGTTACCTAAATAAACTCCAAAAATTTAACAATGTACAGCCTTATATTCATTACATCCAATTGGTTTCTTTCATTCAATCTGTACATTTGACACAGGAACTGATTCTATACCTAATCTTGCACTGTCTTGAAATTTATATGAGCTTTATTATATTAAGAGTGATCAACTCTGCGCCGCTGCCTTGCACCTCCCGCCTCCCAGCCTCCACGCCTCCCCACCAGGTCGGCCCCCGGGGCGCACCACCAGGGTCCATGGGGGGTGCGCCTCAGGGCCACCGATCCCACAAGTCTCCACTTCCATCACCTCACCCCCTCCTGCACTCCGCCTGGTCTTTGGTGTCTTATGTACTCAGGCCCTGACAAATTGGAGGTCTGCCGTGTTGCTGACAGTGTGTTGGTGCTCTGGCCTAGTGTCAGGCCTGAGCCTCTGAGGTGGGAGAGCTGACTTCAGGACATTGAACCATGAGAGACCTCCTGGCCCCATGTAATATCAATCTGTGAGAGCTCTCCCAGACATCTGCATCTCAGTGCTCCACTCAATAACCAGCAAGCTCCAGTGCTGGAAACCCCATGCCAAACAGCTAGCAAGACAGAAACACAACCACACCCGTTAGCAGAGAGGCTGCCTAAAATCATATTAGGTTCACAGACACCCCAAACACAACACCGGACACAGCCCTGCCCACCAGAAAGACAAGATCCAGCCCCACCCACCATAACACAGGGACCAGTCCCCTCCACCAGAAAGCCTACACAACCCACTGAACCAACCTACACACTGGGGGCAGACACCAAAAACAACAGGAACTATGAACCTGTAGCCTGCTAAAAAGAGACCCCAAACACAGTAAGTTAAGCAAAATAAGAAGACAGAGAAATATGCAGCAGATGAAGGAGCAAGGTAAAAACCCACAAGACCAAACAAATGAAGAGGAAATAGGTAGTCTACCTGAAAAAAGAATTCAGAGTAATGATAGTAAAGATGATCCAAAATCTAGGAAATAGAATGGAGACAATAGAAAAAACACTTAACAAGGACTTAGAAGAACTAAAGAACAAACGAACAGTCATGAACAACACAATAAATGAAATTAAAAATTCTCTAGAAGGAATCAAGAGCAGAATAACTGAGGCAGAAGAACAGAGAAGTGACCTGGAAGATAAAATAGTGGAAATAACTACCACACAGCAGAATAAAGACAAAAGAATGAAAAGAATTGAGGACAGTCTGTGGGATAACATTAAATGCACCTAACATTTGAATTATAGGGGTCCCAGAAGAAGAGGAATAGAAAGGGACTGAGAAAATATTTGAAGAGATTATAGTTGAAAACATCCTTAATATGGGAAAGTAAATAGTTAGTCAAGTCCAGGAAGTGCAGAGAGTCCCATACAGGATAAATCCAAGGAGAAACATGCCAAGACACATATTAATCAAACTATCAAAAATTAAATAAAAGAAAAAATATTAAGAGAATCAAGGGACAAGCAACAAATAACATACAAGGGAATCCCCATAAGGTTAACAGCTGATCTTTCAGCAGAAACTCTGCAAGCCAGAGGGGAGTGACAGGACATATTTAAAGTGAGGAAAGGGAAAAACCTACAAAAAAGATTACTCTACACTGCAAGGGTCTCATTCAGATTTGATGGCGAAATTAAAACCTTTACAGACAAGCAAAAGCTAAGAGAATTCTACACCAAGAACATACATATCGATAATTACCATAAACGTGAATGGATTAAATGCTTGAACCAAAAGACATAGGCTGCTGAATTGATACAAAAACAAGACCCATATATATGCTGTCTACAAGAGAACCACTTCAGACCTAAGGACACATACAGACTGAAAATGAGGGGATGGAGAAAGATATTCCATGCAAATGGAAATCAAAAGAAAGCTGAAGTAGCAACTCTCATATCAGATGAAATAGACTTTAAAATAAAAACTATTACAAGAGACAAAGAAGGACACTACATAATGATCAAGGGCTCTATCCAAGAAGAAGATACAACAATTGTAAATATTTATGCACCCAACGTAGGAGCACCTCAGTACGTAAGGCAAATGCTAACAGTCATGAAAGGGGAAATCAACAGTAACACAATCATAGTAGGGGACTTTAACACCGCACTTTCACCAATGGACAGATCATCCAAAATGAAAATAAATAAGGAAAGACAAGCCTTAAATGACACATTAAACAAGATGGACTTAATTGATATTTATAAGACATTCCATCCAAAAAAAACAGAATACACTTTCTTCTCAAGTGCTCATGGAACATTCTCCAGGATAGATCATATTTTGGGTCACAAATCAAGCCTTGGTAAATTTAAGAAAACATAAATCATATCAAGTATCTTTTCCAACCAGAACACTATTAGACTAGATATCAATTACAGCAAAAAATCTGTAGAAAATACAAACACATGGAGGCTAAACAATACACTACTAAATAATCAAGAGATCACTGAAGAAATCAAAGAGGAAATCAAAAAGTACCTAGAAACAAATGACAATGAAAACACGACAACCCAAAACCTATGGGATGCAGTAAAAACAGTTCTAAGAGAGAAGTTTATAGAAATACAATCTTACCTCAAGAAACAAGAAACAGCTCAAATAAAAAAACTAACCTTACACCTAAGGCAATTAGAGAAAGAAGAGCAAAAAAACCCCTAAAGTTAGCAGAAGGAAAGAAACCATAAAGATCAGATCAGAAATAAATGGAAAAGAAATGAAGGAAACGATAGCAAAGATCAATAAAACTAAAAGTTGGTTCTTTGAGAAGTCAAACACTATTGATAAACTATTAGCCAGATTCATCAAGAAGAAAAGAGAAAAGACGCAAATCAATAGAATTAGAAATGAAAAAGGAGAAGTAACAACTGACACTGCAGAAATACAAAGGATCATGAGAGCTACTACACGCAACTGTATGCCAATAAGATGGACAACCTGGAAGAAATGGATAAATTCTTAGAAAAGCACTACCTTCCGATACAGAATCAGGAAGAAATAGAAAATATGAACAGACCAATCACCAGCACTGCAGTTGAGACTGTGATTAAAAATCTTCCAACAAACAAAAGCCCAGGACCAGATGGCTTCACAGGCGAATTCTACCAAACATTTAGAGAAGAGCTAACACTTATCCTTCTCAAACTCTTCCAAAATATAGCAGAGGAAGGAACACTCCCAAATTCATTCTACAAGGCCACCATCACCCTGATACGAAAACTAGACAAAGATTTCACAAAGAAAGAAAACTACAGGCCAATATCACTGATGAACATAGATACAAAAATCCTCAACAAGATACTAGCAGACAGAATCCAACAGCACATTGAAAGGATCATACACCATGATCAAGTGGGGTTTATCCCAAGAATGCAAGGATTCTTCAATATATGCAAATCAAATTATGTGATAAACCATATAAACAAATTGAAGGATAAAAACCATATGATCATATCAATAGATGTAGAAAAAGCTTTCCACAAAATTCAACACCCATTTATGAGAAAACCCTCTTGAAAGTAGGCATAGAGGGCACTTATCTCAACATAATAAAGGCAGATTGCCAATAATCACATGAAAGGATGCTCAACTTCACTAATCATTAGAGAAAGGCAAATCAAAACTACAATGAGATATCATCTCACACCAGTCAGAATGGCCATCATCAAAAAATCTAGAAACAATAAATGCTGGAAAGGGTGTGGGGAAAAAGGAATCCTCTTGCACTGTTTGTGGGAATGTAGATTGATACAGCCACTATGGAGAACAGTATGGAGGTTCCTTAAGAAACTACAAATAGAACTACCATATGACCCAGCAATCCCACTACTGGGCATAAACTCTGAGAAAACCATAATTTGAAGCAAGTCATGTACCGCAATGTTCATTGCAGCTCTATTTACAATAGTCAGGACAGGGAAGCAACCTAAGTGTCCATCAACAGATGAATGGATGAAGAAGATGTGGCACATATATACAACGGAATATTACTCAGCCATAAGAAGAAACGAAATTGAGTTATTTGTAATGAGGTGGATGGACCTGGAATGTGTCATACACACTGAAGTAGGTCAGAAGGAGAAAAACAAATACCATATGCTAACACATATATAGGGAACCTAAAAAAAAAGGTTATGAAGAACCTAGGGGCAGGACAAGAATAAAGATGCAGATATAGAGAATGGATTTGAGGACATGGGGAGGGGGATGGGTGAGCTGGGACGAGCTGGGATAGTAGCAGTGACATATATACACTACCAACTGTAGAGTAGATAGCTAGTGGGAAGCAGCTGCATCGCACAGGGAGATCAACTCTGTGCTTTGTGACCATCTAGAAGGGTAGGATAGGGAGTGTGATGGGGATACGCAAGAAGGAGGGTATATGGGGATATATGTATACATATAGCTGATTCATTTTGTTGTAAAGCAGAAACTAACCCAACGTTGTAAAGCAATTATACTCCAATAAAGATGTTAACAATTTTTTTTTATTTAAAAAAAAGAGTGAGCATTCTCTAGCAAGAATGCAATACACATAAAGTAAGTTACTTATCCACAGGTATATTCAGGTAACTGAAAACTGATTAAAGTATAGGGTATAAAGAATTGTTTGGCAATACAGAAAAAAACTATTTTAATAGTTTTTTGAGGAAAAACAATCAACTGTCAACATGTATTTGTTAAACATCTACTATATGCCTTGTACTATGGCGATTATAATAGTATGAGACTCTATTCTTTCCCTCAAATTTAATATATGATATGAAATGCTATGACATTATAGAGAAAGCTTCCCGTTTTAGAGATAAGTGTACCTATATGAAAACAGCTAGATAGACTAAACTCCAGAAGAATAAAGTCCATTTAAATTTATCAGGATTTATTAGTTCTGACTTACTAAGCAGAATAGGCAAATCCTCCTCCCAGGCAAGAAACTTTGCATTTTATAATCAAGGCAAAATTATTATTGTAGTGAATATATTCTAATTGATTTGTTGTCAGTATATTCTGTTTATAAAAGACTTTGAAAACTTTCCTGGCTTTCACTTATCAAAGTCATAAAAGCTGCATGAGTCACATATTTCCCTAGTGGCTATTTAAGGCACTGCACTTTCAAAACAGCACATCCAGACTTCCCTGGCAATCCAGTGGTTAAGACTGCACTTCCAAGGCAGGCGGTGCGGGTTTGATCCCTGGTCGAGGAACTAAGATCCCACATGGTGTGGCCAAAAAATTAAAAAAAGAATGAAAAACCAGCACATCCATTTCTATACTTATACATTGGTTATGAAATATAGAATATGAGCTAAATATACAGCAATATGAGCTATAAATATAGAAGATTTAATTTAAGATCTATCCTCTCAGAATATTGTAAGTATACAACTCTGTGCTGTACACAACTCTTTTGAACATTACTCAAGAATAATTCATTGATATTGAGGATTTTGATCTAGAACTTATGTTGTATAATAACAAGGCTTATGAAAATCTAGGAGGTGACTTTGCTTGTGGAAAAAGTCATTCAACCTTTCAAGTAACATAGAGTTCTTGAAGCTATTGAATCAATAATACTACATTTCAGCGTCTTGATGGAGACGTCTTGTATGGATACTGGATTCATAGCCATCATCGTACATGCTGCATTGCTTTCACAATGAATGCAAAAGACCTCATTGTTCTCCTCACAGACCTAGGTTCTCTCCATCTCCAAAGGCAGTGACTTTGGTAGACTTGACCTCAGTTAAGTCATCCGTGGTAAGAACGCTTTCACCCTGGTTTTGTTGGGAAATTGTGATTACACACTGAACCAAAATTTAAAGAAATGTCAGAGTAAAGCAACAAATTCAGTCCACACATTAAATCTCACATTTCACTGTCTTAATTGGAAACAGTGAGCAGACTATGATCACTTCATACCCCCAAACTCCAACTTATTAAATAGATTTTGCAAATAGAAAAGAATTCGTTCAGGAATTTTAGTTATATAAACCTAACTTGAAAGGTTGTCTATGATAATTACTAGCGTTGTGACCCTGGAAAGTTATTTAACTTCTCTGAGTTTCATTGTGTCACATATAAAGGTAATGATAACAGCACTGATCGCAGCGTTGTTATGAGACTTAAATGGGATTATGTATGCAACAAGCTTATCACAGTGGCTGACATATACTATGTATACAAAAATATTATTGTTGGTGTTCTATAATCATCACCGTCATTTGGATTCTATAAGGAAGAATAGGATACGGTCTCTGTTCTTAGAGAGTTTTGAATCTATCTTGGGAGAAAAACATGTTTAAGTGAAATAGTTTTCAGGTGACATTTCAAATAGCTAAATAATGAACTTGAGGCAGTACTATTAATTGTCATGAAGATTATATGGAAAATCTTTGCCCTGGCAGGTAAGAAGGAGATAACTGGGAATAGTTGAGATGATACTCCTTTGAAATTTTTGTTCTACTCCCTCTTGTATCTGTTACTAGTTATCTATGTCTTTAAGCAAAACACACTGCTTCTCCAGACCTGATGGTCCTCATCTGTAAAATGAAGTGGTTGGACTTTTCTAGAAATAACATTCTAGAAGTCTTTATTGGAGTGAGAGAAGGATTCACATTTGAATAAACAATCATCAGACCACAGAAAAGAAACATAGTAAGCATGGATAGTACCAGATATATCAAGGCAAGTGTGAGTAGCTCTTCCTGGCTGGAACACACTGTTCAGTTGGGGAAACAGTGGGGGGAAAAGGCAGGCTGCATGCAGTTTTTGGAGGAATTTGAATACCTTGATAAGAAGTTGGACTTTATTTTACATGAAGTGGGCAGAGTTTTAAAAAGATTAATCTGTTCTGGTAAATATGAAGGATTTGGGGCAGGGAATAGGCAGAGAGACTGGTTATGAAGATATTATAATCTAAGCTTTAGCTGGAACTAAAGGAGTAACAGAGGAATATAAACACAGATGAGCAAGGTATTATGAAGTGATTTGCAACTGATTGTCAATTGGATAGGACAGGCAAAGCAGAGTTGGCAGAAAATGATTAAATATTAGAGGTCATGAAACTGCGGGTGAGTTGGGAAGGAGAGCTAGTTTGGAGTAGTGCAGGGGAATTAAAGAATTAAGCCTTACAAGTGTTTCATTTGTATCATCAAAAACATAATTTAGGTAGACATATTCAAAGGACAAATAGTGGGAAAAGGAGAAGGTATGATGGAACTCTAAATTTGGGAGTTATCTGCATAGAGGTGATAGCTGAAGTAAATTAATAGGTGAAATCTCAAAAACAGATTAGCAAACGTTATGCACAAACAGTGTCATCAGCTTTAGTATTTATTTTAATATTTCAAGTGAAGGCAGCATAGTATAACTAACCCTGGTAAATGATAAAATGAAAATATCTGACTTGGGGGATATATTTAGTATAAAAAATATTTCCGTTAGTGTTTGCATTTCTTATTTTAGTGACTGAAGTCAATGTATTCATTTGGTTTCCTCCAAAACCTACTCTGAGGTAAGGATCTGCCCGCAAGTTGTTTGAGAGGTCATCACAGGAAACACTGTGAGTCAATGGGGAAAGAAGAAAGGTAAGAGAAGAAAGTCAATAAAAAGTACATTGGGGTTTCCCTGGTGGCGCAGTGGTTGAGACTCCACCTGCCGATGTGGGGGACACGGGTTCATGCCCCGGTCTGGGAGTCACCACTGTGGGCAACTGGAACTCAATCCTGTTGTTGATCCTCTGAGAGATGGTGTGGAACACATCTCAGATTATTCTACTAAGGAATGAAGAAGCTGAGATATTTATTCAATAACTCATGTCTGCCATTTGTTGAGAGTAGCTCCTGGGATGTTAATTCCCCAGTACTTACAGCCTTTCCCTGTTGGGGACAGTCAGAGAACACTCTAAGAGAGAGGTAGGAAGTCATTGCCCCATATTGGAATGGTCTGTAGGAGACGTCTGTGCCAGTCAAGATGATATGGATGAAGTGCCAAGAGCACCTACTAGAGGCAATCATTTTGGTTTGCTTGTATGTCCTGCCTACATAAAACTGGTACTGCAGTGAGGTGTAATGACATTTTCCAGGCAATAAGAAATCTCATGGTTAGGTCATATTAACAAAAGGTAACAACATTGTTGCTTCTGAGGTTTCCATGGTCTTATATGTTATCTCCATGCAGGGAATCAAAAGATTAAATTTAAATTTTTTAAAACAAACGTTTGTGAAAGGAGTCCATTTTTTCCTTTGAAAATAAACAACAGTGTGTGAATGTATGTGTGTGTGTGAGTGTGTGTGTGTGTGCAGATAAAAGCATCACAGCATTATATAGCTACATGTTTGTACATTTTTAGAGAACTTTCTATTACTATCAAAAGAAGCTGTACTTACAGGATATATAGATGTGTGGAGAAAAATAATCCTGACTTTGTCTTGACCTGACCTTATAGGATGTGTGGATAGAGGACAATTTGCTCAGTCAAAGGAATATAACGGTTTCTTTCTTGGAGTCTGGCCATGATATTCTGATTCTAGCATACACATAAATATTAGTCACAAGGCATAAAATGACCCAGAGATGATGATTCTGACAAGCCATCTATTTCTATTAATACAGTTACAGACGTAAGTTATTTCTTCAGTTGTTAACTTGGCAATCTGCTAGTCATTCCTGACAAAGTAAAAATAGTTCCTACAGAGTGTGCAGAAAATGCTTTCATGTGAAAATGCAGCTTCAAACAGTATGATCACTGTGCATATAAGTGTGATATCACTCAGCTGAAAATGAACTCTAACCATAGATCACAAGCAGTTTTGCTTTTTCATTAATGTGGACCAGCTGGCAAGAAACACTGCCAAGTCCCTTAGAAGACTGGATGTGGAAATAATTATTTAGCAAGGTACAGACTGACAAGATTACTATAGTGATGAATCGGTACACGTGGAGCTCATAGATGATTAATTGAAAGAAGTCTTGTTTCCCTAAGAGATGCCAAATATCCACATAATTTGATTTATGAATTTTTCTGTATTATGGTTGATCTGATATCATACATTTTGCAGAACTCCATTCAACAAAAAGAAAGTACAAAAGAGGGTGAAAATAATATGGCATAATGCAATCCAAAAGAATCCTCAAAAAAGTACGTTGAAATCACACTGTTCTGAGTGTTCAAAATGCTGCGTTTCTTCATAAGACAATGACTACCACCGATCTACCAAAATATCATTGAGAAGTTGGCATAAAAGGCAGATAAAAACAGACTTTCTGGGACTGTCTTGTAGATTCTAAAGCTTTTTCCAGTAAATCCTATTGTTGCAATGGACATTTATGAACATGCTGCTGTCAAAAAGCTTCAGTCTCAGAAGCGAGGACCAACATTCATATGTGAAAACACACCCAGCAGAGCAATCTTTTCTTATTGTGGAAAAATTATCTGTAGATGTAAAATATGGTATGCTAAGAAATATATATACTCAGGTTACCAACCATCTCCTTTTCCATTTATGACACCTCCGCGATTCGTACTACTGGGTAAAAACACCACATTTATCTTGATGGCAACCACACGGGAGTTGGGGTATTTTCATTTAATTCAAGTCACTCCACATATTCATCTCTTTTAGATGGTCTGCAAGCAGGTTGCTGCCAAGTGGGGTTGGCTTGACCTTCTAATACTGACAACACTTTGGGGAATTGCAGAAACGTCACTGCTCCTTTAGTCTCTGGCAGTCAGTCAACCCTAATTATAATTGACTAGGGAAAAAGAAGGCCTCCTGAAAGAAATTTTTAAAGCTTAGGTTGTTTAGATGGTATTTTAAGGAACCCAAATAGCTGAGCAATTTAATTTAATTTCTTCAACCCTGGCTCATGTTTTCTAGGAGCCGTCATTCATAGGAGCCTGAAAAATCTCAAATATTGATTATAGTGCATTTGCTTCTGAGTAACATGGGCCCAGGAGATGATTTTTCATATTCAGGAAGTACAGTCATCAAAAAATTGAAAAAATGTTTTAAAGAAAAAATTGGAAAGCTTTTTGAAGGAATTATCAAAGCACCACTTGTTCCTCTCAGCTATGAAGGCTTCATCACCAATTCTCTTACCTCAGAGTATAGCCACAGAGAGAATCTGTACCTGTTTTTAAATATATTTCTAGAAGGAATTTTCCAAGCTTCCATTGTCAAACAAAAATGATTGATAAAAGGATGTGGCATTGGGAGAAACCCACAAAGAATAAAAAGTACACAAATGTAAGAAAACTAAAATAAAAACTAGAAGAGGAATTCAACAAGGCTTCTAATTGTAGAGGAAAGAGGTTACAAGAGAGAGGGAGGCTGATTTTGTAAAGCACTGATGGATCACAAAAGCAGGAAGCTCTGCAAAGTGCACAGCACTGGGAATTGGGAAAATTGGGTTCTACTTTAGGTCATGCATCTAAGCAAACTTAGACATCCATACCACCCCTTGATAAAAGGAGGGCACATACAGTGTTAGATTTCCTTTCCAGCTCAAACATATAAACTCTAATAAACCATCCTAACATCCAGTGTTAGTTCTCCAAGTTTTCAAATTCAGAAACAGTTGTGCTCAAACTATGGGACTTGGACTGCAAATTAGGAAAAATTATTTTTGAACAAAAATGTGTACTTCTACTGCTTTCTTAGTCTGTATTTCAAATGCAAACTATTTTGAGTGAATTCCATTTTTAAACATTTAATTTAAACATCTAGAGGCTTTTTGCTTACGTGGTGACAGATCAAATTTTTTTCTACTTTTTGATGAGCTCTTACTATGACACATAAGCGTCATTTTTATCAGTGCTGAAGAGAAAGCCTGTTGTATGCTCTGGAGAGGCAAGGCTTCAATCAGCAGCTATCAGAGCCCCAAGACCTGTAGCACCATTATACAGTGCTGAGGCTTCCTGCCTTAACCTGCTCCAAATCACAGGTGAAGGGAGTAAACAAAACTTCCACTACCCCAATGACTTGCTCAGCATGTTAAACGTAAATCTAATTTTGTATCATATGTAAAATGGATTTGTATCATATGTAAAATAGATTCCCAACTAAGCAAACTGAACAAATTTTGACCCTATTGTACTGTCTTTCCTGCTTTTCTGTTTTTCTCTTCCTTGCTGGTATATGGGTAAAAGGTCCTGCTTTTAAGACTACGGATATGGAAGGAAATATCTAAGTATCATAAAAATGTAAATTCTCCCATGATTAATATATAGCTGACACACATTTTCAATTATTAGTCAAATGAACTTTTAAATTAGAAGTAATTGTTTAAAGATTCGTTTGGAAAAAAAAGAAATGCTCAAGATCAGCCCAGTAAAGTAGAACATAAGAGGATAGTCAGGGGTAGAAGGATGACTTGATATCCATCTGGAAAAACAAATCAGATCCTTATACTAAATCAATCACCCAAATGAAATCCAATTTCACTAATGACCTAGAAGAAACTCTAGGAAACTATGTATACAATCTAAGGGATCTAAGGGAGAATGAACTCTTAATAAGAAGACTGAAAACCCAGCCGTAATAATGAAAATACAGGTACAGGTGACTATTTAAAAGTGAAATAAAAGCAAATACCATGACATTTATAAACAAACTATACAAATGGAACATATCCAGTTTACCTGAATGGTAATATGGTATAAAACTATTATACAGTATCACAACTAGGATATCAACATTGATACAAAGATAAATAGTTCCATCACTGCAAAGATCCCTCCTGTTACACTTTTATAACCGCACCCAATTCCTGCCTAACTCTACTCCCTCCTGAAGCCCTGGAGTCCATTTCTAAAATTTTTTCATTTCAAGAATGTTATATAAATAAAATCATACAGTATGCAAGCTTTTGGGATTGGCTTTTTTCACTCAGGATAATTCCCTGGAGATTTATCTAAGTTGTTGCATATATGTATAGTTTGTTCATTTTTATCAACGAGTAGTATTCTATGTTATGGATATATCACAGTTTGTCTAACTATTCACTCAATGAAGGGAATCTGGGTTATTTAGAGGTCTTGGCTATTACAAATAAGGCTGTTATGAACATTCATGTGTACTTTGTGTGGTGGGAACATAAGACGCCATCTCTCTGGGAAAAATGGACAGGAGTACAATTTCTGGGTCTTTTGGCAGTTTCACGTTTAGTTATTTATGAAACTCCCACACCTTTTTCAAAGTGGTTGTACATTATCACTGGCAATGTATGACTAATCCAATTTCTCCACATCCTCACCAACACTTGGTATTGTGGTATTGCCACTTTTTTTTTTGATGGCCATTCTGATAGGTGTGTAGTGAGATCTCATTGTGGATTTAATTTGCATTTCCATGATGGCAAATGATGTTGAACATCCTTTCATGTGTTTTTTTGCCATCTGCCTATCCTCCTATGTAAAATGTCTGTTCATATCTTTTGCCAATTTTCTAACTGGATTTTTTTTAACTGTTGTATTCGTTTTTGTTGTGGTAAGACTGTTGAGTTTTGGGAATTCTTTATACATTCTAGATACTATTTCTTTGTCATATATGTGGTTTACAAATATGTTCTCCCAGTCTGTACTTTGTCTCTTCAGCACTTTAACAGGGTCATTTGGAGAGCAAAGGTTTTTAATTTGATTTTTAATTTTTATAAGGTCCTTTTATCAATTTTTCTTTTTAAAGATGGTGCTCTTGAGTCCAAGTCTATGAACTCTGCCTGCATTTGCAAAGACTTTCTCCTATATTTCTTCTAAATATTTTATAATTTTACATTTTGTCTTTAAATCTATGATCCATTTTGAGTTATATTTTCTATAAAGTTTAAAGTAGCTCAAGGTTTATCTTTTAGCCTGTGGATATCCAATTCCTCCAGCAACATTTTTTAGAAAGACATTTCTTCCTCCGCTGAATCGCTTCTGTACCTTAAAATCAGCCAAGAATATTAGTATGGGTTTATTTATGGGTTCTCTATTCTGTTCTGTTGATCTATGCATCTATCCCTTTATCAAAATTACATTGTCTTGATTACTGTAGGCCTTAATAACACATAGAGTGAGTCCAACAACTTTACTCTTGTTTTCCAAGGTTGTTTTAGCTATTTTATTTTAAAAAGTGGCAATTGCAAAACAGGAGGACAGTCTTTTTAATAGACTTTTAATTGTAATAAATTAGATTGAAATAGCTTAGTATCCGTATATAACACCAAAAGCAACTGGAACCCTCCTTCACACTAGATGTAAAAAGCAACAACCAGGAGATTAAAGACCTGCTTTAAAAACTTTATTATAAAACTTTCAAACATATGTAAGAGCATACAGAGAAAAAAATGAACCTCCATAAAGTTTATCAATTAGAGAGGCGTCAATATGGGTCAATTGGGGCAAAGGTCAGTTTGGAGGGGTAAGGACTGAAAGAGGCTGGAACAAGCTGAAGTCAGTAACAGAAGGGATGGAGAGGATATGAGTGGAGGAGGATGAAAGAAAATGGCAGCTCCTCCTGCCCCCTTGTCTCAGCCACAGATGAACTTGATGCTCTCATGGGCCTTTATTTCAGAGAGTGAGTTCTGGAACTTAGCAGTGGCTCAGGAGAAAGCTACCTGGCCAATGAGCTCTCCATTCCATCTCCTACCGTGATCAGCCACCCTGCTAACCTCTGGAGCACTATATCCAAGGAATATAACCTGGACACAACTATTCCAGAAAATCATGACCAGGTGATTTTAGATTGACTACAGGCACCATGAACTGGCCCAGGAGGCCTTTACTGGCTTCAAGCCAAGGCCACATTGTCCACATGTGGCAGGAGCAGATGCCTCCTTCCCTCTGCACATAGATAAGAGCTTCTGCTGGAGGGAGGACCTTGGGTATCTTGGTCTCTCTCCTTATTAGCTCAGGTAACATTGTTTAGCAGAGAGACTCTCCTATAGAGCCCTTCATCCTGGAGCTTGGGGAACTTAATGGAGCAAAGGAAAGGCCTCTCTCTTTGCTGAGGTCAGGGGTGCTGTGAGTCGAAAGAGGACAGAAAGGTGGGAGTAACCCTGAGCTCCATGACAAGCGAGGAACTTCCTGTGATACCAGTGAGAGGGTCTCCTGTTTCAGCACATGAACAACCACATACCTCTACTGGAATTGCCTTAATGAAGTCTCTCCACCATCAAAATTGGATTTAGGACCCATGCTTGGAAAAGTTTCAGTCTGACAGTCAGTTCTTGAATAAGCATGGCCATCACCTGTGAATGGGTCAAAAGAGTCAGGCCGGGCTTCCCTGGTGGCGCAGTGGTTGAGAGTCCGCCTGCCGATGCAGGGGACACGGGTTCGTGCCCCGGTCCGGGAAGATCCCACATGCCGCGGAGCGGCTGGGCCCGTGAGCCATGGCCGCTAAGCCTGTGCGTCCGGAGCCTGTGCTCCGCAACGGGAGAGGCCACAACATTGAGAGGCCCGCGTACCGCAAAAAAAAAAAAAAACAAAGAGTCAGGCCCAGGCACCCTGCAGGAGAAAGGGTGCCATTTTGGTCATGTCACCAATCCATGTGTATTCGATTGTCCAGAACTGTCCCCACCCCCACCTCTGCTCCACATACTTCCTTTCAGCTCCTCTTACTCTTGACAGGACCCTCAGCAAAATTCAGGAAAGCTGAGATTCCCAAAGAGGTTTCCTTTGGCTTTGTCGTTGATTTCACTGAAGATCTGGGTCATCTCCAGATCCACTCTGCCCAGCACCCCATCCGCTGTGCAGGAGCTGACATTCTTCCTCAGCTTGGCTGTCAGTACCTCAGTACCTCAGGGGCTGTTAATCGCTCCTCACATAAGAATGGGGTATGAGACCTCAGCAGCAAAGGTGGTAAAACTCAGACAAGACAAGATTGGGGAGTTCAGGGTGGTATGGCTACTCAGGGAACTATATTCAATATCCTGTGATAAACCTTTTCTAATGGAAAAGAATATGAAAGAGAATATATATATATATATGTATAACTGAGTCACTTTGCTGTACAGCAGAAATTAACACAACACTGTAAATCAACTATACTTCAATAATTTAAAAAGAAAACAAAACTCTCAGACAAGAAAGCTCTGCTCCCAAATGGAGACAGCTGGTGGCAGAGTTACAGCTCTGGCCTCCACATCCTTGGGGATTATCCTTACAGAGTCTTCCCTCTGAGGTTCCAGGAAGGAAACACTTCTTATGGAAAATGAAAGAAAAACGACTAGCTACCCCTTTCCTCCCTAATATCTGAAGTAAGACTTCTGTTCCAGAGAGAGTGACTTTAGTGTTTCTGTGTGAATTGGTGGGATAGTCTGGAACCTCTTTAAACTGTAAACACAGCCATTCTCCAAACATCCCCTGAATGACTCTCCTTCAGTCCATCTTCCTCAGCTTAGGTTCAGCCTTCAGTGAATAGGACTGCTCTGCCAGAGTAGCTTTACCACAGTCACCATGAATGTAGATGCACTGGTCACAGAAGGGAATGCATTCCAAGTTGCAAGGAAGGGGAGAAACTTTGTGTGTGACTGAGAAGTTATAAAGTACACATGAAATGAGGCAATAATTTATGAAAAATTAATCATGGATCAATTTATTCTTTGTTAGTATTAAAAGTAGCAAATTGTTGTTTTTTTTTTTTTTGCGGTATGCGGGCCTCTCAATGTTGTGGCCTCTCCCGTTGCGGAGCACAGGCTGCGGACGTGCAGGCTCAGCGGCCATGGCTCATGGGCCCAGCTGCTCTGTGGCATGTGGGATCTTCCCGGACTGGGGCACGAACCCGTGTCCCCTGCATCGGCAGGCGGACTCCCAACCACTGCGCCACCAGGGAAGCCCATGACAAATTTTTAATTGACACAGTTGATTCCTCTCTTTGCCTTAATCCTCATTCAATCCATCACCAGTTTCAGTCCCATAAAACCCCCAAATCCATTCTAAATCTATTCACTTTAATTGATTTCCATTAATACCACTGTGGGTGAAGCTACCATTATCTCTCACCTCCACCACAGCAAAGGCCGCCTCACTGGTGGTGCCTCGCTTTCTATACTTACCCCTGTAAAATCCATTCTCCTCTCAACAATCAGCCAGTCATTTAAAATGCAATCCCTGGTTAATTACTATCATATAAAGTTACATGTATTTTAACAAATGCATACAGTCATATATCTCCCACCAAGTTATCATACAAAACAGTTCTATATGACTAAAATATTCTTGCGTGTCTCCCTTGTTTTCGTCTAGAAATTTTGCACTCTTGCATTTGACGTTAAGTCCTATGATTTATTTTGTGTTATTTTTTGTGAATGGTGTAAAGTTTTTTCTAGGTTCATCTCTTTACATATGGATGTCTAATTGTTCAGTTACCATTTGTTGAAAAGACTATACTTTCCCCACTGCTCTTTTGTTGAAAATCAGTTGATTATATTTTTGTGGTGCATTTCTGGGCTCTATTTTGTTCCATAGATCTGTGTATTTTCTTTCACCAGTACTAAGTTATCTTTATTATAGTAGTATATAGTTAGTCTTAAAATTAGATAATGTGACCTTTGTTCCTTTTCTTCAATAATGTATTGGCTCTTCTAATTGTTTGCTTTTCCATATAAATTCCAGAATCACTTTGGCAATATCTAGGAAATAGCTTGCTGAGATTTTGATTTGGATTGTGTTGAATCTATAGATAAATTTGGAAGAAATGACATACTGACAATATTAGGTCTTCTAATCCATGAACATGGAAAATCTCTTCATTTATTTATTAAGTTTCTCTCACTTCTTTCATCAGTGTTTTATAGTTTCCCACACACTGATCTTGTAGCTATGTTTCACTTTTTGATGCTGTTTCAAAAGTTTTTGTTTTGTTTTGTTTTTATTTCAAATTCCAAATGTTTATTGCTGGTATATAAGAGAGCCTTCGACTTCTGTAGATTGTTTCTTCCAGGAATTTCATTTATCGAAGAAAGTTTTTATTTATGCTTCACATTCGAAGGAGAATTTTGCTGGATATAGAATTCTAGTATGGTGCTCTTTTTTTTCTTTTTAAGACTTTAAATATTTCATTCTACTCTCTTGCTTGCATGGTTATTGGCAAGAAGTTTACTGTAAATTTTAATCCCTATTTCTTCACTGGTAAAGTTTTTTCTTCAGGCTTCTAAGGTTTTTCAAATTGTCTTTGTTTTTTGCTATTTGAATATGGCTTACATAAGTGTGTGTGTGTATGTGCATGTGTGTGTGTGTATAACATAAATGCATACACAACTACATTTGTTAATATGAGTTATAAAGGAGGGGCTGTTTGAATGGGGGGAAAGAGAAGCTAAACATTATAAAGAAGAAGAAAATGACTGTACACAGTACGTGTGAGTATGACCTCAGATAATGCATTTATGTAAAATTATATATGTAAATACATCCTAAAAACGAGTTTAAAAAAAGAAAATATAAATGGGTTGCTTGTAAAAAATGAGGTTTTAGAGATTGTTGACTGTACAAGAAAGGCCACTTACATAAGACATTTCTCTCATTTCAATCAGAAGTAAAACAAAGTAAGTTTTCTGTGACCTTTAATCATAATCCTGTGTGAATTTGAGCAAACGGTCACTGGAATTCCATAAACCAATGTTTTTCAGCCTAACACAAGCTTGAGTCTTCCTTTGCCTAAGAAACAGCAAATAATCCATCTAAGCTGTGAATAAAGATTCTTTAATCTTGTAGAAAATGAAGCTTTATGTATTTGATATTTCCTGGTGACAATGGACTTCAATGTTATTGTTGTTCCTTTTTCCCTATTACATACTATTATCAGGAAATATCCAGGCTAGCATATACACTTCCCCAGGAAAGCTTAAATATTTGATTGCATGAAGTGTAACTGTCACTCAACATGGATAATTAATACTCTCACTAGAATGAATTTTCTAAATCAATATTCCCCCTTACAGTAGTCACTCAGCATGTATTTGTTTATTAATCATACTTTATTTTTTCATGATATATATGCTAAGAATGTACTATGTGCCAGATTCTGTTCTAGGTGCTCCGCACACAGCAGTGAAAAATCCTGTACCTTTTGGACTATGTGTCATAATGGAGAGCGATACTGTTGACATGGGCCAGGTAATTTCAGAGAGTTGCAAGTATAATGAAGAAAACCAAGGTAAGTAAATAGAGGCTGGTGGAGTGAGGGTGAGGCCTGTTTTAAGTAGGGCGACACAGCAGAGACGTGAATGAATGGGGAAAAGAGCATCTGAAGTCTGGGGGAAGAGCACTTCAGGCAGAGAGAACAGCAAGGATAACAGCCCTGAAGCAGGAAGAGGCTTCACAAGTTCAAGGAGCTGCAAAGAGTTCTGTATGACTAGAGGAGCAAGCAATGGGGAGGGAGAGGGAGGAGAGGATTCTGGAGGTGAGCAAGAACCAGAACAAGCAGGGGCTTGTAGAGCAGGGAAGGTGTTTGCATTATATTCCCATGGTGATAGGAAGCCACCAGATACCTTTGAAAGGGGAAATTAACTGGAGAGATTTACATTACAAAACCATCTTGTATTACAAAAATGGGATTTAGTATTTTATTTTGAATTTTGATTTCAAAATTTATTTTGAAATCCCAATTTATTTGGGATTCCATTCAAATCTTGTATCACATTCATAGTTATATTTCTAATAGAATAAAATATTTGTACTCTGAGGATTAATTTCATTAAAAAAATATTTTATGATTAAGGCAACTGAAAAGAGTCCCGGGCAAGCAGAAGCTGGGTTAGAGGCCCAAGCTTCTTCGTTTTAAAGGTAACTACTGGGTTGGAATTCTTCCTGACTCTCTATCTTAAGTGAGATTACTCTTTAACTCCCTGGGTTTGGAAATTGTTCCTGGTTCTCTCTCTTAAGTGAGGTTTCTCTTCCCAACTTCTGAGCTGGAAAAATAATCCTGGTTCTTTGTGAGAATACTCTGTTCTCTCTATTTGATTGCTGCTACTCACGTGAGAACTTCTCAGTTGACAGAAACCCCTTTCTTAAACCTATATTGACCTCCTTGTTGGCATAATTTTACTAAGAAAAATATACGGAAATTCAGTGGTCTCTTTGGGAAACTTGAGATCTTCCCAATCTGACCCTCCTATCCTCTCCCTTCGCATCACCTCTGTTCTTCTTTCATTCTTTTACCATATTCAAGCTTCTTTTCAATTAAAAATATCAAAGACAAAAGTGTACTAAAATTTTAGAATGGAAAGCTATATGGTCTCTCTTTGTGCCTTTTCATAAGATTATGTATGCCTATAAGGTATGTTATGCATATGTGATATTTTCTTACCTCTGGACAGTATTAACAAATTAATTTATTAAATAACTAAAAAATTTATAAAACCAATCTGCTCAAGTGATTTAGAAATAAATGAGCACTTATATAAATTAAGTACAAGTATAACCTACCTCAGATATATTGCAGGTTCAATTCCAGACCACCACAGTAAAGCAAAAATCGCAATAAAGCATGTTTCCCAATGCATATAAAAGGTATTTTTATACTATAATGTAGTCTATCAAGTGTGCAATAGCATTATATCTAAAATAACAATGTATATACCTGAATTTTAAAAACACCTTACTGTTAAAAAATGCTAATATCAACTGAGCCCTCAGTGAGTCACAATCTTTTTGCTGTAAGAGAGTCTTGCCTCAGTGTTGATGGCTGCTGACTGATCAGGGTGGTGGCTGCTGAAGGTTGGGGTGACGGTGACAGCTTCTTAAAATAAGACAACAATGAAGTTTGCTGCATTGATTGACTTTTCCTCTCACAAATGATCTCTCTAGCATGCAGTGTTGTCTGATAACATTTGGCCCACGGTAGAAATTCTTTCAAAACTGGAGTCAATCCTCTCAAACCCTGCTGCTGC
The DNA here is from genome assembly GCF_003031525.2 of Neophocaena asiaeorientalis asiaeorientalis. Taxonomy (NCBI): domain Eukaryota; kingdom Metazoa; phylum Chordata; class Mammalia; order Artiodactyla; family Phocoenidae; genus Neophocaena; species Neophocaena asiaeorientalis. The sequence goes on from NW_020172593.1 coordinate 174,708, forward strand.
TTTATCAACTAAGTTGATGTCATGTTGGAAATCTTCTGTTGCCATTTCAACAATCTTAACAGCATCTTCACCCAGTAGATTCCATCTCAAGAAGCCACTTTCTTTGCTCATCCATAAGAAGCAACTCCTCATCCCTTAAAGTTTTATCGTGAGATTGCAGCAATTCAGTCACTTATTCAGGATTCTAATTCTAGTTGTCCTGCTATTTCCACCACATGAGTAGTTACTTCTTCCACTGAAGTCTTAAACACCTCAAATTCATCCATGAGGGTTGGAATCAACTTCTTCCAGACTCCTGTGAATGTTGATATTTTGACCTCCTCCCATGAATCATGAATGCTCTTAATGGCATCTAGAATGGTGAATCCTTTCCAGAAGGTTTTCAACTTACTTTAAACATATTTATCAGAGTAATCACTATCTATAGCAGCTATAGTCTTATGAAATGTATTTCTTAAATAATAAGACTTGAAAGTCAAAATTACTCCTCGTGGGGCTTCCCCGGTGGCTCAGTGGTTGAGAGTCCGCCTGCCGATGCAGGAGACACGGGTTTGTGCCCTGGTCCAGGAAGATCCCACATGCCGCGAAGCAACTAAGCCCGTGAGCCATGGCCACTGAGACTGAGCGTCCGGAGCCTGTGCTCCGCAACGGGAGAGGCCACAACAGTGAGAGGCCCACGTACCGCAAAAAAAAAAATTACTCCTTGATCCATGGGCTGCAGAATGGATGTTGCAGGCATAAAAACAATATTAATCTTGTTGTACATCTTCATCAGAGAGCTTGGGTGACCATGTGCATTGTCAATGAGCAGTGATATTTTGAAAGGTATCTTTTTTTTTTCTTAGCAGTAGGTCTCAACAGTGAGCTTAAAATATTCAGTAAACCATGTTTAAATAGATATGCAGTCACCCAGGCTTTGTTGTTCCATTTATAGAGCACAGGCAGAGCAGATTTAGCATAATTCTTAAGGGCCTTAGGACTTTTGGAACCGTAAATGAGCATTGGCTTCAACTTAGAGACACCAGCTGCATTAGAGCCTAACAATGGAGTCAGCCTGTCCTTGAAGTTTTGTACCCGGCATTGACTTCTCCTCTCTAGCTATGAAAGTCCTAGGTGGCATCTTCCTCCAATAGAAGGCTGGTTGATCTATATTGAAAATCCGTTGTTTAGTGTAGCCACTTTCATTAATGATTTGAGCTAGATCTTCTGGATAACTTGCTGCAGATTCTACATCAGCACCTGCTGCTTCACCTTGCACTTTTATGTTATGTTTACAGCTTTTTTTCTTAAAGCTCATGAACCAATCTCTGCTAGCTTCAAACTTTTCTTCTGCAGCTTCTTCACCTCCTTCAACCTTCATAGAATTGAAGAGATTTAGGACCTTGCTCTGGATTAAGCTTTGGCTTAAAGGAATGTTGTGGCTGGTTTGATCTTTTATCCAGAAGACTAAAACTTTCTCCATATCAGCAATAAGGCTGTTTTGCTTTCTTATCATTTGTGTATTCACTGGAATAGCACTTTTAATTTCCTTCAAGAACTTTTCTTTTGCATTCACAACTTGGCTAACTGTTTGGTGCAAGAGGCCTAGCTTTTGACCTATCTCAGCTTTCAATATGCCTTCGTCATTAAACTTAATTATTTCTAGCTTTTGATGTAAAATGAGAGACGTGCAACTCTTCGTATTACTTGAATGCTTAGACACCATTGTAGTGTTATTAATTGGCAAAATTTCAATATTGTTGCGTCTCAGGGAATAGGGAAACCCAAGGAGAGGGAGAGAAATGGGGGAAGGGCCAGTTGGTGGAACAGTCAGAACACACACATTTATCAATTAAGTCTGCCATCTTATATGAGTGTGGTTCATGGTACCCAAAAAAAATGACAATAGTAACATCAAAGATCACTAATCACAGATCACCATAACAAATAATAATAATTTCATAATTATCATGAAAAAGTTTGAAATATTGTGAGAATTATCAAAAAGTGACACAGAGTCATGAAGTGAGCAAATGCTGTTGGGAAAAGGGTGCTGATAGACTTGAATGGCTCAGAGTTGCCACAAACCTTCAATTCGTAAAAGACACATCTGTGAAGCGAAATAAAGGAAAGCACAATAAAACGAAGTTTGCCTGTATTCCTAAGTACCCAAAAATATAGAAACTAACCCAATGATCTTCACGTTCACATGACTTGGGTAAATCTTTGACAATTAAGACTAGTGTAATAGCGTTGGTTTAATTTAAAACAAATTATGTCTTATGGGGACTTCCCTGGTGGCATAGTGGTTAAGAATCCACCTGCCAATGCAGGGGACATGGGTTTGAGCCCTGGTCTGGGAAGATCCCACGTGCCGCGGAGCAACTAAGCCTGTGCACCATAACTACTGAGCCTGCGCTCTAGAGCCCAGGAGCCACAACTACTGAAGCCCGCATGTGTCCAGAGCCCATGCTCCACAACAAGAGAAGCCACTGCAATGAGAAGTTTGTGCACTGCAACACAGAGTAGCTCCCGCTCACCGCAACTAGAGAAACCCCAGCAACGAAGACACAATGCAGCCAAAAATAAATAAATAAATAAATAAATAAAAAACAAAACAAAACTATGTCTTATGAAATATCAACATTAATTATAATATGAGCATACATTTTTATTCTACTTGGGCTTACTAATCACATAAACTAATATTGTATTTACTGGATGTTTAAATTATAACTGTAACTCTGCCACCAGTTGTCTCCATTTCTCCCTCAGGGAAAAAATGTACAAATAAAGATGCAGTAAGATGAATTGCTCGATACCCATAACTTCATGTATATCAAGAGCAAGAGTAAACCAACAAAATTTATTTAATATTGTTTTAAGTTTTTGCTTTTGTGACGCTTACCTAACATGCATGTGCTGTAACAGTAATCAACAGAGAAATTACTTGAGGGGATGGCTAGCCTTGTTTGGTGTTATAGAATGTCTGCTTGGAAACAGGTCCCTAAATCTTTTTGGTAACTTGAATCCTAAGAGTTACGTTAAGTCAAATAACAGATGCAGTAGTCTCCCTTTATCTGTGGGGAATACGTATGTTCCAAGACTTCGAGTGGATGCCTAAAACCGTGGATAGTACTGAGCTCTATATATACTATCCTTTTTCCCATACATACATACTTATGACAAAGTTTAATTTATACATTAGGCACAGAAAGAGGATATCTGAATTGCCAGATTCACTACTCTTGTGCTTTGGGGCCATTATTAAGTAAACTATGGATCTCCTGAACACAAGCTCTGAGATACTGGACAGTGATCTGATAACCAAATGACTAGTAAGGGATTAATGGAAGGGTATTGTATACAGGGTGGATATGCTGGAGAAAGGGATGATTCATGTCCCAGGCTGGAAGAAGTGGATGGCATGAGATTTTAAATTTATGAATTGTTTATTTTATTTTCCATTTATTATTTTCAGACTCAGGTTGACTGCTGGTAACTGAAACCTTGGAAAGCAAGACTGAGGAAAAGGGCGGACTAATGTATTCATTATATATCTAGATTATTTTTAAGTAAGATAAAATCCAAATATTAATTACTAAGCACAAGTTAAAGTTTATATATTTTTGGCATCCTATTTTTATATGATATAAAGAAGTTAATATATTTGGCTTATTAATAAATGTGTTTTCTTTGCCACACTGAGAATTTGTACTATGAGGAAGAATATATTTATAAAAATTTAGATGTTATATTCATAAAATTTGCTAGTCTGCTACAGGATGCTTGTATGTGACGGTTCACAACTGTTTATTTTCTAATTTTCTCTATAAAAGATAGGCTACTAATGATTAAAATCTATAATAAATATATGTAATTAAAACTACTAGAAATAATAAGATGAAGAAAAACTTATGAATGTATGCAAGGAAAGTAGGACATGTTTTTGATAAGGAAAAGTATACAAGGTACAAAGGATGTGTTTGTGTTAAGGGAAAAAGAAAGCCATTTTATCCTAAAGTAAGAATATGGTTGTTTCAGATTGAGAAAGAGGTAAAATATAAGACAAATCTGAATGTATATAAAAGTTGTAGAAGGTTTGTAGAAAATGAATTTCATGTGTGGTCAAGCTGGTAAAGATTGAATGATTTATAAGGTTTTAAAAAATGAGTCTTAATATCAAAAGTGCCCTGGTACAAATCTAAAATTTAGCTATTTATGTATTAAAACTGCATTTTTTAAGAATATTAGTCTGCTCCTAATAAGACAGTGTAAAAGGGTTTTTCTTTACTTTTAAAGTAATTTGCATAGGAAACAATTTGGTGTCTTATCCAAATAATTTCCTAGGCCTTATATAAACCTTTATCATATCCTTGATTATTTAAGAGAAGCAGGACTTCTCACATTTAAATGAACTAATGTTTTTTACATTTTTGGCAACTTTGCTTCCCCCAAATTAAATCCTAAATGAAATCTTGTTTTAGAACTAACTTTGAGATTTCTCAAATGGTCCTGAAAAATCTCAAAGGATTTGGTCATTCAACTTATAAGGAAAAATGTTGAAAATAATTCGCTTTACTTGATATGTTAAATTGTATAAAAAAGTGTTGTCAAATAAGAAGAGGTGCTTACTCTTCCCTATATTATATTAGTATGAGTAAATGTTATTAAAATAAATATTTCAGAAATTATATTAAATTCATAGACATTTGTCAGTACTCTTGTTGTCCATGGTATGTCCCGATTAAATATTGTCAGTCATAATTCTAGTTACTATTTTAAATGTTGTATGCCAACAATTAACCAAATTTCCTTGTCAAATGAACTCTCATCAGACCTTTAACTATGACCATTTTAAGTCTTTTGTCATTCACAGATAGCTATTGTTTTACTTTGTTTCTTCTCTAAAAAACATTTGCAATCAGTTACAGGCCAGAATGCTTCATGATGGCATTGCTTTAATAACTTTCAGACCATACCACTGGACTGAGTAACCAGTTCTGGAGAAGCTTATGGGTTCATGAAACTGCTAATCCAAGATCAATAAGAACAAATATTAATTACATGGGACTGAATGAATTGATAAAGGATGATTATGGTTTTTGTTTTGAACATTGCTAGTTATTTAATGTTTTATTTTCCTGATATAAGGAACCCTTTTCCCTTTTCTCTTTAGCTATCTATAACTCACAATTATTTAGTAAATTATATTTTGTAAACAGAAATGGAACACTTTTTTTTCTTCTTGCCTGATACCTCCAGAATTTAAAAAATCTTATTGAATATTCTTATTTTTATAGTAATACAATTACTTGTATAAGTTCAAAAAGAATCTATTCCTCTTGTAACAGTTCCAATAGTTGGAAACATTGATTATATAACCAAGGCTTATACTAGAATGTCATATTTGAAAATGATGCACATAGAATCTGGTCTAAGGAATTAAGGCTGACTTTACTGAGCCAAAGCCTATAAAGCCCTTTTGGAAAAACCTTCCTAGTGTCTGGGTTAGAGTGTTCCCAGGCTTGCAGGTGAGTAAGGAAGGTCACTTCCTGGCAGACCCAGGAATCTTAGCTTATCTTGCGGATCTGAATAAGAGAGGAATTGAACCAAATCTATAGATGCCGCAAGTGATGTCTGGTTGGAAGTTCTTGTTTTGGCTTCCTAGCCTCAAGAGTCTTTTAAAAGTGTAATCTGAGATTCCTTATGATAAGTTCCAGCAAAGCAAACTCAAAAAGGCTTATGTGATCAATCATCATTTTTGCTGCACTTATGTAAATAATAAGGCCAAGTCTAATGAGATCAGTCATGTTTGGTAAACAAGAATAAAAATGGGGGTGATGGTAGAGAGAAATTTTGTGTTTCTGTGGAAAAATGTAGCATATCCCATACAGTCTCAATTTTCCTAGTTTTCTTCAATATGTGGCTACAGCTCTCCAAACTAACATTTCCAATTTTTCCCACTGTCTTGTCACTGAGAACTAATATTACCCTTTTCCCAAAGTACTGCAAGCTAGAGCTGAACTTAATATAAACTTCAAATAAATCACCATGACAGATCATGTATGGGTGACCTGCATGTCTGCTGCTGTGTCAGCCACTCAAAAAGTTCACTGGAACACCTCATGTCATCAACAAAGACATTCAAACTGTAAACCAGGAAATTCATTGGATAACCACTGCCACCTTTGAGCTCAACCTCTCGAAATCTTGACCGGCTGCCTTCTGGACTTAGAAACTGGGTTTCCAGCTATGAATCTTTGTTATTCTTTTGTTTTCATAGAAATTCCACTCCTTAAATGTCTGACTTCTAGCACCATGCAACAAAAATCTTCTACTACCATATACCAACAGATGATTCAGCTGGTCCTTAATGAACAAAAAGCCACCCAAATGAGAAATGGACTTACGTTGTTCAAAGAAAAGAATAACTCCTCTCCTTGAACCAGAGAAGGGACTGACAGATTCTTTCCTTGACCAAACTCCAGTTTCCTCTGAGCTCTTTTTCAACTAAACTCCATCCTTAGACATGTCAACAAGAGCCCAATTTTAGCAAGCAATCTGCTAAGTAAGTTTAGCTGCAATCCCGCTCCCTTGATATCTGATGGCTCTCAACATCTGATCAAATTCCTCATCCTCCGACATCCCTCAGGTGATATCTGGACGGCCTTCAGCAAGAATCCTGTTAAGATTGCTTAGCCAGAATTCACCCATACCCATGATATTTCCTCGTAGTAAGTTTCCATCCAGAAATATCTCCCCCCACCCCACCTCTTCTCCTTGACTATAATCCCCACTTTTCTATATTGTATTTGGAGTTGAGTCCAATCTCTCTTCCTTACTGCAAAACACCAGTGGAGTAATACCTACACCTACTGTGATAGTCCTGAATAACGTCTACCTTACCATTTTAACAAGCGTCATGAATTTTTTTTTTCTTTAACAGCGTTCAGTCTCAATCCCCACTTCAGAGTTTTTCTGGTATGAGTTTTCTCTCAGGGAAGGTTTTCATCATTGGAAAAAATAAAATTTCATCTCAATTGATCTTTAGGCAAACAATGAGAGTCAGAAATTCAACCAATACCTAAAACTAGATGTAAATTATATCTTAGAGCCTTTGTAAAGAGAACAGCAGTAAAGACAAAAATGTTTTAAATGGATAGAAAGTAAGATAGAGGAGGAAAGAAGGAAAGAGTAGAGCAAGTATAACTTTTGGACCTCAGCAGCCACAAAAAGAATAGAGGAAGACCCAGCTAAGCAGTATTTGAAGCCTTGGCTTTCACAGATCCTGTGTGTTCTATCCCCTCTATCACTTTCCTTTGAAATGGTAATTAGAAGATTAACCACATTTCACAGTTCTTTAAGAACTTTTTCTCCTTAATTTGAAGGTCTTTGTTCTGTGCGATTTCTGACAGACTCAAAATATTCTTACTTCCTTATGTTGCTTTAGTGATACTTGTGTTTATATGAGAGTTGGGGGCAGATGTGATCCTAGAGTTTGAATGAGTTGTAGTTACTTCCTATGAGAAACTCTCCTAATCTCCCAAAACTTTACTCACTGTCACTTCCTTAACCCATGCTTGCCTTGTACCTGGTTATATTCTGTGCCTCTTACTACCATTGAAAAATTATCTGGGGCTTCCCTGGTGGCGCAGTGGTTGAGAGCCGCCTGCCTATGCAGGGAACGCGGGTTCGTGCCCCGGTCCGCGAGGATCCCACATGCCGCGGAGAGGCTGGGCCCGTGAGCCATGGCCTCTGAGCCTGCGCGTCCGGAGCTCCACAACGGGAGAGGCCACAGCAGTGAGAAGCCCGCGTACCGCTAAAAAAAAAAAAAAGAAAAATATTATCTGTTTACTTTTCAGTGTCCCCTACTGCATCGTAAAAATTTTTAGGGCTTGTATTTGCCTATGGCAATGTCTCTCATATAGTATTAACTTGGTAAATAATTGTTAAATTACTCTTTTATTGATTGGCCATTTTAAAGAATGGATTTAAAGAATGAAAGATATGACTATGACTTTGACATGCTATTGACAAAATATGCTTCATCTGGCTCTTAGAAATGAGAGTCAATTAAAATTTAATTGGTAATTGCTGTTCCTTCTTGCTGTTATTTTTTTAAAAAATGCAAAACAGCGTTGATATTTGATGCAAAGCAATGGAAATATATACATCACATAGAAAAAAACCATAATTAATAGCTTAATTTCAGAACAAAACTAAACTGGTTTTTATGTGGATGAGACAGACAAGGAGAGAAAGAGAGACAGAGAGAGAGAAAGAGGAGATTCCAAATTCAGAAGGATCAGAAATGGAAGGAGAACCAAAGTAGCTATAATTCCTTTGCTTTAATTTTAATAGTTATTGAATTATTCATCATTTTAAATTTGTTGATATCTTTAAAAATCCCTTTGTTAATAGTTAAAATTTAAGTGTGTCAGAATTAGTTAAAACTTCCAATGGTTTACCCACTGGAGAAGTGTCTTAAGTGTCATCTTTCCCATATGGGAAGGATGATGAATAGGAGGTAATATTAAGACACCTGAGTACAGGAAAAATGTTCCCATCTCTCTTAGCTGTGTCACATTGAATGTGTGCAGTTTTAAAACATCTCATTATCTTTTACCCTTAATTCATTCTGTAACCTAAAATGGAAATTTTTGACTCTAGAGTCTAGATTCTAGACCTGGCACTTTGGCGAGACTTGTAGCCAGGTAGCCAGCTGTCTAGTTTTATCTAAGTAGGTTTTAACTTTTAATGCAGTATTAACACATAGATAACAGGTGCTATTGGTCATCATACATGTCTCTTCTTTTTGTTAATGTATGATCCAAAGCAGTTTCATTGTCTAAAATATGTAATCGTTACAAGAGGAGACCTTTAAAAAGTAAGGCTGCAGTTACCAGCTGCCAGGAGACATTGTTTTGAGAATGGTTGGTGGCATCCCAAGTCTGACACAGCTCAGAAACTCAAGTTCTTGGCAATACAAGGACTTGTCTGAAGCCACACCCATAGTGTCACCTAGTTGTTTCCTTGGATGTCTGAACCATAGTTACTACATTTTGACTTTTAATTGTAATTTTCTCCTTAACAGCCAAAGCAGATGTCACCATCAATGATGTTAGTGTTTCTCTAGGTCAGAGAAGCTGCAAGAATTGGGACTCATAAAATATTTTCCTGAAAGTGTCTATCTGAAGTCCTGTTCTGACAGTCTTTCCTAGAGCACAGAGTGCCTCATTCCTGATCTCCACCCTGAACTCCTTTCAGGGGGTGTCGAGGGTCAGAAGCTGCAGCAGCTCATGATTTAATCTTTGTAGAGGTAGATGGCAAGTGCCAGTTTCCAGTTGGCAGGGCCCCTTCATGGTCATAAGTTCAACCATGGTTTGGGGAGGAAGACATTTCATGACCATTTCACTCCACGGTGCTAGGAACACTCATTCCCAGGTCTGGTGAAGATTTCACTGATAGGCTACTCAATGTGCTATTACTGGACTAGGCTCTATTAACAGTGGCCAAAATCTCTGGACCACCTGCCTTACTAGTCCCTTATGGTCCAGGAAAATATTCCCTCTTATTGCTTCTTCTTATATCTAGAGTTACACTATTACCATCATTGATCTCATAGGGAACTATATGCCTTCATTTTATAAGAGGCTCATCACTCATTTGGTGATGTAATAAACAATAGTTTTGTAAAACAGGCAATAAATATAACATAGCTAGCAGCATTAGTAAGGTCATAAGCAAGAATTAAGCCAAGAACTTCTATTAGGTGCAGCCCAGTATATCCCAGGTCATCTGACTTATTCTGTTCTGTACCAATCCTTATCTTTAAGGGAAATTATATATTGGCACTGCCCGTAAGGCATCCAGCTTAATTTCCTAATGTTACTAGACTGATTATCCTTAGTGTGATTTAATTGTTCCCAACATAGAGGAGCCTTTACACTTAAATTACCATAGTCTGGTGTTAACTACATAAATCCATCCCATAATTGTGGAAGGTTTTATTCCTTGGCTAAAATTTTGCTTGTTGCTCTGATTGAACTTGAGTAATAGAGGAAAGTTAACATTTATGGCCAGGGTCAGAGCAGGCATTATTAATTGGTCAAGTGAGGGGATACCCTCTAGTAATATCAATAGTAGCCTGAACATGACTATAATTTTTCTTTTAAAATAAATTTCCTAAGAGCCAACCAATTAGAGCCTTGGAATGGAGAAATCCACCCAGGTAACCTAGAAGTGCTAGACACAGGTAATTGGCCACAAACCCAACAATTGGACTGATTTTTTAAACTAGCATAGGATCATGCTTATAATAGCCGCTCCACAGCATGTGGGATCTTCCCGGACCGGGGCACGAACCCGCGTCCCCTGCATCGGCAGGCGGACTCTCAACCACTGCGCCACCAGGGAAGCCCCAGAAAAACTTTTGATTCATGTGCAAATGTCCAAGAAGTCAAGAAAACATTATAAAATGATCATACGAGTCAGGACCAGGATCCTGGGCTAGCTGTCTACTTCTGATGTCATCTTCTTCTCGTCCTAGTGTGAGTGTCGTTTCTCCTCTGAGCATTGTTTTAAGGTGATTTTGAGTTCAGCAGTCCTCTCTATAGACCAGTCTGGTGCAGGGGTCCTTTGTAAGTGGGAATTAATCCAAGAGTCAATTCCCTTCAGTTTCACTGTGCATGAGCTAGTTAAGAGTACCTGATAAGGGTCCTTTTGTCTAGGTTGGAGATAGTACTTTATGTCTTTTCCAGTATGCATAATCCCCTGGTTGCAGGTTGTAGGGCATCTGATCTTCGTCCAAAGATAGATTAGTGAGATAAGCTTCAGAAACAAACTTAGAGTGTCCTGTTAATAATTCAATTAAACTTTACATTAATATAACATAACAACAAGGAACTATCTGGGAAGTGAGTCTTAGTAAATATAGACTTCCGTTAACAAAACTAGAACTTAATATTCACTGAAACATCTTTTTCTCTCTAAAATTACCCTTTTTTTTTTTTTTTACCAAATATAACCAAAGTAAGGCTAATTTGTTTGCAAAATAAGTCTGGTCTCAATAAACTTGGCCTGATGATTTATATAATTATAATTGATCATATACGCTTTTTTGCTTGCTGAAACTTTTATAGGAAGTCTCAGACTGAACTTTTAAAAGACCTATCAGGGCTAGGAAAGTCACGCCAAGGGCTTATCACGGATTTAAACCAGTAATTTTTCAGATAAAAACCATGAAAATTATAAACATATTCACCAGTTCACTCAGTCCTATGTAAGTAATCCTTTTTGCTAACAGCTTTATGAAGCCATCAGGTTTTTCATTAGAATTCTTCAATTTCTGACCCAGTTCAGCATTATGGTCTGAAATTTAGAAACATATTTATCCAAAAGTCCTTTCTATAAATCTTCTTGAAGAGGAAGCATTTTTGCAAAGGTATTAGAGTTAAGTGTCTATAATGACAAAAGACTTAAGGCACGTTTAAAATCTGATTACAATGCAATTGACAAAGAAACTTGGCTACTGTTGTGACATACAACTCTTTAAGATAATAACTAGAGTTATGACTGATAACATTTTACCAGAACCTATCAGATTTTTAGGAATTCTGTATAACTTCTAGAATATCTACATTAATAATATTTACCATACAATATAACCTGAGAAGATTTATTACTCATTTGGCAATACTTCCCATATAATTTAACAGTCTGAGAGACAATATTTTGATAATATTACAATGTTATTGTTGTAGATACTTGGGGAGAGAGTTGGAGCTAAGGGAGGGTGTTAGGTGCCAGTCTCAGCCTATCAATAGTAACGGTATTGGCTAGAAATGCCTGGGAGCTCTCACCTGGGCCCTGGTCAGCTTCCCACTGACATCTCTCTTTTCGAAGCCAGTGCTGTAGCTGGGCTGATCTTTGCGGTTCTTACTACGGTTAATTGCAAGACACCTTTCAGCAATAACCACCAGGAAAGTATGAAGGAAAAAACAAGTTTATTATTTACAAGCCCTGGAGCATACAAGGCACACCAGCAGACACACAGCAAGGTTGTGGAAAGAGAGAGATCTAGCGCTGACCTGGGGATTTTGCTTTTTATCTGGGTGGAAAGTGAGGGGCTAGGATTTCACCAGCTCACTCTTTATTACTGAATTTAAAACATAAGCGAGGGCTTCCCTGGTGGCGCAGTGGTTGAGAGTCCGCCTGACGATGCAGGGGACACGGGTTCGTGCCCCGGTCCGGGAAGATCCCACATGCCGCGGAGCGGCTGGGCCCGTGAGCCATGGCCGCTGAGCCTGCGCGTCCGGAGCCTGTGCTCCGCCACGGGAGAGGCCGCAACAGTGAGCGGCCCGCGTACCGCAGGAAAAAAAAAAACAAAAAAACATAAGCGAGAATTTAAAGTATGGGAGAGAGGGAAAAACAAAAAACAAAACCCCACCAAACAAAAAAAGTCCACAAATGGTCAGTTTTCTAAACCAATCAGGATCTCTAAAACAAAGTTGTTTCATGGGTGGCATCCAGGCCCTTTATCTAGTCCTGTGGCTGGCAATGTGTTTATTGAGATGTGTTTATTGTGCCTTTGCAATCACAGCTTAAGTCAGGCACTCGCATTACAAAAAGAAAAATCACAAAATATATTTATTTAAATGTGTGATTTCAGAACCTTTGCTAGATTTTAAATTGTAATGTTATTATTCTTAGGAATATATATCCACTGAAAAATAGTTTTGCACAATCTAATGAAACTTACGATCCATAAGGATCTTTGAAAGACATAAGTTGAGGCAGTTTTTCTTCCAGTGTTATATGACACATGCACCACTTTGCTTCTGTAGGGGAGCAAAATTTGCCACCTCATAATGTCTCTTTGGCATGTGGATTATTTCAAGCTGATGACAATCAAGGCCCAAAAGACTCAGGAAGAACATTTGACCTTCCCCCTAACCGCCTAAAGAATGTAGATGGAGGACGTGCTCTGTGCTCCAGAAGGGAGCCAACCCCATAGATAACTATAGTTTCAACTAGATATGCAGACAGGGAGGAACCTAGAAAAGTCTGTTGGTTAAAATTCCTGTCTGTGTCCCATTGTCTCTGCCTGGCCCAGCAAACATTTATTTACCAAACATTTGCATTTTCATCTCCATGTCAATTGCCTTTCTCCCCTTCATAATCCAAACCACTAACTACATCCACATCCTGTTTTGTCTTTAGCTGAAGATGGTATTTAAGGGGAGGGTTTAAGCCATTTTGTCAAGTTCTCCTGGGTCTCTCTCATGTATGCATGTCCTTAAATTTTGTCTGATTTTCTCCTGTTAATCTGTCTCATGTCAATTTAATTCTTAGGCCAGCCAGAAGAACCTAAAAGGGTAAAGGAATATTTCTTCCTCCCTGCACTTCAATCCTGATACATTTGGACTTCTCTGCAGCATTTGACATTATTGACAATATTTTCCTTGTCAGCTACCTTCTCATGGATTCCACAATACTGCATACTCCTAGCCCTCCTCCTACCTCTCTGATAGTTCCTAATCAGAATCCATCCATGGCTTCTCTAGTTGTCAAAATTGAATATGACCCAAAGTTTTGTCTTTGTATTCGCCTTCTTACTCTCTATCGGCACGTACTTCTTTATCACATGCAGACAAGTATAGCTTTTTTGTAGATATCCCTCACATTCCCCTATCTGGTGTTTTCCATAACAAAGAAAAGTAAGTGTAGCTGTGGCCTGAGAGTGGGATATTTGAGTTTAAGATTAAGGAAATGAAACAATTTCGGGTGTTGACAAGATCTGGAGGATGATCATGGAGGAAGGTCACTGGAGGAGAGTAGAGATGACTGACTTTGAAAAAGAAGATATCAAGGCACTGAGAAATGCTGTTTGGATCATCCTTAAGCCATGAAAGAGAATGACAGGGCTTGAGAAGGAGACATTGTGAGAATGTGCCAAATAATTCAATGTTAGCAAACTTCTACTATAAGGGGCCATATAGTAAATATTTTAGGGTTTGAAGGTCATATGGCCTCTTTTGCAATTACTGAACTCTGTTGTTGTAGTGTAAAAGCAGTTATAGATACTACATAAGGTGAACAAGCATGACTGTATTCCAAATCTTTATTTCCAAAATAACACAGAATAAATTTGGCGTGTGAGCTATAGTGTGCTGACCCCTGAATTAAGGGATTAACCAATAAGTAAGTAGGTAGAATAACAAAAAGATTTAGAAGGTGTTATAGCTGAATGCCATAAGCCTCCAAAAGCAAAGAATTTTGCGTGAGCATGGTGGAGTAATGATCTAGAAGTAGGATGACGATATTACTTCTTGACCTTGAAGTAGCTGGAGAATGGAAAACATGAGTATCTATTTCGAGAGGGCTTTAAGGAAAGTGATGAATATCCAGTATCAGTAAAGAAAAGAGAGGATGTCTAAACAAGAGGTTGGGGATAAGAGTAATCGTAAACCACAGAATGAAGGTATGTGAGGCACGTCAAGATTCTACTGATGTCTTCTGTAGACAAGAGCAATGCTAGTTCCTTAGAGGTGAAACACAACCTCTCATTAAATAAATGCTTTCAGTGTTTTAAAAGGCATGCATTTTTCTCATTGTGTCCTGAATATAATGCAAAGCAAATTCTGTTTCTGATATATATATATATACATATATATATAAATATATATAACTTTGCAAGGCTCTTTATATTAAGCCTCACAAGGAGAATTTGTCATCTTTTATTTATGTACACATGTATATGCATTAACACACCACATTTCTTGGATATTGGTAAAAATTCAAAATGTTATGTATAGATATAATTATACAATTTATAACATAGTTTTATTTTAAAATGGATTACAATTAATCTTCACGTTCTTTGCTATTTGTGATGGTAACCATAGAAAAAGCTGGCTTTGAACTTTTGGTAAGTTCCACAATGATTTATTATTCAAAATTATAACAGAGTAAATTTTAGCTGTAAAACATGACCTTTTTAGTGTCCTATTTCCTGAAACCTAGCCCAAAGTTATTTGACTTCACACAGAGATTCAGTATCATAAATTGTTACCATTCTCTTCAAATCAAAATGTATTGAGCACTGCTGTTTTATGGTGGAGCAATACAACAACATTGAATGCAAGCATGTGCATGTACACAAACACACACAAAGGTATATTTATTTGCGCAACGCATGTTCTGGGGACATAGCTCCAAGAAGAAAATCTCTGTCAGAATAGTCATTCTACTTTACTGTCTTTGGGAATGATTTTGTTGGAAACATGATTTAAGACAGTATTTTTCATACCCATTCTGACATGAGACTTCACCTATGCTATATCACCGTAGGCCTCAAAACAAATGTTCTTTCTACTACATGGTCTCCCCCAGTGAAGTTCATTGAGTATTAAATGATACATTCACCCGTTAGGGTTATGAAAAGGAAGCTGAGATTAATGGAATTATTTAAACAATTGCTTAGGAAAATATTTTGGATAATGAGAAAATACAAATGAGTGAAAAAAAAGAAAAGAAAAGAAATATCCCACTTCATTGAAATAGCCATCTTTTACCAATTTAATGTCTATCATTACAGATGTTCTTCTCTGTGTATGCTGTAATATGATTCTTTGAATAAAATGCCATCTTATTGTTGTAACCTGAGTTTTTTACCCACCCCCCAATTAGTAAGCTATGAATATATCGCCATGTCAGTAAGTTTATGTATATCAGGTTAGTTTTCAAAAAGTACACATTATTTCATGGTCTAAACATAGTATACATTTTTAATCAGTCTTTCAATGTTGGGTATGTTCATTATGTAAAAGCTTTATTTTTCTATTATTCAAGATTTGTGAAAAACATCCTAGTGCATGCATCTCTGAATATTTCTTTAGGAATAAAAGAATAATCATTTATTATTTGTTAGGTTTCAATTATGAATTGGGGAACTCTGTGCTACTGGCATGATGCTAAGCACTGAGAAGGCAGAATGGAGGACCCAGTAAAAAAACCCATTTATTTATATGTAGAAACTTGATATATTACAGAACATTATAAACCAGTGATGATGGAACTGATTATTCAAACATATTATTGAAACATTTATGTATATGAAAAGATACAATAAAAGCCTTAATTTATACCATATCACAAAATGTGAAATGTAAAAATTTTTTTAAACGTTGCAAGAAATATAAGCAAATACCTCAAAATTGGGGAGTAAGGAAGAATTCCTTAAATAAAATCCAAAGAGCACAAATCATAATATACAATATTGATAATTATGACTACATTAACATTTAAAACCTCTGTATATCAAAACCCCCCACAAAGATAAATACAAGCCAGAAACTTGGAAAAGATGTTTGAAATATAAGAGCTGATACTTGTATAAGGAATATTTAAATAGCTCCTATACTAGAATATAAGCTCCATGAGGGCAGAGATTTTTGTCTGTTTTGTTTACTGCTAGATCCCTAGTACCCAGAACAGAGCTTGGCAAACAGTAGACAATAAATATTGGTTGAATGAATAAATTCCTATATAACAATAAAAAGAGCAAAATATAGAAACAGCTGATTCACAGAGAAGGAATCTTTAGTCAATAAACATATGCAAAGATGCATGAACTCATTACTTATGAAGAGGATGCTCATTAAAATAAAAATGTAATATTGAACAGTTTCATTCCTTTAGATTAGCAAAAATCAAAATGTCTGATTATACTAATTATTGACAAGGGACTGATAAAACAGAATTTCTCATCTACTGTAAATTGGCAACAAAATTGTCACAATCATGTTGGAGAGAGATTTGGCAATATCTTGTCAAGTTGAAGATACCCATACCCAGATTACCCTATGACCTATCATTTACACCTCTACATATAAATTAATAGAGGACTATATAAACAGGTTGTGGTCAATTCATATAATGAAATTCTAAGAGCAGAAAAAAAACCTTTTCAAATGAAAATATTTAAAATTAATGTAATACTAAGTGGAAAATACTAAGTACAAATGGATATGCAGTGTAGTTCCACTTATATAAACTTTTAAACACAAAAATGATATTATGTATTAGTCATTGGTATATACCTTGTGATGCAAAAGTACAGAAGTAGACAATAAGTATAAACAATGACTTCAAGATAGTGATTCTATTGGGGAATTAGGGAAATGAAAGGGATGGGAAAGAATTCACTTGTCTTACTTGTTAATTCTGGATCATGGATACATAAGTGTTTGCTACAATTATTCTGGTACTTTCTTCATGTTGAATGTGGTTCATAAAGAAAATGGATTGAATGTGAGATAAGGTAGCTTGCAAAAACACGGAAAGAAAACAATAAATGTAATATATTGGTTTTCATAATAGAATAGTATCCCTCTCCCCCTCATTTTCTTTTTTCTCATTTTCTTTTCACCTGTACATATCTTTATCTCTTTCCTCATTTCTTTCTCCATTTATTGCCTCTGATTTTCACAGTGTTGGCTTTGTTGTCAGGTACATTCTCTCTACCTTGTGGTCTATATGCCTCTAGGCTTACATGGTCATTATCATTCTTGATCTGAGTACACCAGAACTCTCTAGTTGAATTTGTATCATATAGCCCTCCCTGAGTACTCTGGTTGGGAAGATGATACACTCCTTTTGTTAGGACTGAGTCATTCATCCACTTCTGGAAAAGCTGCTCTTCAAAAAACAATTAGAATGATATCACCAACAGAAGAGTAAAGGAGGTCTTGACAGGTAAAAGTAATAGCTGTAAAACTACAAAGTTGTTGTAGAGAAAGAAGTGAGAGAATGGAGGGATGAAAGCAGGGCATAGTAGGATAAGATCTTTTTCAGTTACTAACTCCTAACCCTGTTTATTTCTTTCTTAAGTAGCACTTATTAAAACTTGTGCTTAGTTTATTATTGAATATGTTATTTGTTTATTGTCCATTTTCCCATTAAGCTCATCATTTCCATGACTTCATGGACTATGTCTGTGTTGCTCACCACATTATCCCCTAGCTTTCACTACAGTATTAGACTTTCAATGAGTATTTATTGAACAAGTTAATATATAGCAGTGGTTCTCAAACTTTTTGGTCTCAGGATCCCTTTATGTATTTTTTGAATTATTGAGACTCCACAAAACTTTTGTATATGTGGGTTATCTCTATCAAAATGTATCATATTTGAAGTTAAAACTGAGATTTTAAAAATATTTATTTAGTAGTTCATTTAGAAATAACAATAATAAATCCATTGTGTTAACATAAATAAAATTTTATGAAAAATAACTCTTTTGCAAAACAAAAATATTTATTTTTAAATATTTATTGAGAAAAGTAAAATTCTCATTGAAGCAAGTGAATTCAATCATTTGCAATATGTTGTTTTTATTGAAGTATATGAAGATAATCTGGCATCATATAGGTATAGAGTAGGAAAATGAAGAATATTTTAATAGTCTGTTGAAATAATAAGTAAAAGATATTTTTGTGTATACCAAGTATATCATCCTGCATATAGTAAAAAAGTATACCCTCCTGTGTGTGGTAAAAGGTATCCTTGACTACGAATCAGGAGGCCTGAGTTCTTATTTCCACTTTCCTGTCAATTCACTGTATGATTTTGGGCAGGTTAATTAACATCCCTGGGACGTAGTTTTCCCATCTATTAAGTGAAAGATTTGGCTGGTAACAAGTTGCTTTTTAAGGGCCCTTCCATAAATGTGTTTTTATTTCTTGACTTTACAATCATCCTAGAATCACAGTACGTGTACTGTCACATTTTACTTAGTACTGCATGTTAGTAAATACACACTGCCTGAAGCTCACAATGACAATTTATTGTATCCTCTTGGAAGTCAAGACAACAGGGATCTCAACTTCATAAAAACTCTACCAAATGATACATCAGATCAGAAATGTCTCATTAACTGTATTACATTAGAATACAAACATATTTGGGCTTTATTTAAGAGTGGCTCTGTATATGCTATTATTTAATTAAATGTTCTCTGCAATTTCTTACTCCATACTGCCAGTACAGGTTAAAAAGCTCACCAACAAAGAAAAATAAAATGAAGAAAAGTAATCAGAGTCATTGATGAATAAGTTAAAATAATTTTTTGCATCTTCTCATCAAGCTAATAGTACAGATGTGTCTTGATGCTGTGGATAACTGCAGGCCTTTTCTTCCTTGATAGCTAACTTAGTACCTCTCTGTTTTAAAACATATGTAATAATCAAAAAAAGAATTTTTTTTTTTTGCGGTACGCGGGCCTCTCACTGTTGTGACCTCTCCCATTGCGGAGCACATGTTATGGACATGCAGCCTCAGCGGCCATGGCTCACGGGCCCAGCTGCTCTGCGGCATGTGGGATCTTCCCGGACTGGGGCACGAATCCGTGTCCCCTGCATCGGCAGGCGGACTCTCAACTACTGTGCCACCAGGGAAGCCCAAAAATTTTTTTAAGAATATCCTTTTCCAGTCTGTCCATGCTTTCTATCATCTTTGCTTTTTTCCTTCTGTTCATGTTACCTACTTATCTATCATTTGTCCTGTCCAATATGGTGGAGGATATATTCCTTGCCACCAGGAACTAACAGTATAATAGATGAGTTGGGTGTGAACATACATATATGTGATATAGTATGATGGAGGCGATCATTGAGTTAAGGGCTAGATGCAGTGTTGGGATAAGGAGGAAGTGATAACATCTACTTCAGCAAGCCAAAGATATTTTCACCAAATGGGAGACTTTTAAGCTGTCATTTGAAGGACAAGAAAGATTTTCCTATGAAGGTAAGTGGAGGCAGGCCACTTGAAGCAGAAGATAGAGAAGATACGTAAAGCATGTTGGCAGCAAGCAACATGGCACATTTAGAGAACAGCAGAAAGTTGAGGCAGGGGTTCATGATAAGAGATGAGACAAGAACAGATGCCAGACCATAGAAGCCCTTGTATGGCCTGTTAAAGCAACAGTGAATGTTTGTAGTTAGGGAAACTACATGGTCAGATTCATATTTTAGAAAGATCATGCTGGAAGCAGTGTTGAGAATAACCTGGAAGGTGAAAGACTTAATCCCTTCCCCCTGTTCTTCTCACTTTCAGCCACAAAATTATGAAACTAGGTGCACCTAAGAGGTTTGTTTTCTTTCATATGGTTAGTACACAAAGGATAGGTACAACAGGGCATTAGGCCCAAACCCCTCAGACTTTCCTGCTGGATCTTTGTTTTCCAATGCTAACTCTCCAGCCTCTTCTTAGCCCTTGGACAGCCTACTTCTCCAAATCTCTGGCCCCATTCGTCATTTTATCCAAGTTTCTGGAACTTTGGGGTCAGTCGGTTTAGTAACAGTTGTCAGCTCCATCCAAAGCAGTTTATTTGGAGAATAAAGTTTTACAGTGATTCTGGGTAACTTGTTTGTGAATAAAATGACACACCTCCTGCTAAACCCTAGGTACAGCTTTCAAATGGTACTTGTTTTTCCCAAGCTGTTTTACCTGCATTTGGCACTACTCAACATTAAGCATTCTGTTACTCCTACAGATCTTGTATCTTTTGCAATTAAAGAAAAATACGTTTTCAAAGGGTGTGTCGTTGGAAGCTGCACAGAGAACTATTGGTATTTGGACTTGACAAGATGACATTTAGACTTATTTATCTAAATTCAAGGCATACAATATTTCTGGTATGATAATTATTCTTGGCTTAATACGCTCTTTTAAACTCTACACTAGAGGAAAATTAATCGTACTTCTAAATGTCTTAAAACTGATTATGATTTTCTCTGCACTAATGATAACACAAAAATGATGGGTAGGTTGATAGTCATAAAATGATAGCAATGTTGTTAAGATCAAAGCCTTTGGTTTCAGATAGGTCTGGATTAAGTCTTAGGTCAACTTCTTCTACTTATTGGGTGTGTGGCTTTGACCAAGCTACTTGATCTTGCTGAACTTCATTTACCTCATCTGAACAGTGGGAACAAAAAGCAATGCCTACTGTGTGGAATTGGTATGAGGAATCAGGATTCAGTGAGATCATGCATGCGGAATGCCTGACATATAATAGTGGATATATGTTATTTGTAGACAAAAATTAGCGCTAACCACAAAAAGATGGTTCTTATTGTGGTTTGAGATTCCTGTTTACAAATGAGTATCAGAGACTGGATTTACCTTCTTTCCTCAAGCAACAAAAAATTAGAAAACTATATGAAACAATGTTTTTCAAGATACTGGACATCAGGCAACAAAGGATAGGAATCCCTGAGAGATGAGCAGTAAACAAGGTGAGGCCTACAGCTATCCCTACTGCCTGCTTAGTAAGAATTGCCAGCCAACAGTGCAGGGAGGGAGAACTCAGGTGGAGACAGATTTTAATCACAAAGCTGAGTAGATTGTATTGGGGATCTGGCAAAATCAAGGCAGCTAGTGATCACAGAACAGAATACCAGAAAGGAGATAGCTGTACAGAGAAAGCACTCAAGAGATCTGCAGACAATCTCCCTCGGGTATTCAGAAGATTACTAATCAAAGCATACATGTGAGGAAACTAGCCCAGGCTCAGGAAAAATATGAGAAAGAATAAGAGGAATCATTACCTGATGCTCACACGGGGCTAGAAATAATGCCTGTTCCGATAAGCGAAACTGAAAAACTTCAAAATTTATGGAGCTTTTTGATTACATAGAAGGCTTCTGCCTCAGTAGTGGGGAATAATTAACCATAGACTGAACACAGTGTTAGTCCCACCTAGAAAATCCTACAAGCAAGATATGAAAGGATTAAGCTGTTTCCAAGTAACTTTACTGCATCCCAGAGCAAAGCTTAATATTTATAAGAATATAAAAATATCAGCACCCAGCAAGATAAAATTCACAACATCTGGCATCTAATATAAAGTTATCAGACATGCAAGGAAGCAGGATAATATAAACAATTATGAGGAAAAAAGTTCATCAATCAAAATCAACCTAGGATGAATACAAATGTTAGAATTAACAGACAAGGACTTTGACACGTGTTATACTGTAGTCATATGTTCCAAAAGTTAAGTAGAAACACAGGTGATTAAAAATATACTCAAACTTCTATAAATAAAATTGCAGTGTGTGAGATGAAAATACTCTGCATAGGATTAACACAAGATTAGAAGTTGCAAACGAAAGGATTAATGGACTTGAATTTATAGCAAGAGAAACTATTCAAAATAAAACAAGAGATAACAAAGATTTAAAAACTGAACAGAGAAGCAGTGAACAGTGTAACATGTTGAAGCACCCTAATATATGTATAACTGGAGTCCCTAAAGAGTGGGGCAGGAGGGAGGTGGCAAAAAAAATCTGAAGAAATAATGGCTGAAAAATTTCAAAATTTGGAGAAAACATTAAACCTGAAGATCCAAGAAACTTACTGAACTCTAAGCACACAAAAAGAAGAAAAATATGACATGGCACATGACAATGAAATTACTCAGTATGGTCATAAAAGTAAAATTTTAGAAGCAAGCAAGTAGAAAAAAGAAAACCACTTGTTACATACAGAAGAACACATTTAATTAAGGAAGGCAGCAGATTTCTCATTAGAATCAACACAGGTATGAAGAAAGTGTATCTAATTGACCTAATGGACACTTACAGAATACTTCCATCAACAACAGCACAATATACATCCTTTTCAAGTGTACACAGAATATTTACCAAAAGCAAAGTAGATCTTAGTAAATGTTAAATGATTCAAGGATGACAAAATTGGTATTTAGACCAAAATGGAATTAAATTCAAAATCAGTAGCAGAAAGATCTCTGTAAAGTCCTTAAATATTTGCAAACTAAATAATGCACTTCTAATACAGGGGTCAAAAAAAATCAAAGAGAAATTAGAAAAGATTTTGATTGAATAAAAATACAATCTATCAAAACTTATGGTACTTAGCTATAATAATGATAATAGGGAAATTTATATTACCAAATGGCTATTTTAGAAAAGAAATAAGGTCTCAAATCAATGACACCAGCCTCTACTTTAAGAAAACAAAAGGATAAGAGTAAACAAAACCCAAAATAGACAAATGAAAATAAGCAAAACAAGAATGCAAATCAATGAAATAGAAAGCAAAATCGATAGAGAAAAATCAGTGAAACCACTTGTTCTTTGATAAGATCAATAAAATTGGTAAACCTCTAGCCAGGATGACTGGGAAAAAAAAAGATACAGTTTATCAATATAAAGAATGACAGAGGTGACATCATTACAGATTCTGCACATTTCAAAAGAAAATAAAGGAATTTTATGAATATTGTTGGGCCAAGAAATTTGACAACTTAGATAAAATGAAAACATTGCTTAAAACACAAATTACTAAAGTTTACTCAAGATCAAATAGATAATCTAAATAGTCATGTTTCTATTAAGGAGACAATTTTTAGCTAAAATCTTTCAACAGAGAAAACTATAAGCCCAGGTGATTTCAAGGCCAAATTATGTCAAACATTTAAAGAAGATATAACACCAATAATACCAATTTTACCTAAACTCTTCCATTAAGTTGAAAAGAATACTTTCCAATTTATTTTTTTGTTATTATTATCATTTTTTTGCGGTACGTGGGCCTCTCACTGTTGTGGCCTCTCCCATTGTGGAGCACAGGCTCCAGACGCGCAGGCTCAGCGGCCATGGCTCACGGGCCCAGCCACTCTGCGGCATGTGGGATCTTCCCGGACTGGGGCACGAACCCGTGTTCCCTGCATCGACAGGCGGACTCTCAACCACTGCGCCACCAGGGAAGCCCCCCCCTCAATTTATTTTGATGGCAAGATTTACCCTGACACCAAAACCACACAAAGAAAATATAAGAAAAGCATGGATCAACATCTTTTATTAATATAGACACAAAAACTCTTCACAAACTTTTACCAAATAAAATCCAAAATATATTAAAATGAATATATAATCAATATAAAATCAATTTTATATCTTTATCTAAGTCTATATCTGTATATATGCAATAGACAACGGAAATTGAAATAAAATACAATGCCATTTGTAAGAGTATATGGATACAGCTGACCAAAGATAAGCAAGGCTTCTGCACTAAAAACTGAAAAACACTAATAAGGGACTTCCCTGGTGGTAGAGTGGTTGAGAATCCGCTTGCCAAAGCAGGGGTTTGAGGCCTGGTCCAGGAAGATCCCATATGCCGCGGAGCAACTAAGCCCATGCGCCACAACTACTGAGCCTGCACTCTAGAGCCCGCGAGCCACAACTACTGAAGCCCTCGTGCCTAGGGCCTGTGCTCTGCAACAAGAGAAGCCACCGCAATTAGAAGTCTGCACACCACAATGAAGAGTAGCCCCGGCTCGCCGCAACTAGAGAAAGCCCGCGCGCAGCAACAAAGACCCAATGTAGCCAAAATTCAATAAATTGATTAATTAAAAAAAAAACACTAATGAGAAAAATTTTAAAAGACCTAAATAAATGGAGAGACATACTTTGTTCATGGATTTGGACTCATTAATTGATCCTCACAACTTGATCTATAGATTCAACATAATGTCAATGAAAATTCCCATAAGGAAGAAATTGAAAAATTTATTCTAAAATGCACTTAGAAATGCACAGAACCTAAAATAGTCAAAACAACTTTTTTAAGAACTGGAGAAATAGCACTATATTATTTCATGAGATTATAAAACATACTAAAGGCAGCATGTACTTGGCTTAAATGTAGAAAAAATAGATCAGTAAAACAGAATAGAGATTCCATAAATAGACTTACACACAAATTAAAAAGTGATCTTAAACAGAGTTACAAAGGCAGTTCAGTGAAGAGAGGATATTATTTTCAATAAACTATTGAGATTTTTTTCTTCTTTTCTTGATATACAAAAAGCTACACATAATTAATGCATAAAACTTGATGAGTTTAAAGTACACACCTGTGAAATCACCACAATCTATGCCATAAATCTACCCATGACCTGGACAAGTTTCCTCCTTTCCTCTTATTTATGATAATAATAATTGTGATGACACTGATGATAATGACAAGAACACTTAATATACGATCTACCCTCTTATCGCCTTAGAGAATTTTAAAATATAAAACAGTATTATTAACTATAGACACTATTCTGTACAGTTGGTCTCTAGGATAAATTCATCTTGTAAAACCAAAACATTGTACCCTTTGATTAATACCTTCCTGTTTCTGTCTTCTCCCAAACCCTGACAACCACCATTCCACTCTCTGCTTCTATGAGTTTGACAATTTTAGATTCACTGTGTAAGTGGTATCATATAGTATTTGTCCTTCTGTGTCTGGCTTATTTCACTTTGCATAATGTCCTCCAAGTTCATCCATGTCGTAGCAAATGGCAGGATTTTCTCTTTTTTTTCAAGGCTAAATATATTCTACTGTACGTAAACACTACATTTTCTTTACTCAATTATTCATCAATGGACATTTGGTTGTTTCCATGTCTTGACTATTGTGAATATACTGCTATGAACATGGGAGTACAGATATCTCTTTGAGATCTTGATGTTAATCCCTTTAAATGTATACCTGGAAGAGGGATTGGTGGATCATATGGCAGTTCTATTTTTAGGTTTTTTGAGGAAGCTTTACATTATTTTCCACAGTGGCTCTCCCACCAACAGTGCACAAGGGTTCACTTTACTCCATATTCTTGCCAATATTTCTTTTTCTTTTTGTTGGTAATAGCCATCTTAATGGATGTGAGGTGATTATTTGGTGATCATTGTGGTTTTGATTTGCATTTCCCTAATGATTAGTGATGTTGAGCACCTTTTCATGTACCTGTTGGCCATTTGCATGCCTTCTCTGGAGAAATGTTTATCCAATTCCTTTGCCCATTTTTAATCGGGTTATTTGGTTTTTTGTTATTAAGTTGTAGGAGTTAGTTATGTATTTTGGATACTAACCCTTTTATCATATATGTGGTTAGCAAATTCTGGTTTTAAAACAATTGGATATCCACATGCAAAAAAAAATAACTTTAATACATAGCTCATAAAACAAAACAAAACAAAAACTAAAAAATAAGTTATAAGCCTTAATGGAAAATTGAAACTGTAAATTATCTGGAAAAAAATATAGCGGAAAATTTTTGCTACCTGAGGTTGATCAGCACAAATTCTTAGATACAAAAAAAAAGGTAGAATCTATTAATGAAAAAATTGATAAATTGGAGTTCATTGAATTAAGAGCTTATCTTTGAAATATACTTGAGAGAGAAAAGACAAGCCACAGACTGAGATAAAATATTTGAAAATCACATATGTGATAAAGCACTTGTACCTTTATATATAAAAATGTTTCTATATAATAAACAACCAATAAAAATGGGCAAAAGATTTGAGCAAACACTTCCTCATTCAGAGGGAAAAATCACAGAAATAGCCACTCAACAAAAATAGTCATTAGGGAAATGCAATCAAAGCCACAATGAGATACCACTTCATAACTATTGAAATGTCTAACATTGATTATTGATCATAACAAGTATTGTCAAGGATGTGGAACACTGAAAATTTCATAGTGTTGGTGAGAGCACAAAATCTTACAATTTTGGAAAACAATTTGGCAGTTTCTTTTTCAAAAGCTAAACATACAACTCTCTTATGAATCTGCCATCCTAAACCTAGGTATTTTTCCAAACAGAAATAAATCATTCATCAATAAAAAGAATTGGACACAAGTGCCAAAAAACTGGAAACAATTCAAATACCCATCAGAAGGTGTGTGGATAAACATAGCTGTATCCATAGAGTGGAATACTACTCTATCACAAAAATAAATGAAATTTTGATATACACCATTCATGGATTAATCATCAAATCATTATGGTAAGATAGGGAATAGAGTCAACCATATTGTAACCCCTTTGTATTGTGTTGGATGGTAACTGGTCTTATTGTGGTGTTCATTTCACAATGTATAAAAATATCAAATCACTATGTTGTATACCTGAACCTAATATAACGTTGGATGTTAATTATAACTCAATTAAAGTGAAAAAGATCATTATGCTGAGAAAAAAGACAAAAAGAGTACATACTGAATGATTCCACTTATATAAAACTTTTAAAAATACAAACTAATGTATAATGGCAGAAAGCAGATCAGTAGTTGCTTGGCAGTGAGGATGCTGGAAGGGGCATCAAGGAAAGGTTACAAAGGGGTAGGAGGAAACTTCTGCCCATGATGAGTATGTTCACTTTTTGATTGTAGTGATGGCTTCACGGCTGTTGTATACATATGTCAAAACTAAACAAATGTTATACTTTGTGCAGTTTATTGTATATCAATTTTAACTCAATATTTAAAAAATTACTTTAATGATATTTTCTGAAGACAATACAAAAACAACTCTGGAAAAAATTTAAAGATCATTTTGGGGGTGGGGGAGAGTATTTTATCACTGATGTTATTAAGAAATACTGTAGTATGGAGGTGATAGTGAAAATAAGAGCAGCTATCACTCAGGTTTATTCTGTTATTAAGATCCTCTGAACATTGCTCCTCTTCATTGCCTACACCAGAGGTAAACCACTGCCTCTGTCCCATCTTTGGTAAGCCACTGCTCCACCTCCAGGTTTCTTAGACCTAATTAAGTGATTAAGGATTAAGATCTAAGAAACTGACCTAATTAATGTTGAGTTTGTGGCCTCCAGACACCATGAGTTTAGTATGTGGGCATGCTGTCAGTGACCTTTAGGAGGCAGAGATTTTGGGTCCTTCTGAGGGCTTCATTTCCTTACAACATAGGATGATGTGCAACAAATACCACTATGAAGTACATGGCATGGAGACGATTTCTTTTTCTGTTTTTGTAGATGGCACCGCTACGTCACTCACATCACACCTCTCTGCACCTGGGTCCACCCCTCCATACATGTAGAAATGCCAAGCCCTTTTCCCCCTTTGCTATGGGTTAAAGTCTTAAGCATGGTAATTTGTCTTCAGTTCTCAGTCCTCGCACAACCCTTATCCCTCATGTCTGCTTGTCTGTGAACCTGCAAGTCAGGCCTCCAGCCCTGCAGGACTCCAACTCCTCCCTACTCACACACACCGTTTTCCCTTCCTTCTCTCCCTCCCCACCATCAGAGAACTTGCAGATGCATGCAAACGCACACCACACACACACCCCTCCTTTTCACATCATTGATTTTATTTTAATCGTCAACATAAATGTACCCCTATCTGTGCAAGATTTGTTCCCTATGCCATTGACCACTTCTCCACAGCGTCTTCTGTAGACACAGCAGATAGTTCTAGGTCTCTGAGCCTTGCCAGGCACAGGGCGTTACTTGGAATGGTAGAATTCTCCAGTGTCCCCTCTTCCTGGTCTGCTAATTTTTATTTCCATGTCTTATTCAGCTCATGGTAACAGATAAACATGTTTGGCTTATTGCTCTCTTACATTTTCCTGAAGGAGTGGTAATTATTGAAGCATATATTTTTTCTTAAAGTTCCTAGAGGGGGTATTTTTCCCATCTTATCTTCTGCACTGGGTAGGGAAACAGGGTGAGCCCAGAAGGGCACTGGTTCAGGGAAAGAGAATGGGGGTTGGGTGGAAAGGGGGGTTTCCATGAGGAATGTTAGCTGAAGAGAAGATTTGCTCCAGGCAAGAACAGGTAGGAGTTGTGGGTGGGATTTATGGGAAAGAAGAGGAAGACTTTGAGTGGGATCATTTCACATTGTCGCTAACTCTGGACCTGGGTTCACAGGTGGTGCTTGGCATTTGTTGTTCTTTAACTGTTCTAGCCTCTGGTGGTTTCCTGATCACCTTAGCTACATTGAAGCCAACAGTGGCCTACCCCAGGCCTCCTGCCCTGCCTTTACATCCCCTCCTCAGGACAATGAGGTGGCATACTCTTCAGCTTTGTTTGGTCAGCACAGTTCTACCTGAGTCTAAGATACATGTGAGGTGGCTTAGACATGGGAAAGTACCACTTCTGACAACATGATGAGATGGAGTGGTGTTGTGAGGCCAAGAGACTCAGGTTGGAGAAAGGAGGTTTTATTTAGCACCACCTAAAGACATTTTCCCACCTGACCTGCCACCTCTTCTCATTTTCCCAGATTCATTTCTACTTGCACACATGGCAGAGAGAGGGTTCTCCTCCAAGCCATTCCCCATGGCTATCCCATTCAGCAGTTCATTCTGTAGCCTCTCACTGTTCATAATTATCTAGTATTTCAGATTTCCTTCAACTAAGATGGCCATATTTAATCTCAGTAGAGATGTGAATCATCCCATTTCCTTCCAACAAATTTCCCTTATGCATCTTTCACTTCTTGAATACTACTTGGTAAATTTTTCATATTACCTCCTTTACCCAATGTCTATTTAGCTTCCCTTATTTTTCTGTTAGGAAACTATTAATAGAATCAACAACATGGATAAATCTCAAAATAATTACGTTGAGTGAAAGAAGTCAGGTAATAAAGAGTGGATACTGTATGACTCTATATAAAATTCTAGAAAATGCGAACTAATCTATGGTGTCTAAAACAGCTCAGTGGTTGCCTTGGAGCAGAGGGTTTGAGAAGGATGGGTGGGGAGGCATGAGGAAATTTTAGTAATGATGGATATATTCACTATCTTGATTGTGATGATGCTTTTACAGGTGCATGCATATATCAAAACTTATCAAATTGCACATTTTAAATATGTTTATTTTATTGTATGTCAATTACTCTTCAATAAAACTGTTATAAAAAGTCAACAATGAATGTAATTAGCACCCCTTACACAGAATGATTCTCAGAAACATTTTAAAATATCACTCTAATCAGTATGTTGGTGAAGATTAATAAACAAAAATTTAAGAAAATGTAGCAATTTTCTCTAAATTTTTAAAATGCCTTCTTCTAAATTCTCCTTAATTTGGTTGATCAGATTGTTAAAATTACCGTTTTTGCTTTTGCATCTCTGACTTCATTTTCTTAAAAAGGAGAAATTATTCCATGGCAATAAAGTGGTTTCTCTTTCAGGTCAAATACACACTGATTTGGGCTTAAATCTCCGTTAATTGCTTACTCTTTGGTCAGACATTAAGTATCATTGTTTGACTTCAGGAAAGAAAAATCAAGTGAACATCTTAAAAAGCTGAACAATAATTAAATATAAAATAACTAAAAATCATCCCCACCCTGAAGCCAATCACTGTGTTACATTCACCCTAACCCTATTTTGCAAGTTGGATTCCTAGGACTACTTTTCTTTAATTCACTTATTGCATTTATTTATCTCATATTTATTGAATGTCTCCTATGACAAAAGCACTCTGGTGAACATCAAACGTCCTAACTTCTAATTTTATCTTTACCACTGTGGTAGGAATACTAAAAGTTTCCTAAATTGCCTACCTCCCAATCCCCAGAACATGGGCATATATTATTTTACATGGGAAAAAAAGACTTTGCAGATGGAGTTAAAATTAAGGAATTTGTGATAGAGTATCCTGGGTTATCCAGGTGGATCCAATCAAATTATATGAATCCTTAAAAGTAGAGAACCTTTTCTTTCTGTGGTCAGAGTAAGATGTGTCTACAGAATAATGGTGAAACAAGTGCAATGTTGCTGGCTTTGATGATTGACAAAGGATTCCTTGAGCTAGAGAATGTGGACAGCCTTTAGATATCCTGCCAAAATTTTGCTTTTAGTCTGGGGAGATCCATTTTGGACTCTGACCTGCAGAACTGTAAGATAATAAGTTCATATTGTTAAAACCAGTGTTTGTAGTAATTCATTGCAGCAGCAATAGGAAACAAATACAACCACATGTCCACTTACAGATGCTATGACCATGGACAAACCAAGAGAATAACCATGTCTGTGCTACCTGTTTCAAATATCTGTTGAATGGGCTTTGTACTAAACTTACTAAAACATTGCCAGGAAACTAATCTCCAAAATTTGTTGTAAAAAATCGAGGTCTTCCAAGAAGGGAACCAGTTAACTACTAATCATAATTTGATAAGGAAAGAGAATAGACTGACAAGAATGGAATGTGTCTTTTTTTTCTTTCCAATGAAATATTCTGTTTTTGAATGTTGTCTTGAGATTTGGGTATGCAGCTCAGAGACAGATTATAAATCTCTGGAAATAAAATGTTAAAAATTAAAATGCTAGAACAACCTTAATAATAGCAATATGAAAGCACTTTCATTATTGATTACTTTTTCGTATTAATAGCATCAGGAATCTATTGCCATTTGTCTACTAATTTCCTATGTCTAAGTGAGGTATTTGTGTTAAATAAAAGTGATAAATTGGGCAAAATGTGATTCAAATAGTGAATCAACATTTCAAAATTTAACTCTGTGACCAGGAAACTGAAGGAATGTGTCTTCTGGATTTTCTTTTTTCTCATCAATGAGCACTCCTCAGGTGGCTTCTCTTAAGCTTCTGATCTTATCAATACTTTTCAAATTTCTCTTATTTAGCTGAAATTCTGTAGGGAGATTTTTTTTTCTGTCTTGTCTGAGCACCAGGCAAAGATGAATAGGATTCAGTTGCAATGAATGAGACTTAGGGTAAATGTTGCAAAGATCTTTTCAATTTTGGAAAGGATTATAGTAAAAAATGGATGACTTGGTAGACTTGGAAGATAGAAATGCTTGATTGAAGTTTGGAGAAAGGTGCTATGAAAGACTCAAGCTAGTCTTTTAGATCTACGGTTATGTCATTACAGGTATGGCTAAATTAAACTCAACTATGACATTTGGCTAGTACTAATTGCAATGTTTTATTAAAATGGTAATGCCATGTAATAGGATCAGGGATGCCTGAGGTCTCATTGGCATTGCATTAAATCATTGCTCCAATAGCTGTCATAGTATAGTGAAAAACAATGGGTTTTGGGAAAGAATTTTGGTTCAGGTCTCAGAAGCATTCATTAAGTGTATCTATAAATCATTTAAACTTTTTGAGCCTCAGTGTCTTCTGCTGTAAATGGCTGTAATTCTAGTTCTCCACCAGACTCACATGTTATTGTGTAGCTGAAAATAAAGTAATAAATGTAAAGTAACACACAAGTGGTAATTGCTTTGTTTGTTGAAATCAGGTTTTAAGAATGGAGCAAAGTAAGAAATATGCAAAATAAATGAACTGGACTTATTACTAGAGTTTAATTTCTTTCTCTTAAAATGTAACAAACTGAAAGAAATCTAAAGGGTCAGTCTTAGGAACTTTGAACATTTCCAAATTCAACTAGAATTAATGTCTATAGACACGGCATTGAAATTAACTTTTAGAAAAACTCATGTTCCTATGACTCGCAACTAACTTTACATGAGGTCAATTTTGAGTGATTAATTTCTAATTGATGTGTCTACCCTTTAAAGACATTTTTTAAGGAAGCCCGTGAGGCATGATGGAGTGCTTTTAACAATGTGCTTCAACATCACCTTTTGATCACATATACATATTAAGGACATTTACAATAACACAATGTTGTCACATTCTAGACTGATGTACTAACCTCTAATTAGAAGTCTGTGACTAACCTTGGTTTTCAATGAATTAAATTATCTTTTGAATTTCAATTGCAGCAAACACTTTTTTTTTTTTGCGGTACGCGGGCCTCTCTCTGTTGTGGCCTCTCCCTTTGCAGAGCACAGGCTCCGGATGCGCAGGCTCAGCGGCCATGGCTCACGGGCCCAGCCTCTCCATGGCATGTGGGATCTTCCCGGACCGGGGCACGAACCCGTGTCCCCTGCACCGGCAGGCGGGCTCTCAACCAGTGTGCCACCAGGGAAGCCCAGAAAACACATTTTTAAAGAACTTGGTACATGTCATTTGCACATTATTGGTTTTCAGAAGAACCTTAAGCAATTTGACCTTCTCAATCTGGAAATGTAGAGATGAAAAATGATCTGTATATACCTCTGGGGCACTCAAAAATTTGAACAAGCTTCCATTGTTTTCACAACAGTAAATTTAGATTAAAAGGAAAATTGGACTGGTCATACTTCAAGCCAGAAGATTTAGAAGCATATAAGTAGCAGATTTAGCTGTAGATCTATAGTTTTCCCCAGATTAAGTAAATTATAACCATTGTTATCACCATTTCCAGTTGACTTTTACTTAATGAAAGGAATCAATGGATCAGTGCTTTTATGACTTGGATATTATTTGACTTAACTCATTCGCCTAGGAGACTTTATTCTAGACAGAGCCCAGATGAGAAGGTTGTAACTTTTATACTACAGTACTCTTCAAATTTGAAACATGTCCAAGTAAAGATGCTTTCTTTTTATTTCAGAAGAGCCACCCGGAAGCAAATGTAACATATTTCTTTTGGACAAGGAGGTGGTAGTTGAGGTCTTAAAGAGGAGGAAATTTGAAGGTGTCACAATGTGTTATTATCTGCATAAGAGTCTGCATTAGAATCACCAGGAAGGCATTTTCTTAAAAAAGCAAATCATTCTAACAATTAAAATGAAGAGTGATACTAATGAAAATTGGAACTTCTCTTTCATACCCCTTGCCAAGTTCACACCATAATAGGTTTATGTTATACATTTATCTATGGTGGTAGATTATTTAAATTGCAATGAAATCTGATGGTGGTCAGATTTTCTAAGGACATTATCTACCACCTATCAAATATTATTAATGTTATTTCTCTTAAAGATAACATTAAAATGTCCTGGCAGTAAATACAGCATATATAATGCAGTCTAAGTTTTTTTCTATATTTTCTATAGAGAATATGTTTGTAGCTTATAAAGTTGGATTACAAAATTTTCCCAAGTAGTTTTCTTATATGGCTGAAGTTTAATGCTTATCACACATCCACACCTAAAATTCAGAGATGAAATGTAGTGTTTACTCCCCCGTGCCAAGAGCTCAAAAATTATCCTTGTTGAATTTCAGTTGTCTTTCCCGCGAACTAGTTAAAAAGTGTGTTGTACTTTCTTCTCTGTCTCTGTCTCCATACCTCTCTCTCTCTTTCCCTCCGTTCTGAAACATACATTAGAAATTTGTTACATTTTATGTTTGCATAAGTAAAATCACATGTTGCTATAGGGAATCTGAACATTTTGTGAATAAAGTTCATAAAATACCACAGATTTTGCAGTTAAGTCTGTGTACTAAGGCAGTACTTGGTTTCATCTGAAGATGAAATTGTGACATACAGAATTCCCTATACACAAATTATATATTTTATTAATGTTAAAAGCTCTTTCAATAAGACTGCTTGCTCCAGCAGGTGTGTGTTTTTCACAGCACGGTTCTCTTCCTAAGCCCAAGCCTAATAGCGTTTATCACACAATGTCCTCTTTCAAAGTGCT
Source organism: Neophocaena asiaeorientalis asiaeorientalis (assembly GCF_003031525.2). Taxonomy (NCBI): domain Eukaryota; kingdom Metazoa; phylum Chordata; class Mammalia; order Artiodactyla; family Phocoenidae; genus Neophocaena; species Neophocaena asiaeorientalis. The sequence continues at coordinate 209,031 of NW_020172593.1, forward strand.
TGAATGGTTAAACTTCAGCACTGCTTACCAGTCCATAAATGAAGCTGATTTATCTTCAATTACGTTTCTTCTGTTGGCAGCAGAAATATCTGTGACTGCCTGGGTTCACTTATTAGAAAGCTCTCCTGCTGCTAGAGAAAGGAACAAATGGGGGTAAATGGGCACTTCTCATAGAAATGAATTGTCACCAGATGCTTGGTACAGGGCCCTTTAAATATCAGGTGACAAAGACTGGTGTTATCAATAGGGAGCTTAATTAACTGGAGCTCACCGAGATTTCATCTTTTCTGTTTTGACTGATTGGTAGCAGCTAACTGGATTTAAGTTCCCGGAATCAGAGTTTAGGATTAGGCCAGGAGCTCCCAAGCTTGGGATAGAAAGTCATCGTCTCTTGTAGAAGAGGAAATGGGAAATGGAGATTATAGGGCAATGAATTGTAAGTAAATTAATTGTTAATAACCCTAAAGAAGGAGTTATTTTATGAATCATGTTTTGACCCATGTATGTATCTGCATTACGTATAGACAGCTAATTTTTGTTCTTATTATGTGGGTACATTTTTTTTGCTGTTTCTTTTTTTCCTTAAGGGGTAAATTTCTGAAATAATATTGAGGTCACATAAATATTATATAGTATACAAAATACTACTCTATCAAATTGAAAACTTGAGCTAATGAAGCTCCACCATAATACAGAGAATAAGCTTATTCACAAAGGATTGTGGTCCTGATCAGGTGTCATCCTCTATAGACAGAAAACTGGGCTCCAAGGAAACACACTTGTTCTGGGAGAAACGTGACTCCCCAGCCTGCAGTGTCAGAATTCAAATTAGTATTTTGTGTAATCTAAAGAAAATAACCGACACCCATAAGTTGGCATCAAAGGCTGCATGCAAAGGTGTGTATTTTTAAGGTGATTTTCAATCAATTTTAATCAGCACTCCCAGAACATTTCCAAAGTACATCATTATTAAATGCATCTATATAGGCAGCAACATAATTTACATATTCCTGTAGTTACCTTCTTATGCACTGCATCAATCTTATAAAAGCATTTGAGAGCTGAGAGAGTAGAGGGTCAGAGATTGAGTGACCTTGAGTGTCGCCCTGAAATAGTTATCTTTTGGTGTTAGAACAGGAACTTAATGGATGTACAAATGCATGGATTTGATGGGGTTTTGTTTGTTATTTCTAATAGAGCAAGTGAGATACATAGTCTATAGAGTTCTAAAGGTTGTGTGAGTTTTTTAAAACAATATTTAAACTATTTAAGCACTATAGCACTATTGATGGATTTGAAATCAAACAAGGAATAAATCCATGCAAGGTTCCACCTCCCCAATAAGCCATAATTTCCCATTGATCCAAATCTCCTTTTAGTTCTTAGAAGCATGTATATCCAACGGTATACATTTAATAATAATCGCTGACATTTATTGGGTCTTTACCATGTGCACCTTCCATGTTTTGACTAATTTAATCTTCACAACACCCCTATGAGATAGGTAATTACTATATTATCCCATTTTACAAGTGATGTGAGTTCAGAAATATGTTAAGTCTACTTCCTTACACAAGGCCATTAAGTATCCTGCCCAATGTCATATAACACTAGGAAGAGGCAGAGTAAGAATTTAAACAGGCAATTTGACTCCACAGTCTGTATGCTTAAACATTATGCTATACCATCATTATAGTATAGATACCATTTAACATGACCTTACATTTAATAAAGAGTTTTCTTGGAAAAGCAATGTAGTCACCATGTTTTTTGGTAAATGTCCACTGTGTTTAGCATGTGCATGGGTGCTATGGGGATATGGACAAATGTAGAGGGGAAAGTATCAACCTTCATGGAACTTTTCATTCATGATAGTGCATTATCCCAAGGTAAACTACTTTCAGGCCATGTCTCTGTGAGCTTAATTGATTTTGGAAACAGTGATTAATGAACTAATTTTTAGTTTACTGACTATGTTATAGAATTGTTACCTTTTAAAGAAATTATTTGCTTCCTTCACTGCTCCATAAGGTAACTGAGGGCAGGAACCAGGTTGTTTCATCACTGAATCTTCAATCACAGTTCCTTACAAACATTAGGAGCTCAATAAAGGTTGTTTATGTAAAATAAAGGGTGTTTACAAGAAGTTTATCTCTCTGCCTCCAGTGTGGTCCACTCATGGCTCCCAGTCAAATAATAGGACTCTGAATCAAATGGCATTGGAACACTTTGAAAGTCTGCAACTTTTTATTCACCCAGACATTCAGTGCAGTTCAATTCCACAGATAATGATTTAATATCTACATTGTGCTTACCACTCAGGTCAGAGTATGAAGACACCTTATAAACAATAAGGTAATATGTAAATAGAAAGGGTTATCATAAGGCAACCTACCAGGGACCGTATCCCTGCCTTAATTAGCTCTACACAGTTGGATAAACAATGACCCTCCCACTTGTCAACTTAGTATAAACTCGGTCTCTAGGTCAATATGACTAAATCAGGATGTATAGCAGCGCCTTGCCACTACAGTTTGCTGGAATAAGGCTGAGCATAAGTTCTCCTTAAATGTGGGATCAGTGTCTCCAGAGGTAGACTTCTGATGCCTTTGTTGCCCTTAGGTCCTAGTGTAGCTTCACCTACCTTACAGTACCCAACACTATGGCATAATGGTCCAGGAAAGAGGTCTGAGCTTGAATCCAGGGCTCAGACTCTTGGACTGTCTAGCTGAGCTACATTGCTGACCTAATTGCTTCAAATTCCAGTCCTCCTTAGTGGGTGGATTTCAGGGAAAGCCTTGACTTTCCCTCCTTCTCTACAATGTTTCTGAAAATGGACTATAAACTTCATACTGATATCAAATTATTTCACTTTGTGAAGTATTGAAGTTATGACTAAAACACTATTCCACTCATAGGAGGTATACAATCTAGTGAGTAATTAAAATAGTTTATAGAAAGTGACATCTTCATTCACTTATTGATTCTGGAAATGCATACTGAGTACTTGAGAAGGAAGTACTGTGGCAGCCCCCATAGGAGGAGATGTTTGCCAAGAGTGTCAGGCAATCATTTCTTCAGAAGATCAGATTGCCATATGGGTGAAGGGAAGAGGGAAGTTATGCCTGTCCTAAAATGCCATTACAGAGATTTACACACCAATGCCAAAGCCTTCAGGGTAAAGAATATCTATGTTACAGCACATGTAGAAATCTGTTCATTTTCAGTGCGACAAAACTGTCTGCAAATAGCCAGATGATCACAGATTGGCTGTAAAACATTCATTATCAACTCAAGGGTCAACAGAGTTTGCATTATTAATTGCCACCTGTCCAAGTTCACATGGCATCTGACTTGTGCAAAATTAGCATGACTACCTGCAACTGGAAACACCTATTCATGAGCACTGTATATTTTCCCTTAGTTGAAAATAGGGTACCCATATGCATTCTTCCTGATATATCTTATTGGCATGTTGAACATCTTAAAAAATCATTGCTGTACAGTGCCCTCAATTCATTAACAACTTCATTGACGCAACATTTAATTAATAATCAAGTCACTTTTATTATGTTTTTTGTAAATGAATTTGATGCACTACTTGTATTCAAATGTCCAATGACAGCAATAAAACATTTGGCCTGGAAACTGGCTGTTTTAGAAGGTTTTAGCATTTGAGCTCAGAAATATGTTAAATCTACTTCCTTACACAATATGTCAAGATTTCTTGATTTTGAACTGTGATATTTATTTGATATTTTAGCTATTATCTCCCCTGGGTGTACAATGAAGATTTATAAAGAAACGTAGGAGAACAGAGACTAGATTGGCAGATATTATAACATTTCTAGTTCTGAGTTACCAGTGAATCTTTGCTACAATATAATTGCACCATATAACTTCAAGGCAAGGACAGATGTGGAAATTTTTGCCGTCATCATGTAGTTCTCATTTTACTAAGGAGGAAGCTGAAGCCAAGAGATGTCAAGTACATTGCTCAGGGTCACAGGGCTAGGTAGTAGCAGAATTGAAATTGGAACTCAGGTTATCATTTCTAAAGCTACTTCACTTTAGTATAAAATAGGCTTGTATTAGAGCTCATCGGGAATTTACTCAGAAGGAACTCATTATTAAGTGGCTTTTCATGATGTGAACCTGGAAAATGATTTACGAAGTCTGATAAATTTAGAAGGGGTGTGTGTGTGTGTGTGTGTGTGTGTATGTGTGTGTGTGTGTGTGTGTGAGAGAGAGAGAGAGAGAGAGATGGCACTACATTCTTGAATAATTGCATGTGTAATGATAGAACCAAATTATAATGAGCCTTCCACATGGAGCCAACTGCAGATCTTTTTTGGATTTTCTAGATATTAGACCTTAGAGCTAAAAGAACTTAGGGTCAGTGGTTTCTAATCTCTCAGGGGTTAAGGACCTCTTTGAGTGTCAGAGAAAAGCTTTCTCCTCATGAAAATGCATATGCTCACAAAATTGTGTATATTACATCCAGGGGTTCCTGGAGCCACAGTAACTCAGGATGAGCTCCTTTCACACTTTCTCATTTGCAAAATGGGTGTGTGTGTGTGGGGGGGGTTAGATCCTGCTTTATAAGGTACCTGCTCCAAGTTCTGTACTTTGTACAGAGGAAGATACATCTAAATAGAGAGGGGGAGAGACTTCCAAAGTTCAACACCCTGACCCTAATTTGTAGAGTTTAGGCTACTGTTCTTTCCACTTAACCAATTCATTGCAGTATTTTTTTTGTCTTTTTCCGCAGAAGATGATATGTGAGTGAAATACTATAATATTTGCTTATATATACTAGATCATGCTTTCACTGCAAAGCGTTGAGACACTAATTTTTATTCATAACTGCTAGGGCATACCTTCAAGAAAAGTTCCATATATAAAAAGCATCCAGATCTACACGTGGGACAACTCCTACAGAACACCTACTGAACGCTGGCAGAAGACCTCAGACCTCCCAAAAGGCAAGAAACTCCCCACGTACCTGGGTAGGGCAAAAGAAAAAAGAATAAACAGAGACAAAAGGATAGGGACGGGACCTGCACCAGTGGGAGGGAGCTGTGAAAGACGAAATGTTTCCACACACTAGGAAGCCCCTTCGCGGGCGGAGACTGCGGGTGGCGGAGGGGGAAAGCTTCGGAGCCGCGGAGGAGAGCACAGCAACAGGGGTGCGGAGGGCAAAGCGGAGAGATTTCTGCACAGAGGATCAGGGCCGATGGGCACTCACCAGCCCGAGAGGCTTGTCTGCTCACCTGCCGGAGGGTGGGAGGGAGGAAGACGCAAGAGGGAAGAGATATGGGCACATATGTATATGTATAACTGATTCACTTTGTTATGAAGCAGGAACTACCACACCATTGTAAAGCAATTATACTCCAATAAAGATGTAAAAAAAAAAAAAAAGAAGAAGAATCTGTAACAGGAGCTTGTGTTATAAAGAATATTGAGTTTAGGGCTTCACACAGATCCTAATTGCAAGGTGTAATTATTTATATACTCCTTGCTGCTAGGTAAGGAAACAGCCTTTGAGACTGGCACTACGAGATAGCTTTCTTTCACAGAATATCATTCCTTCCATTATTGTATAAAGATAATTACAAGTGGTTTAGTCTTTAAGTCTCCAATGGTTAGCTTGACAATTATAAAATTAGTGTACTTTTTAGATGGCATACTTAGTTACATAATTGTCACAATTATCCAAATTACTTCCCATAAAGGCAGAAAAGTGCATGTGTTCTGAAATTCATCATTTGGCTTATTGGTGTCGTGCCCGGTTGCCCCTCACATCCATTTGTCGAACAGCTTTGCAAAGCCTTTGCCTTGACAAAGAGATCAACAAAGCACCATGACCACATTCTTGACTGGGGCGCAGAGGGAACTGTTTCATATGGCACTGCAGAGTTAACCACTCAAAATGCATTGTCCCTGGTTTAATAGGCTTCTGGCCAATCCATAAAGGAAAAAAGGCAGGAGGGGGGCTGAAAATGCTTAGCAGAGATGCAGCGGTGCTGAGAAGCCCCTGCGACACTGAGAATCTACCCTCTGCATAACCCTGAAAGCCGGTTAGCAGTCCTGCAAACATAAGAAACTAAGGACACCTGCCTTTCCAATCATTATTTTTTTACTTTTGTGATGAAAGCGTAAAGTACAAATGTTACCAATTTAAATATTGATATTCACATTCTTTGCCCATCTAGACAGAAAACCCTTTGATCTTGCTCTAAGCAGGAAATAACTATTGCAGTAGAGACCCATGTAGGCTGATGCTTCCCCTCTCATCACATCTTACAGAGTTCCACTGAAGTGATCTTCCTAATGGCATCTGATCAGTTTATGCTCCAGCTTACAAATCTCTGTTTGCACTCTCTTGCTACTCTATCACTTACAAGATTAAGTGCATTTTCCTTAGCTTGGCAAACAAGATCTTTCATGATCTGACTTCCTTTCCAAATGCATCCTCATCTGCTCCCCTACATATGTAACCTACACTGGAGCTCACTGAGCTATCTGAAGTGTCACCTGTCACGCCAGGCTCTTGCTTCCTTTCTTAATTTTCTGTCCTGTGTGCTAGAACTGCCATCTCCTCCTCGGCCATGTAAAACCCATTCCACAAGACTGCATATTATTGTAGACTTCCCTAACATGTTCCTTCCGCTATGACAGTCAATTAATCTGCTTTATGTTCACCAGTACGTAGAGGGCTTTGATATGGCACACACGAGTGGTAGTGCAGCTTATGTGTATTTCTTTCTCTATCAGACCCAAGGTCAGGAAATGTGTTTCGTTTAACTTCGTTTTCTTTATCTATGCCACCAGATTCATACTTTTAAAAAGTTGGTAAATTCTCATTCCTGCTCTTCCCCCTTCCAGATGGAACACAAGCAAATTGGTGACTTTGTTCTCATTAAGGTATCTAAAATATTTACTTTCAGCCCTGAGGACAACTATATATTTAGCCATTTATTTTTCTACCATTAAAAAAGTGACAGTAGAATAATTAGCGTTTGATAAGTCAGCCAAAATGGCTTGATCATTTTTTATAATTCCACCTGTTCCTTGATGGTTTTATTGCTTTAAGTGGTACAACAGAATAATATCCATTCTTAAAAATGCAGATGCCTCAGACTCAGCCCCCAGAGATTAGATTTCAATTAGCCTGGGGTGGGGCTCAGATATCAGAATTTTTTAAAAGCTCCTCAGGGTATTGAAATACGCAGCCAGGGTCAAGAATCAGTTGTGTAGAAGCTGGAATTGACAGTTGAATCAATGTCAACAGTTTCTACTTGTCCTTCATTGGAAAGGATTGTTTCTTTAGAATATTTACTTACATGGAGCACTTTTCATATCTTATATGCACATTACACACTCTCACATACACTTTACATATAATACATTACATATTTTATCATTATATATATCCATTAGGTGCCATTTGATAGATGAGCTGGCCATGGCAGCGGGCATCTGTAGTAATAATTAGAGCTGAGTTTGAACATGTAGCAATGTGTTGGGCTTCACCCTGCAAGCCTGCAAGCCCTGTACTTGCCCAGCCTCAAGACTGAAGAAAGAGCCCGGAGTCAGTGACAGAGACATCAGTGGTTTAATGGATGGGGGATATTACACGTCTGAAGCAAGATCCTGGAGCGACATTCCCCCTGCTCCCTCATGTGCTGCAGAAGACGGGCAGGACGTGGCAGCAGTGTTTGCTCCCTGGGGCAGGGTAAGGTTACCAGTTATACGGGGAACTGACATCAGGTTGGCTCATCTATTACCAGGGAAACCAGCAGAGGGGCATGCCCCTCACAGCCCCTTTGATAAGCTATCGTGGTGGAGATAGTTCTGATCTAAAGATTAGAATAGTCACTAGCTAGGGCCTGGGGCAAGTATGTAGGTCAGTCATGTGCATAAGCTGTAGATGAAGCAGGCACTGGTCGGGCAGGGGATGTACAGAGAGCAAGAGAACAGCCACCTTGGGTAGCCTGACCATACACAATGGTTTCTAGTGATCCATCTGGTTTGGACATGGGTACAAAAAAAATAGGGTCTAACCCAGGGATTCTAAGTAAGTTTCACCTCAGCAGCTGCTTGGAGATCTGAGCTGTGAAGGCTCCTAAGAATTCAAGAGGGCTCAACAGGAAAGAGTGCTGTGGTACTAGCGTCAACTAGGCATAATGCCATAGTCCTGGGCTGGGACAGTAAACTGATACGTGTGTGTAGGTACTTTAAATATTTCTCTAGATATTTGTTTTTTCAGATGTCTTTTCACCATCCAGCCAATGGAAACTGATGCATTCATCAGTGACCTGGAACAGAGCTTGACTCAACGACCTGTGCTGAGGTATCAGATAGCTTTTGCAAATTAATGTCATGTAGCTCATGGCTGCAAGAGGTTTGTCTCTTATTTCCAGAAAGGCTGAGAACTGAAGGTTATATCACATCTCTTCATGACCCCCGCTGAAAGTAGGTTTGGTGGTATTGCTGAAGTAGCTGAAACCACCAGAGCTTGGGGATGTCTTAGGTATAGATAAGAATTTGCCTGCCAGTAAAAATATTATAAGACCTCTTTGTCTCTAAGAGAGAGTACATATTGCCCCTTCTTTCACTGCCTATGAAAAAAGAAAACTGATCTATAAAATGAAATTGGATCTGTGCACTTCTGAGATCCATTCCTATCTGATTTATGCCTTCTGTACACACTGGAATATGGGAGTAAGATATAAATTGCTCAGATATTCTAATAAATTTCCCTTCTCATCATTTAAGACTCGTCCTATTGCTGGGAGAATACATTCTCTTAAAGGGCATCTAACACTAATCTTTCACTGCATATTGGAAACTATAATCCTAGGGTTTGTTAGCATTTTTCCAACTTTTGTGATACCTCTCTGAAGGGCAGTATAAGAGATTATATTTATTTCTTTGGTTGCAAAATATTATGAGTTGTAAGGAGTAAAACTAACTTAGTCAAAGATTTGGGGGCAAAAATAAAAGCAGTGACACTACATATACACATTAAGTTTATAGCATAACTCAGTTCAGAAACATTAAAGTGTAAAAAAGATATAGGTATACTTAGAATCAAAGAAATATTGAAGTACCATCTTCTTGCCTTTATATAGACATTAGAGTTTACTGAGAATTTCTGCAGTTTCCATTTCGTGAGATCTTTAAATAGAAATCTGGGGAGTTGGGCTCAGAGGGGGAAAAAATCACTCATACCAATGGGAGTGAGGAGAAGGGATCAGGAAGAAGGGTCTGGGGCACATGACTGCTGATGTCCTTCTCCACGTGGGCTTTTCTCCCTGGATCTCTCCCTGCCATCAGTTCTAAAGCTGCATGCTGATGAAGGAAACCAGAAACACCTGGAAGATTCTCCTGAGAATTCTTCCAGAGGAACTTTTTGGCACATATGAGTGCCAGAGTCACTTGTTCTAGTGAAAGTCAGGATGATTAAATGTGGGGATAAAAAAATGATGTTTTGTTTTTTAGAAGTTTTATTACACTGGATTTTTTGCTGTTTTCTTTTTAACTAAATGGAAAAGGGAATCATGATTAGTCAAGTAGTGATATTATGAGCGTATGATGGATATTCTCTACAGAGTACAGTAAATTTTCTTTAAAATGGTATATTGCTTTTACCATCAGTTCAATAATGTTGGACAGTAAATTAAATACACAAAATAATTTAATATCTTACTTTAGACCAAATAATAACAGATGTATTGTTCAGTGCAAACTAATGACTTCCAATTTTTGAATCCTTCCTGCTATAGAAGTAAAAACATTCGTTATGACCGTTTTTATATTTAAATACTGAATTCATTTATTTGGGTTTATTGGAAGGAGTACTGATATGACTACATTTCCTCCAGTGTTTAATCGTGCTTATTGAACAGATTTCTATTTACTCAATTTGAATTGCCCATATATATATATTTTATTGTGGTAAGAACACTTAACATGAGATCCATCCTCTTAACAATTTTGAAATGCATAATACAGTATTGTTAACTTTTGACACCATGTTGTACAGCAGGTCCCCAGAACTTATTCATCTTGCATACCTAAAACGTTATACCCATTGAGCAGGAACACCCCATTTCCCCCTCCCTCCAGCAACTCAAGATGACCACTCTACTCTCTGCTTCTATGAGTTTGACTATTTTAGATTTCTCATATAAGTGAAATCATGCAGTATTTTTCCTCCTGTGACTTGCTTATTTCACTTTAACGCCTTTCAGATTCACCCATGTTATTGCATATGGCAACCTGGTTTTGAAGGCTGAATAATATTCCATTGTGCGTGTCTATTCATTTCTTGTATCCATTCATCTGTTGATAGATATTTAGTTAGTTTCTATATCTTGGCCAATGTGAATAATGCTGCAATGAACATAGAAATGCAGATATCTCCTCAAGATACTGATTTAAAATTCTTTTGTATGTATACTGAGGAGTGGGATTTCTGGATCATATTTTAGTTCTATTTTTAATTTTTGAGGAATCACCATACTGTTTTCCATAGCAGCTGTGCCATTTTGCATGCCTGCCAACAGTGCACAAGAGTTCCCTTTTTGCCCTATCCTCACCAACACTTGTTATCAGGTGTGAGGTGATATCTTATGATTTTGATTTTCATTTCCCTGATGATTAGTGATGTGGAGCCCATTTCATACACATGTGGGCCATTTTTATGCCTTCTTTATTCATTCCTTTGCCCATTTTTTAATCAGGTTAGTTGCTTTTTTCTTTTGAGTTGCATGGGTACCTTATATATTTGGGGTATTATCATGTATATGGCTTGCAAATATTTTCTCCCATTCTGTAAGTTGCCTTTTCATTCTGTTTATCGATTGTCTCCTTTACAAGGCAGAAGCTTCTCAGTTCCCCGTAGTCCCACTTGTCTATTTGTTGTTGTTCAACACGTCTTTATAACAGGGGCAGAGCGGGCGCAAGTTAGCGCGAGACGCTGAGCGTGAGTCTGTTAGCGCGAGAGCCTGAGCGCTGTGGCGAGAGGTGCTGCTCCGCTCACAGCCTGGCAGGGGTCCTCGCAGCAGAGAGTGTGGTAAGAGGTGGCTCGGCTGTCTCGGAGCCTTCTAGGCTCTCGGGCCTTGGGCCGGTGGGCGAGCTGAGGGGCCTCGGGACAGGCTGAGGACTGTGTCCCGCAGAGCTCCAGAGGCCTCGCCACGGCTGCGCACTGGCCGGGCCCTGGCCTGGAAGCAGTGGCGAACCTCTCCACATCCCCACCTCCGCAACGTAATGGCGTCCGTCTCCATGGGTTGCCGACTATAGAGGCCTCAGCAACTGCAGTATACGGGACCCTGCCATTAAGGTAACAGCTTCAACCAGCTTCAGTCTCTCAGTTCAAGTTTCAAAACTTGGTTCGGCTTAGATCAGTTGTCTACCCCTAGGAGGTGGTTAGAGGTCAGGGTTAAGTGGCCAGGACATTGAACATCATTACTTCAGGTCCACCTCTGTGGTGGGGCTATTCTCAAAGAAGGGCAATTGTCGTGAGCTGGGAATTAACGTGACTGGTATTTGCTACAACATGTATTCCTATCGATCGTATACAGATGATTTTCTCCAGTTTACATGAAAAGCCTGAGGGCCGGTAGGGTCCTGGGTGCCCAGTTCCCTCGGTGATGATGGCTGGGCAGGGTCTGGGGACCTGGCCCTGAGGGCGCCGCCAGCTGAGATCAGTGCTGGACGGATGCTCCCGGGCAGGCCCCCTCCCCCTCTTAGCCAGGGCCTGGACCTCGGAGGGTGAAAGTTGAGCCTTGGGACCTTGCCCTTTCTTGTCAGAACAGAAGATATTTGTTTGGTGGAGGTTTACAGGAACATTGTGACCTGACCATGACCTGACCGTGACCTGACCTCAAGAAGAAATGATCTGACACCAAGAAGTTTGCAACAACTAACTATGCCCCTCCCTCACCTTTCCTATAAAAGGGCTTTGCTGAAACCTTTTGGGGAGTTTGGGATTTTAAGGCCTGAGCCACCCGTCTCCTTGCATTGCTCTGCAGTAAACATTTCTCTGCTCCTCACTCTGACGTTTTGGTACTATTTGGCCTCACTGTGTTACCGAGTCCAAGCTCGCTCTGCTCACCGCAGGACAGGCCAATGAATCAGAGACGAGATGTTGAGGCACGGAAGACGACTTTATTCGGAAAGCCGGCTGGCGGAGAAGGTGGCAGACTAAAGTCTCAAAATAACCATCTTATCAGGGTCTGGATGCCAGTTTCTTTTATAGCACAGAGAGGGGGAGGAGATGAGGAAGTAAAGTAAAAAGGCCGTAAGTTTTGCAAATATCCCCTGGAATGGCCAGCCTCGGGGAGGGGATGTGTTAATTTCTTCTTTCTTGTAGCCATCCACTGGTGGACAAGGTCCGGATGTTTCCCTGAACAAAGGCACTTTGGTTTAACATTCAGGCAGAGGGGCAGGGTTCCTCGAGGCAGGCCATTATGTATAGACAGTATCTTTAGTGAACAAAAGCAGCGGAAAGCAAAGTTTAAAATAAAAGAAACAGATCCAACATGTAGTCAGATTTGGCTCTTCCTTGTTACAACTGTGTGTGGGGCACATGGGCTTTAGTTTAATAACATCTTGGCTTTCATATTCCCATCTCCTGAGAAAGATACTGAGTCAGAGACCTTTCCCTAGATCTTCTCATATAGCAAACCTTGGGTTCTCCTATGCAGAAAGAAACCAGTGATTACTCCATATACAGCTGCAGTAGTCTAAAATTAGCTGAAATTGATTAGTCCATTCTCATTTACTGAAGTTTCCTGTCTTAGGCTGCTATAACAAAATACCATAGACTGAGTGGCTTAAATAACAAGACATTTAATATTTCTCACAGTACTTGAGGTTCTTGGCTTACAGATGGCCACATCATCTTGCTGTATTCTCACATGGCAGAGAAGGAGGGCTCTTGGATTTTCCCCTCTTCTTATAAGGTATTAATTCCATCATGAGAGCACCCTCATGACCTCGTCTAAACCTAATTATATCCCAAATGCTCCATAGTAATGATGGTAATGCCCTATAGGTAGTAGTTATATCCACATACTATCACATTGGAGGTTACAGCTTCAAAATATGAATTCTGGGAGGACACAATGCACTCCATAGTCCTAAGTAAACTATCTGCTGGCCAGGAGAACCAGCCCAGTTTTGTAGTATGCAATGTTCTTCATTCACCAGGGACTCAAACTAGACTTCTCAATTTTCTTGATTTTATTTCATGTATTAAACTGAAGTTGTGCCCTAATTAAAATGTGGTAGTAGGTAGACAATAAATATAGAAATTATGACTTCTTTTTCTTTCTTTTAATTAACAGAAATATTTTATAAATTATTTGTTGGTGAGCTTTTGATTCAATACTTCTTTGAAAAGTAATTCTCTTGTTGTCATGGAAAACCAGAAAGACTGACCTGCAACAGTCATTGTATATTATCTATTATTGTGAAACAAATTACTTCAAAACAGTGGCTTAAAACATTAAGCTATTATTGCCTGCTTTCTGTGAATTAGGAATCTGAGAGTGGCTTATTTCGGTGCCTCTTGTTCAAGGTCTCTCATGAGATTACAATCAAGTTTTATACCAGATGCAGTCTCATCTGAAGGCTTGTTGGGAGTGGGGGCAGATAATTTACTTCCAACTCACTTATGTAGTTTTCAGCAGGTTGGTCCCTTGCTTGTGAGCCTCCTTAAAAGATTGCCTCAAGGCATAGCAGGTAGCTATTATCAAGGTAATTACTGCAGGACAGAGTGAGAGAAAGCTTCCAAGATGGAAGTCACAGTCTTTTTATAACCAAAATGGCCAATAAACACATGAAAAAATACTCAACATCATAAGCCATTTGTGAAATTCAAATCAAAACCACAATGAGATACAACTTCAGACCCATTAGGATGGCTAAAATTTAAAAAAAAGAGAGAGAAAGAGAGAGAGACTATAAAAAGTGTTGGTGAGGGTTTGGGGCAATTGGAACCATTGCTGGTGGGAATGTAAAATGGTATGACCACTGTGGAAAATATTTTGACATTCCTTAAAAAAGTTAAACGTAGAATTTTCGTATGACCCAGCAATTCCACAGCTAAGTATACATACAAGCTAATTAAAAACATGTCCACAGGAAAAATTGTACATGAATATTCATAGAAGCATTATTCATAACAGCCAAGAAGTGGAAACCCCCCAGATGTCCATCAGTTGATTAAGCAATAAACATATGTTTGTATTTCCATTCAATGAAATATTACCCCCCAAATGAATGAAGTACTGATAAATATTATAATATGCACTAAGAGAAAAAATCCTAGGTTAATTAAAAGAAACTAGACAAAAAGTAGACAAAAAAGTATGCATATCCTATCATTTAATTTATATTAAATTTCGAAAATAGGAAAATCCATTAAATCAAAAGTTGATTAGTGTTTGCCAGGGGCTGGAGGAGGAGGAAATAGAGAGTGACTGCTAATGGGTATAGATTTTCTCTGGGTGGTGAACATGTACATAGAGGTGATGGTTGTATAACTCTATGAATATATTAACACTCGGTGAATTATACACCCTGAAAAGGTGAACTTTATATTTGTGAACTATATCTCAATAAAGCTATCAGTAAACAAAAGTGAATAAAAATGACTATGAATGCAATCATGAGTCTACTACAGACTCCAAAAGAAGAGATGAGTAAGAAACATCAGAATGATGTTTATTTTTATTTTTTTTTTTTGCGGTACGCAGGCCTCTCACTGTTGTGGCCTCTACCGTTGCGGAGCACAGGCTCCGGATGCACAGGCTCAGCGGCCATGGCTCATGGGCCCAGCTGCTCCGTGGCATGTGGGACCTTCCTGGACCGGGGCACAAACCCGTGTCCCCTGCATTGGCAGGCGGACTCTCAACCAGGGAAGCCCTTTTTTTCAGTTTTATATCACCTCTCCCTCTTCCAATTTGTGTCCTGAAGGGCCAGAGCAATTTTTTAGTGAACGTAAGTATGGGTGGTATAGTTGCTGATCCCAGGATAATTCCAGTAAATGTACATAATCATAGAGAGAATGATTAGAGATTGAGGTGTAGTTTGGTTTAGATTAGCTTCTTTTTTTTTTCAGAAAAAAATTGGATTGATTTTGGATCTTGATAAATTGATAAAGTTAATCTACAACAGTGTTTGTCAACCTTGCCACTATTGACATTTGGGGCCATATAATTCTTCATCATAGGGGACTGTCCTGTTCACTGTAGGACTTTAGCCACATCCTAGGCCTCTACCCACCAAATACCAGTAGCCACCTCTATCCACCAAATACCAGTAGCCATCCCTCACAGTCATAACCATAAAAAATGCCCCTAGACAGTGCTTAATGTCCCCTGGAGAGCAAAATTGCCCCTTTGAGAACCACTGATTTTTAATTTTTTTTATTAAGGTATAGTTGATTTACAATATTATATTAGTTTCAGGTGAACAACATAGTGATTCAAAATTTTATAGATTATACTCTATTTATATTCATTATAAAATATTGGCTATATTCCCCATGTTGTACAACATATCCTTATAGCTTATGTATTTTATACATAGTAGTTTGTACCTCTTAATCCCCTACACCTCTTGCGCCCCTTCCCCCATCCCTCTCCCAACTGGTAATCACTAGTTTGTTCTCTACATCTGAAAGACTTTTCTTTTTTGTTATATTTGCTAGTGTTTTATTTTTTAGATTCCACATACAAGTAATAACACACAGATTTGTCTTTTTCTGTCTGATCTATTTCACTAAGCATAATACCTTCCAGGTCCATCCATGTTGTTGCAAATGGCAAAATTTCATTCTTTTTTTTAGTTGATGGACCTTAGGTTGCTTCCATATCTTAACTATTGTAAATAATGCTGCTACGAACGCTGGGATGCATGTATCTTTTTGAAGTAGTGTTTTCATTTTCTTCAGACATATACCCAGAAGTGGAATTGCTGTATCATATGGTAGTTCTACTTTTAGTTTTTTTGAGGAACCTCCATACTGTTTTCCACAGTGGCTGCACCAATTTACATTCCCACCAACAGTGGAAGAGGGTTTCCTTTTCTCTACAACCTTGTCATCATTTGTTATTTGTGGTCTTTTTGTTGATAGCAATTCTGACAGGTGTGAGGTGATATCTTATTGTGGTTTTGACTTGGATTTATTTGATGATTAGTGATGTTGAACATCTTTTCAGGTGCCTGTTGGCCATCTGTATGTCTTCTTTGAGAAAACAGTTATTCAGGTCTTCTGCCCATTTTTAATAGGGTTGTTTGTTTTATTTTGAGGTATATGAGTTGTTTATATATTTTGGATATTAACCCCTTATTGGTCATATCATTTGCAAGTATGTTCTCCCAACAAGTAAGTTGCCTTTTCATATTGTCAGTGGTTTCCTTTGCTGTGCAAAAGTTTTTTTATTTAATTCGACGCCATTTCTTTATACTTGCTTTTGTTTGCTTTGCCTTAGAAAACATCCAAAAAAACATTACTAGGATTTACGTCAAAGAGTGTTCTGCCTATGTTCTCTTCTAATAGTTTTATTGTTTCAGGTCTTACATTTGGGTCTTTAATCGATTTTGAGTTTATTTTTGTATATGGTGTGTGAAAATGTTCTACTTTCATTGTTTTACATGTAGCTGTCCAGTTTTCCCAGTACCATTTATTGAAGAGACTGTCTTTTCTCCATTGTATATTTTTGCCTCCTTTGTCATAGATTAATTGACCATAAGTGTATGTGTTTATTTCTGGGCTCTCTAATCTGTTTCATTGATCTGTGTGTCTGTTTTTGTGCCAGTACCACACAGTTTGATTACTGTAGCTTTGTAGTATAGTCTACAGTCAGGGAGCATCATACCTCCGGCTCTGTTCTTCTTTCTCAAGACTGTTTTGGCTCTTCAGGGTCATTTGTGTTTCCATATACATTTTAAAATTATTTTTTTCCAGCTTCATGAAAAATGCCATTGGCATTTTGACAGGAATTGCATTGAATTTGTAGACTGCCTTGGGTTGTATGGTCATTTTAACAATATTAATTCTTCTAATCTATGAACACAGTATATCTTTCCATCTGTGTCATCTTCCATTTCTTTTATCAGTGTCTTACAGTTTTCCAGTTACAGGTCTTTTACATCCTTAGGTAGGTTTACCTGTAGGTATTTTATTCTTTTTGATACAATTGTAAATGGGGTTGTTTCCTTAATTTCTCTTTCTGGTGCCTTTCCACTGGTATGTGGACCTGGGTCTCAGGATCTCTGGCTCAGGGCCCTGGGGGTCCCAGGTCTAGTGCCTGCTGTACTTTATGGGGCAGTGTCCTGGGCCCTCTGGTGGGCAGGGCCATGTCCAGGGGTGGCTGTGGGCTCAGGGTGTCTTTAAGGCAGCCTGTCTGCTAGTAGGGGAGGCTGTGTCCCTGTCCAGTTAGTTGCTTGGTCTGAGGCATTCCAGTGCCTACAAGCTGATGGGCAAGGGCAGGGCTGGGTTGTGAGGCTAATAAGCTAGAGGTAGGATTCCAAAATGTCACCTACCGGCACTAGTGTCCCCATGGTAGAATGAGCTCCCCCAAATGGCTCCCACCAATGTCTATGTCCGCAGGGTGTGCTCCAGTTGCCTCCTGCCTCTCTGCTAGATTTTTTGAGATCAGCAGGTAAGTCAGACCCAGGCCTCTTTAAAATGACTGCTTCTGCCCTGGGTCCCAGAGCCTGTGAGATTTTGTGTGCACTCTTTAAGAGTGGACTCTCTATTCCCCCAACCCTCTGTCTCTCTGGAAAGTAAGCCCTGCTGGCCTTCAAAGCCAAATGTTCTGGGGGCTCACCTTCCCAGTGTAGGACCCTCCTCCCCCTGGGGAGCCCATTGTGGGGATTAGACCCCTCACTCCTTGGGAAGAACATATGAAATTGTAATTATCCTCCCATTTGTGCATTGCCCACCTAGCAGTATGGGTCTTGACTATACCATGTCTCTGCCCCCCTACCTGTGTTGTTGTGGTATCTTCTTTATATCTTTAGTTATAGAAGGTCTTTTATGATAAGTTCTGGTCGTTTTCATTGATAGTTGTTCTGTAAATACTTCTAATTTTGGTGTGCCTGTGAGAGGAGGTGAGCTCAGTTTCTTTCTACTCTACCATCTTTAAATTAACTTCTAAAAGATTAATTTCTTGTTCTTAACTTCTTTTCTGAAAAGCTCATGGATAAAACTAGTGGGAACCGGCTCTCCACGTCCTTGCTGCTTCTTGTTGAGAGGACGCATTATTTCGTCTTATGTAATATATTGGTGTCTGATTAAGATGCAGATCTGGAAGTAGCAATGGCTCCCACTTCTTAAACTTTAAGTTTCTTAGGTCATTGCTGGTTCTTCTCTGGGATTGTTTTTTCTCGTAAAAATAAACAAGCAACACAAGCCTACTGGTTCTACAGTGCTGGCCATCACCATCACTTGCATGTTTTGCAAACATGATTCTGAGCCCTTAAGCTCTCTTCTCTGGCAGGCTTTCATACTATAACATTATGGTTTCTATTCATTTACTCAGTGTTCACTGCTTTTATCTAACTCACCTTATTTTAATCAAAAATCTTAACATCAAGTAGTGCTCTAGTCAGAATGAATGCTGGTTTTTATGTCATGCAAATACAATATAGGAAAATATAAAGGAGAACCATGTTTCTATTTCAGAGGGTGCCAAAATTTCATTTAATTGCTATATAAACCCAAGAGTCGGTCAGGTGTGTTCCGTATAAACCTTCTCTGGTGTTGAAGAAAATTTCCAGCTGAATAGAATTTGACATTTTAATAAAAGGAAGTGTGGCATTATGCTGCAGTCTGCATGCCTGACTAGAAACAGCCAACCATGCCGAGAAGATTATAAAGTTTTTCCTCATGCCCTTTAACTTGAATCCAGTCATCAAAAGATTGATTTAGTTCTCAAACTTAATTTGCAGCTCTAATTTTATTATGTTTTAAAACCAGCTAGATCTTTTTAATCTGTTGGATCAGCTGCAGCTGTGTCTCTGCTTGCACTGTGGGATATAACTTACTTCTCTGTTATCTCTAATCATAATGAGAGAAAGAAAAAACAAGTTCAGAGTCATTGCCCTCCTTAGAGTCAAATCACGTCCTTGACTCCAGGAACTGGAATAATCTTTGTCCTTCAGATAGAAGGATGTAGGGTTTAAGGATTAGGAAAATTTCAATAACTCAGAAAGTTCTCTTCATCAGTTTAGGGGGAAAAATATGTAGGGCTGTTTGCCTAATGCACACCAGAGTCCAAAGGCAAAACAAAAAAAAGAATATTGAGACTCATAAAAAGGATCATTGACCTGGAGTAAACATCACTTTTAAAAGCATGGCTCTTAACCTTTCTTCTAAACAAAGACAGAGGTGCATCCATTTGCCGTATACATTGTGGTACTCTGGAAAACCCTGTTGTTAGACTACTGACATGCATTGCTTAGCTAACAGCCATTTATTGTAAAGCCAAGATACTCAGTTTTTCTCAGATGGTGTAGAAGCTATTTTAACATAAGCTAGCTGTTGGGAAAGAAGTTTAACTGCTTGGAGCACCCAGTCTTCCATTACCTACTTCCTTTCTTCCTCTCAAGCTACGGGATGAGATTCAGGCTGCACTAGTTGTGTCTCTAGGAACTAAGGAGGACTCTCTAGGAAGTAAGGAAGACTTGAGGGGTAAAACCTTTTGAGCACCTGAATTGTGCTGTGGTATGTTTTCTGGGGACATGGACACTAGAAAGCTGCCAGCTGACCTAATCTCTGTTTATCTTTTTTTTTCTCTTTCTCGTGCCACCTGCCTCACTGCTCACTCAGTTCTCTTTTTCTCTCCTTTTATGCTTTGTATTTCTATATTTCCAGTGTGTATTAGAGAATTTAGATATTTGAGAAAAGAAAAAATATATATATATACCTTAGGATTTTACCTCAAACACTGTTAGCATTTTTTTGTAGTCTCCTTGCTTCTGCAGCCTCTTGTCATAGCCATTGTGTAATGTATTGATATCTCCAGTTATAACTATACACGTTTACATCCTGTTTTTTCTATTCAACATGTCTGTACAAGCCAAACTGCCCCCATCCACCAAGATTCCTCAACTATTCAAAAGGTCTAAAATTTTGCTCTGGTCCATCTGGCCTTAAGTCATAATTTAATGTGATCGAGGCTTGGTGGCATGTTTGGCACAGGTTTTATGTCCCCCTGTTTTCTCAGTCCTGAGTAAACATTCTCTATGTTTGATAATGTTATCTAATTTCTCTACTTCTCTAGAATGATTAAGTATTCAATATGGAATAAAGGTACTTAATCCCACTCTTGAAAAACTTTCTGAGGGTTCAGAAATTTTTTTAAAAGGTCAGCTCAATCTGTCTCTGGCTGTCTGTCTCTCTCTCAGACACAGAGCACAGAAAAATAAACAAAAAACAAACATTACCTGCCCAGCACAGAACAACATTTTAGAAATGGTGTTTTGTTGTATATTTGGAATCCAGACCCTAATAACTACACATCATGGGGCATCGTTCTCACAGCAAAATGTTAGCCATAGGAGTGAGCACAGTATGTTACCGTTCCCTAACCCATACTCTGTTCCCAAGTCCCACCAAAGCATATATTGCAAACAGCATAATTTGTTAAACCTCTCCCCCCCCCCAAAAAAAAACATTTGGGATGGAGATTTTGGTTTTCATTGACATCCCATTACATTCTCAGCCCCAGTCCCTCACGCCATGAATTTCTTTGCCTTGTTCAGTCCTATTTCCTTCAGGCCTGAAATAGCTTCCTTTGCTTTGGGAGTTTGGGATATTGATAAAATTCCTGTGTGTTCCTGCGGGTGGACCCTTCTTTTTCCCCAGGCTATGTTGTCCCTGATGGGGCTTCTGCACCCAAGCAGAATTGGAAGGTGAGTTCTGGGGGAGAGCCTCTTGTGGTGTTCTAATCCTCCCTCTTGAGCACAGGCAAGCACCGAGCACCTGCTTTGAATGGCAAATCACCTGGAGTGCTGCCTGGGCCTGTTCCCAGGTGGGCTGGACAGAGATCCTGAGTTCCACGGAAGGAAGCCATAAGGGAGATTGAGAGTTAATGCAGCAGACAATACTGACTCTCAAGTACAGGCTTAAGCCAGGGCACCAAAAGGAGAATGCAAGACTATCACACTTCATGATTAGAAAACAAATACACTTAGCAAGGCATTCAGTACTTAGTTTGATCCTAGGTAAAATAAAATGAGGGAATTTTTCTACAGCAGAGGCAGTACCTGTACTTCACCCAATTATTTTTTCCAGGGAAATGCAAAGACCTTCTTACCTAACTTCACGCCCCATGGCATCCCTCACTTATGCTGTCCTAGCTGCTCTGCATGACCTAGGAATACCAGCATTAGACTCAGTCTTTGAGTGAACAGAAGGGGGTGGGGTGTGAGAGACATTGACATACTCGTTACCTTTTGCCAAAATATGCATTTTTCAGGGTATCTTTTATAAGCACAGTTAGTTACTCTAAGTATGTATTAGTACCTTGGAAGGCACAGAGAGTCAGAGGGGAAATACTATTTTATCAGAAGTTGTTTTAGGGGAAGGGAGAATCATGGTATAAGCAAGTCTGGGTAATAATCATGTCATGGGCTAATACCAGAGTCCTGGCCTCAGTTGGTAGAACACCTGGAGCCTTCACATGAGGAAAGAGATGAGGGAGTGAGATTGAACTTCCTAATAATATGTAGCATTATGTCAGAATTACAGAAAAATGAGTCAGACATTGATTTGTTAGTGGCAAATGCATATTACCAGATGACTTTCAAAGATGGAAGCACAGACAAGAGCAAATGCAACTTTAGTTCAAAGGGGAAAACAGAGGCAGGCTCTAAGTTGCTGAGATGGAATTTAGCTTCCTGGGCATGTGATTATTCATTCCTATACACATTTGCTGTACAAGGGCTGCATGGGAGGAGGTAAAAGTGGCAGAGGAGCTAAGACAAGCTAGCTAAGGCATGCTGAGGAGATAGATAGATAGATAGATAGATAGATATACCACTCGTGTCCCTGACCATTTTCTGCCTGACATTAAAAGGTGCTGGCTAACACAATGGCCTCAGCCTCAGCAGATTGAGGTTCTAGTACTCTCTCAGTTGTGGTGGCTGGAAAGGCAAATTCCTTCTCTCTAGCTAGATCTTGATTTAAGTGTATCCATAGATAAAGTTGCTGGAAAGTCATGACTTGAATGCTAATTACATCATGATGAATGAAAAATGTTTCTTCAAAATGCAGATGTATTTCAGCAGAAATTATACTTGAAAATTTGCCCCATTGAAAACCACTTAAATGATTTGGTCTCAAATAAATTATTTTATTCTTTATTTGAATTATTTTAGGAACATGGTTATATGGCAAAGTTTTCCTTGTAGGTTTAAAAATAGTTGGTCATTAACTGCCGGCAATCTGATTCCTCCTAGAATGATTTCATTAGTGTTCACACTTTTGGAAGAGGTGACTTGATATACTGTTCAGCCTTAATTATCTGTTGACTGTTGACCTTCAAGGCCAGAAGCATACAGCTCCAGAATCCTGATAGGAGTGTTGCTTTCCATGCCAGCAGAGGATAGAAGTGCTGCAGAAGTGATGTTTGCAGTGTCCTAAAGGATAGTGGCTGGTTGAGTAGCTATTGGACATGTCCTAGGTGAAGGAAGCTTAATTTGTAATGTGCATCATAAATGTGATAGAAGAACTAGTGTGAGCCAAATGATTAAAAAGAAAAATAGGCACGACTTGTTGATTTTGAGGTTGGCCTGTCTGTACTACTAACCTCTGACTGATTTGTTTTAGACCAGGTTTCTTAGGAACTTAGAAGAATTGCCCTCAGGCCTTGTTTATATTAGGCAAGAGACAGATTCCACAGTGTAGTAATATGGTTAAAGTCTCTTAGAACTGCACATAGGAGAAAATACAAAGAATGAACAAACATACAGAGAAATTCCATCTTTGCAGGTAAAAAAAGAAAGGGAGATGAAAACAACCACAGTATCATTTTTACCCATCAAATTAGTGACAACAAATAAAAAGAAAGCTAAGATCCATGAACAGTGAAGTTGCATTAAAAAATGACACTGATACACTGTTAGAGGTAGAAATTGTTCCCTTTAATAGGGAAAGCAGTACAGCAATACTTTGTAGAATCCTGTGGATGGGTCGTCAAGTTGAGTATTTTCTTTCTGTCAGGTATGTCAAAGGCCAAATGTTTAATAGATAAATTTATCCTTTGTGGCATCAACTTCAGAAAATTATTAGTGTCCCCCAAGCAATCCTCAAGCCTGTCACCTGCCATTATGGATTTGTTTTCTTATGACATTTTGCAGACCTAGATTCCCAGAAGACAGGGCTCAGACTTCCCTGTACCTGCAAAACAGCTAGCACCTGGTTTAAGGTAGTAAACATGTAATGCATATTTTATAATTAAATGTATAGTCTCAATTCATATCACCTCTTAGTGTCAAGAAATTGTGTGTGTGTGTGTGTGTGTGTGTGTATGTGTGTGTGTGTTTAAAGTCATTGGTCAACAGCTGGCAAATAATAAATATTTGTTCACTCATTCATTCACGCAAAACAAAATATAATAAGTGCCAGATACAGATACAACAGCAGAGTTTCAATTCTAGTGAAGGGGAAACGGACAATAAACATGAAAAGTGGCTTATGTAATGTTGTTACAAGGTGATAAGAGATGTGTACAAAATAGAGAACAGAATAAGAGATTGGAATTGCTGGTGGTAGTTGGCAACCTTAAATAAGGTAATCAGGGCATGGATCACTGGAAAGGTGTCACTTGAATAAAGACTTAAATGAGAAGAAGGAGTGAATTATGTGGACAACTGAGAGAAGAGTATTCCAGGTAGAGGGAGAAAGGACAAAAACTCTGAGGCCAAGATGTGTCTAGAAGGTTTGAACAACTGCAAGGAGGTCAGTGTGGCTGTAGTAGAGCAAGGGGAGAGTAAATTTAAGTATTAAGATGCAGGATGAAAGATATAATAGAAGGACACATAAATAGGATATTGTTGACCTTGTTGTTGGATAGACCATGAGAAAAATGGGGCACCGCTGGGGAGGTTTGAACAGATAAATGCCATGATCTGATTTACATTGTGATATGATCATTCTGGCTGCTCCATTAAGAAGATACTCCAGAAGGGCAAGGGTGGAGGCAAGGAGATGAATGGGAGGCAACTGCAATAATCCAGGTGACAGGTGATATGGCTTAGACCAAAATGATGGCAGTGAAGGTGATGAAAAGAGACCAGACACTGGATGCATTTATTGAAGGATTGAATAAATTAATAATAGCATGGTATAAAACTAATAGTAAATCATAAAATAAGCCATGAATCTGCTATATGCTTATATTATCAAATGAATACTAGATATCTAAGTCAAAGTTACAATATTTTCAAATCATGAATTTTATTAATATTATTACAGCATAAATTTTTAATGGAAATTTTCTACTAATCTTTTTTGACACTGCACAAGAGTTACGGCATATACAGAAACAAATAAAGAACAATCTAGCCTGGCTGACCTGTGGATACTATAGGGTCACGTAGATTTATTCACTGCCTGGGATCCTATGCACGAGAAGCTTTGCAGGGCCAATGATTTTAAACTATCAACTCTTTAAAGTAGCAAAATGCTCAGGGTCGCTGATAAATAGCTAAATATTGGAAAATCCCTGAATGACAACTCTCTATATGACCCAAGATTTTGAAAGAATTCTGTCCTGACATTTAAAATTTTCTTGATCATTTGTAAAAATTTGTCCACTTTGGAGCTCCACAGACCTAAATATTTGGGGAACATGAAGAGGGTTCAGAAGACTGCCACCAAGATGATTAAATCATTGGAAAATAAGGGCTATGAAGAAAGGTTAATGAAACTGGGATTGTTCAGCTTCGAAACTAGAAGACCAAGAGGGGATTTAATAATGGTCTTTAAGTGTATAAAGAGCTATTACACAGAGAATGCTCACCAGCTGGTCTCAGTTTTCTCTTTGCACAGAACAAGGAGAATGCGGTGTAAATTGCACCATGAGGGATTTAGGCAAAACACTAAGAAGGACTTTTCTGATAAAAAGTGTTGTTAAACACTGAGGTAGGCTACCAGTCCAAAGTTCATCTGACTCTGCCTCCTAGCAGTGTACCTGCAATTCCAAGTATATAATCCATTAATATCAATTCCATCTATATTTCCTGACAGCTTACTGTGTGCAAGGTACTATAGGTTAGGTTATTTTCTGTGGAAGGTCATTGTTGCAATTCACCTATTGACTTAGAAGGAAAAGCAGTATAATTTGGATTATATAACAAGTGAATTATAAATTCAGAAAACAGAAAGCAGCTACTTAAGGTGGCATGACATAAGACCAGTTAACTTTGATATGCAGGTATTAGTGTAATATGATAGAGGAAAAAAAGTCTAGAGTGGAAGTGTAGGCCTGAAAGAAGGGGTGCAGGTAGGCTTTGGGAGGTTGCTGAATGGAATTGAGTCATGAGGAGCATTCTGCTCAAGGGCAAAGGCAATGTGACTGTTCTCCTTGCCTCCTTGCTCTTTGGAGTAGGGCAGAGCAGTGGCGGTGAGGCTTGTACTGCACCAGCCAGTCCCGTAGGTGAGAGGAATGTAAAACAAACAAACAAAAAAGACAGGAATACGATGAACATTTTTTCCTAGTCCAGTTTAAATTCTAATCATGATCTTTACTTCTCCCACTATAAAATTCTTCCCCTTGGGGGGTGGGATGAGGTTTGGCCCAATCGTTTTCTTAGATACTTTATTACTGCAGTTGGGCTGAGAAAGCAAAGGTCCTGAGTTTCTGTTTGATACTCGTCTTGACTCATTCCCTATAAGTTTAACTCATCTGTTTAATCTCTATTATGCTATAGTAGAAGAAATATGTGTCCTTTTGAGTTTATATCTGGTGTCCTTAATGGCTGTGAGATATTTAACATTTCTTTATCACCCTGAACTTTAAATTTCCTTGTCTGTAAAGCAGAGATAGTTATTACCTCAAGGAGTTTCTGTGAGAATTAAAATGTTTAGCAAAGTGTTCAGCGCCTAGTAGGTACTTGTCATAAGCTAATTCTCTATAACTTTTCCAGGTAATGAACCATCAATTATGGAATGACATCATTCCATGTCTTTTCTCTGCTGAGCACCTGAAATCTTTGCTTCAGTCTAAACCTCTCCATTTAGTTACCTTAACTCTTGTTCATATGGTAAGGCACCTGGGTTGCTCTCGTTAAATAAGATACTCTCAAAAGTATGAATATCTTCCTTGAGAAATGGGTTGTTCAGAATGGAACACACGATCATAAATATTATCCCGTCTGTACAGAGTATAAAAATGTCCTTATTATGACCTCCCATGAAGTGGAAAATATCTTTCTATTAGTACATCCTGAACTTGCATTGCTTGCTTTCTTTTTTTTTTTTTTTTTGGGTACGATCTCAACCACTGCGCCACCAGGGAAGCCCCCTGCATTGCTTTCTTTACAGGCACATTCTGTTGATACTTTTAACACACATTTTGATGAATTTTTAGAACCTTGTTTTCTTTGGAGATGCTCTAAGTCTGGTTCTGTCTGAAGGTAATGCACTAGAGCAAATGATCACACAAGACTGTTTTGAGCTCACTGTATCTGTGATTCTCAGAGACTGGGCAATCCTGCATGAGTAATTTAATGTCCCAAATACCTAACTGACTTTCCAAATAAAATGAAACAAAACATAACGTAACATAACCCAACACAATATAAAACATTCCTACGAGTCTTCCTTTCAGGTTACTACAATAACCTCTTTCTTACTGTTAGACTTCTTGGAAAAGCTACTTGTATTTGCTACTTTCAGTTCCTCACCCATCAATTATTCATCTCAAAGAAATCTGGCTTTCCCCTCAAACTGCTTTCCCAAAGGTCACCCAAGAACTAATTGTAAAACCCATTGGTTTATTCCCAATTATTTTCCTCTCTAATCACTCTGCAGCATTTGACATTATTGACCATTTGTATCTGTACAATTCTAACCCAGAAAAACAAAACACACATGAATAGGAATATTTAAAACAAAAGTTTGAATGCAAGGAATTGCTTACATGGGCAATGAAAGAACTGAGAAGTCAGAGTGGACAGTGAGGTCACTCAAAATTAGCAATATCAGAAATGATGACAGCCTTAGGCTGGAGGACAAAGGGAAGAGGCAGGGTTACCAAAGCCCAGGAGAGGAGGTAACTTCACTAAAACTAGAATGACAGGGAGAACTAAAACCACAGAGGAGAAGAGATTGCCACTTAAGATACTATTTGAGGCAAAGTGAGAGGAATAAATACTCTGGTTTCTCCCCTCTTCCCACCCTCCAGTCTTCTGTTAGTGCCCTGAATTGGCTGAATCCAGGTTGAAGTTAGGTATGCATAGAGACTGGGAAACAAACTGCAGAGGCCACCCCACCTCCACCTTGTCATACAGAATGGAGCAGGGGAAAGTAAGGAATGGGTATGAAGTAAAACAGACCCAGGATTGGCACAGCACCGTTGCCATTTGACATTCATTCTCACATTTCTACCTATGCACAACATCTTTACCCTTTGACCCAATATGAAGCAAATATCTTTTATACAAACACTCACATCTCTATTCAACTAGGGAAGACAAGATCATCAGTCATTGTGTTCATCCCAATTAAAGAATCTTTAGATGACACTGTAGGGGAGCAAAATTTTGCCAAACCAAAATGTATCTTTGACATGAGGATTATTTCAAGCTGAAAAAAATCAAAGCCCAAAAGATGCAAGAAGAAGCTTTGAACTTCTCCCTAACTGCCTTAAAATGTAGATAGAGGACATATTCCAGGAAAGAGCCATCACCATAGATAACTATAGCATGAACTAGGTGTGTAGACAGGGATGGACCTAGATAAATTTGTTGGTTAAAAGTCCATTCCATGTCCCATTGTCTCTGCCTGGCCCAGCAAACATTTATTTACCAAACCTTTGCTTTTCCATCTCCATGTCAATTGCCTTCCTCCCCTTTTAATCCCAATCCACTACCCTCAACATCCTCTTTTGTCTTTAGCTAAGATGGTGTTTAAGGTGCTGTTTTGGCCATTTTAATGAGTTAATTTTCCTGGGTCTCTCCCATGTACACATGTTATTAAACTTTTGTTTGATTTTCTCCTGTTAATCTGCCTTATGGCAATTTAGTTCTTAAACCAGAAGAACCAAGAAGGGTAGAGGAAAATGTCTTCCTCCCCAACAATACAAATTCCACCTCATCAGATTCAGGTATGATTCCTCATGCTCAGGAGACTAACTTGCAAAACTGCACACCTCTAACTCTCCTCACACAAAATATAGCAGGACTATCCTAATTTCTTAGTTGACATTTATTACTTCATTGAATAGAACTAAATCTGCTCAGTTACAAAACTAGAAAACTACAAGTCACCCTACAGTCCTCTTTCGTTTTCCGCAATAAGTCTATCATGATTACTACTGATTTCGCTGTTTTAGCATCTCTCAAATATTCCACTAGCACATTGATAATTCAGGCTTTCATTATCTCTCATTTGGATACCGGAAATAGTCTGCTAATTGGTCTCTTTGCTTTCACATACTATGGATTTTTCCACCTTTAAATCTTTGATAATTCTGTGTCCTTTACCTGTAAAGCATGTTTCCCTCTTTACTTGTTGAAATTCAATTCATTCTTTAAAGTTTAATTCAAATATCGCCTCTCTTGTGAAACCTTTTTTGGTTCTCTACTTTCCTATCCATCATAAGATTTAATCACTACTTTATTCTTTTTTACCCTTAATGCACTTTGTATATACTTTTATTATATCTCAGATTGCATTCTGTAACTTTCTGCTTTTTTCTTGGCCTCTGCAACTAGAACAACTTTGCTCCAGTCCCTACCAGAACGTTAGGGGAAAAATTGGTGATTAGAACATACATGCTGAATAGAAGTCTATCTGAATGAATATGTGAATTAATCAGACACTTGATGGATGAGGGCAAAATGCTTTAACATTGGCTTTAGATTTCATTGTGGGTATTAACAATTCTATGTTTAAGTTAAAATCATGTCTGAAGAGTACATTGTGGAGAGAGTGTACCTCCTTAACCCTGAACTCTGGGAGCTCAATTGTCTTGATTGCTTCTATGGAAAACATGTTAGAATGAACTGTAGTAGAAGTTTATGGGTAAGAATAAAAGGCCTAGAGTGGTTCATGTTAGAGAGACAATGTGAATTACTGGAAAGAGCACTTGGCCTACAATTTGATAAACCTGGGTTGATTTTCTGGCTCTGCTTCAAGCCTCAGAGATTTGATACAAAAATCAAAAGGAAATTATGAGGTAAAATAGGTGAAAATCTTACATAAATGAGTAAATGCTACTATACAAAAATCAGTGAGATAGTATAATGAAATTGTTAGAGTGCAGTATTTGGAGTCAGAGAGTCCTGGGTATATGTTTTGTGTCTGTTCCTTAAATCTCATGTGAATTTTGTCAAGTCATATAACCTCTTTGAGCCTCAATTTCCTCCTGTGTAATATGAGAATTGTGTGGTACATGCTTTCCAAGATGGTAGCTGTGATTAAAGGATATTATGAATGCAAATAACATACCAAAATGCAAGGTAATTAGATTAGCCCTCAATGACAATTCTAACAATTATTATTTTTACTCATAAACAGAGCATCAAATCATGCCAGTGCAGAGACATATCAACATGGAAACTCATCAAGATGCATTCATTTTTCAGTTGTCTGGAAAAATTGTCCAAGGTCTATACTTCCACTTACTTTCATATCATGCTCTGAAATGCTATTCAGAATTCACAGTGTGTTTCTAATCTAATGCACTGCAACACAGTGAACACTACTATGCTGTGTGCTATGGAAACGTTGTAGAATGCCAGCATGGATAACCACCATGCTGAGTCAGGCATGGTGGGGCACAGGGAAAGCTTTTTCTAATGTAATAATGAAGAAGGGACTTTTCTGATCAAATAAGTGTTTATAAAACTCAATTATGACACAGAATATGATTCTTAATGCTACATTCAAAGTTGGATCTCCAATTCTCCCTAATTTTATAGATTATGAGATCAACTTGAACTGTTTTTTTGAAATTCAGTATCTGACAAAGGAAGACATGAAGTTAACAAGTCCTTTCTCATTCTTTGTGTGCTGTTTAGACATTAAGCTATACTGATCAGCATCTGAATTTCTAGTTGCTCTCTATGATAAGTACTATACTTATAGATAAGTACTATACTATAAGTTGCAGAACTGCCTAGTAGAGACATGCACTATGGAATTTTATGGTTTGATATAAGATGAGAATGAGTTCATTTCTGAGTGACTTTAAGCCCAGAAACTAATATATCTCTAATATGAATAGGAGAGCTTAGTAACAATGTAAAAAATATTCTTTATATTATCTCTCTGAGGACAATTTTAGAGGTTATTTTGCTGAATCATAAAGATTTCCTGAAAGAAATCTGAGTTTTTATAATTATTTACCAGAAAATGTATAGAAAAATCTGAGCATCAGACAGGGTGAGGAGCAAGCTTAAAAGGGCAACATTAAGATTTCTTAACTGTGAAGTAGCTTAAATATATTTTACTTTTAAAACAAAGAAATAGTAAACACTATGAGCTGGAAAACAAAATTCTATTTTCCCCCTGCTACTGAAATTCAGAGTCTTTTATTTTTGTCAGGTTTCTTGCAGAAAGGGAGTAGACAAATAGCATGTTTCTAAAAGAAAAGGTGTTCAAAACTCTTTGGCTAAAATAAACTACTGTTTTTGACTATGATGGTGTAACTCATACCAGACTATCTCTCCCAAAATAAACAACCCAAAAAACTGGACAAATTATATGAAGAAATGCTTTTCAGGCACTGGCAGCTAGAGAGCTATAACTGCTAGAGGAGAGAAAAACATAACTGAGCTCCACAATATCTTATTTCCTCGACTGGAGCAATTTTAAAAATACAATGCATTGAGCTGGATATAAGAAAGCATGAGAGTCTGCTCAGCTGTGGATACAGAGATCAGACTTCTGGGCAGCTGAAGATGCTAGATTCTGCATGTCAGGTAATAAGGGAGGAGGAAGATGTGCAAAGGGAGGCCCCGAAAATATGTGCGGGACAGCTCTATGAGCATTTGGCAGTGTGAAATGGAAAATTTGAAAGGAGCAAGTATGAAATATCTGTTATTAACCAAAATGTAAGAAGTATGAAGTAGAAAATGTGAAAGGGAAAGTGTAAAATGTAAAGTGTGATGTTACAGTATCGATTAGATTTTGTTAACATATCATTAGCCCTAATACAATCACTAAAAAATAAAGGAAGCATATCTAAGAAGCCAATATAAAGCATAAAATTGGACATAAAATTGGAACTGAGCAGAACTCTTCAGGGCTCCCCCAAGTACAAAAGCCCCTCTATGTCCCCTGCCCCTTGTTTGTAGAAAAGCTGAAGTCTCCCAGGCCTCCCAGAGTCACAAAAGAGCAGGCTTGTGCAGTTAATGATTAGGATAATAGAGTCACAGTCTCAGTGTCTGATGCACATTCGTGAGTTGTTTTACAGATACTATACCTGCCACCAGAGGAAAAAAGCTAACTGTATGATGACCAGGCAATAGTCATGACATAAGTTGCTCCATCTTGAGCAGTACTGAGGCAATGGCTAGCCCAATTCCAAGAACTGGCCCCAAGAGAACGGGATTAACATTATTGCTCATAATAATCTATATATTTGTGGGCATCAAAATAATTATAGCTTGCTCTGCTCATATAGGTAAGCAGGCAACACAAATTTCCAGCAAAGAGATGCTACAGACCCATGTCAACATCTTCCACTCTGTGAATATGGCACCCTAGGTCGGCATGAAGAAGTTATAGAAGATGGATCTTCACTCATGATCCCATAGAAATGGAATGATATTTGATTGTGGGGAATTGAAAGCAGCTCTTTTGCCCCTTTCTTCTTTGCCCATTTCTCTTCCCCTCTAACCTTAAAAGAACCTAATCATAGGAATGAGATCACTAGGCAGTTTAACCTAACTACTGACTTAAGCTCTACTGAATGCACACCATGCCTTGCCTAACCTGTTGATTCTTTTCCTAGATTAAAAAGAAGTAAGAATGAAGAATCAAGTAGCTAAAAAATGGCCAGTTCTTTACTCCCAACAGCCCCATTAGCAATCCTGCAGGCAGATCATGTGGGCAAGATAGCATCTGAAGAGAGAGTCAGCGGGTCAGCACGCAATGGAGAATGATGTAGAATCCAACCTCCTGCCTTGATGATTCACTGAGCTTCTTACCCCTTTTTTCCCTTTAAAAACTATCATAGCTGACCAGAATCTTTGGAGTTGGTCTCAGAACATGAGTCTACCTTCTCCCCAGATTGCCAGCTTTTCTGATTAAAGCATCTTTCCTTTCTACTGACACTTGCCCCTCAATTATTGGCTTTTGGGTGGCGAGCAGCTGAACCTGAGTTCAGTGACAAAATATAAAAAACATTTAATTCAACCAAAAGATGAGAAGAAATGAGTAATGAGGAACAAAAAAAGAGAGAGAGAGAGAAAGAGAGAGAAGCAAGTGGAAACTCATATATAATCAAAGTTAAACCGAACCATTTCAATAATTTCATCAAAGGTAAATAGACCAAACCCTTTAATTAGAAGACAGGGATTGTCAGATTGGATGAAAGGATAACAAACTAACTAGGGATTGTTTACAGGAAACACAAGAGACTTTAAAGATACAAATAGGTTGAAAGTAAAAGGAAAGGAAATACACATACTATGTATACAGTAAGAGTAATAAGGCTGGAGAGTCTATATTAATATCAGACAAATTGAACTTTAAGGCAGGGAGTATTATAAGAGATGAAGAGAAACATGATAAAATGGGCAGGTCAGTATAGAGGCAAAAAAGTCCTAAATATGTATGTACCTAATAACAACATCAAACTTCATAAATAAAAAATTGATAGGGGTTTCCCTGGTGGCACAGTGGTTGAGAGTCCGCCTGCCGATGCAGGAGACGTGGGTTCGTGCCCCAGTCTGGGAGGATCCCACATGCCTCGGAGCGGCTGGGCCCGTGAGCCATGGCCGCTGAGCCTGCGCCTCCGGAGCCTGCGCATCTGGGGCCTGTGCTCCACAGCGGGAGAGGCCACAACAGTGAGGGGCCCGCATACTGGAAAAATAATAGTAATAATAATAAATTGATAGAATTACACACATCAACAGGTAGTCACAGTTATAACTGGAGAGTTTTATACCTCTCAGTAATTAATAGAAGTAGACAAAATCAGTAAAAATATGGAAGATACAAAGAACACTGGTGATCATAAGTAATGTCTACAAAATATGTCTGTAATAATTTATGAACGTTTATAATGTACTTTTTACATTATTTTTTGAATATTGTCAACAGTAAGCCATAGACAGGCAGAATGACTCAGAACTGCCAACCTACCCTCACCTCCCTACCCATCTTCATTTATCAGCAAGCATCTAAGCCACCTCTTGCACAATATCTTTGATTTTGGGTAAATTTGGTCCCTGGTCAGATTTTTATGTTATTGTAACTCATTCTACATCTTCTAACCAGTATCATAATGTACTAGACAAAGCCTTTTTTCTGCCATTGGGAAATTTCTAATCGTCAAGGGTGGAAAGTGGAGTCATCCTAGTAGATGTAAACCTAGAGACCATCTGGATATCCCTGCCTCTTGGATAGTTTAGTGAGGACACTTGTGATTATCCACCAACTAAAAAGTCATGGAGATATCTGTACCACAAATAATCCTTATTGGCTTGTTATCAACCAAGAACCCTGAATACCTCTCCCCAGGTCACTTTCTAAAGACTTGTGCCTTTCATAGAACAGGTAGCTAACAAAAGTGATTACTGTATGTGACAGTATAATGTCAACTGAAACTGTATTCCTGATCCTAAGGCCCACATTCAGAAGGTGAGTCCAAATTGCCTTTCCTTTGACGCCTACGATTTGCATCGTCTCTGTCTATTTGGC
This sequence comes from Neophocaena asiaeorientalis asiaeorientalis, assembly GCF_003031525.2. Taxonomy (NCBI): domain Eukaryota; kingdom Metazoa; phylum Chordata; class Mammalia; order Artiodactyla; family Phocoenidae; genus Neophocaena; species Neophocaena asiaeorientalis. The sequence goes on from NW_020172593.1 coordinate 243,160, forward strand.
TGATGTAATAAACACTGTCGCCACCTCTGAGGAGAATGAAATAATTATATGTCACAAAATACAGCCATCTACATCAGTGTCTGTCTTGGATTAGTGTGGTAGAAGCACTGTTCTTAATGTTTTATTTGAAACCTACCTGTATCTGAGTCATTTTAGGATTGCTTTGTATGAATTCATCATAATTTCAAATATTCCATAAATTTGCATTGCTGTTGTTACTTCCATTTGTATTAACAGTGCTATCTGGATGTCTTATGTAGGTATGCTGGTATACATGTATACTAATACGAGGTGCAATAGCTCATCCAAGGCAATGCCAGCTTTCTTGATGAATAGATAATGATGAAAAAATACGTCAAGCTCCTCAGCTATGAGGCATAAAACGCCATTACAAAACCATCAAGAAGCAAACTTTGCTTAAATGTCAACTATAGATGAAATTTTGCGGTCGTTTTTGAGGAATGTCTAATGCCTAAAAGCACTTCATTGAAAGAAGGTGGCCGCCAAAGGTTTTAATCCTTGTTATTTCTAAGTTGCCAAACAACTTTAAAACATATTACTTCAAGAACTGGCAAGGATTGTAATGTCACTTGAATTTAATTTGCTCCAGGAAGCATCTTGCTTTAGGGTAGAGACTGGGAGGCATTAACACAACGTTTGGAGCTCTGAGTTAGAAGGAGGTATGATAACATAGAGAGATAGGAGCATTCCATCCTCATGACCTCACTGAGCAAATGAAAGATTATCCAAAAGACTTGCAGTAAAAAAGCTTTCCTGTCAGACTAAATGGAATTCAGACCTTATTTTCAGAGATACAGTATGCCGTATTAATGTGCATGGCTATCGGGTTCAATTCACTCTGAAGGATTTATTGAGTTACCTGAAAATGTATGTATGTACACACATATACACGTATATACACACCCTGAGGTTATGTTGTGCTATGCAAACACATAAATACAAGCATTATTAATCCATTATCAACAATATAAAACAGCATTTTCACACAAAAACTGGAAAGGAACACCACAGGGATTATCAGCAGTAGAGTTTTGGGGACTTCCCTGGTGGTCCAGTGGTTAAGAATCTGCCTTCCAATGCGGGAGACGTGGGTTTGATCCCTGCTCGTGGGGGGAACTGGGATTCTACATGCTGTGGGGCAACTGAGCCCGTGCGCAGCAACTAGAGAACCCACGCACCACAACTACAGAACCCATGTGCTCTGGAGCCCGCGTGCCACAACTGGAGAGATGCCCGTGCATCACAACTAGAGAGAAGCCCATGAGCTGCAACTGGAGAGAGGCCTGTGTGCCACAACGAAGAGCCCGCGCGCTGCAACAAAAGATCCCGTGTGCCGCAACTGAGACCCAATGCAGCCAAAAAAAAAAAAGTTTTTGATAGGCATCAGGTAATTTAACAGGATACTGCTTTTAATTCTGTTTCTGAAAAGTAAGCTTGGAACCGCATGATCTTGGGGAGACAGTAGCACAGTGAGACATCTGATCTTAAATACCGGCTGTGTAGTTGAAGATACAGGTAGAGGGGTTTAATTATCTGCTTTCTTGTGTGAACTCCTTGTTTCCTTTTAAGTAAAACTCTATGCATGTTCAAGTGTAGTTTGTATTAAGCATAAAATTGTGACACTTAATCTGTTTATTATGTCTTATAGCCGAATATAGAGACAGTTTCTTCCTCTTTACTCCTATTTATCAGAGTATTGACAGATTATTTTATTACTTCCTAACACCTTTTCCATTTTTTTTAGTTGAGGAAACTAAGGCTCAGATAAGTAACTTGCCCACATTCACACAGCTAGTGAAACTAGCAAGCAATAGGACTCAAAACGGAATCTGTCTGATACCAAAACAGTGATTCTTTCTATACTATTCTTCTGTGTAATGACAATCAATGCAAAGAATGACAGAATTTCCATTTTAAAAGGCCCTCAAAAGTTGTTTAATACAATGCCAGTCCTCTCTCTCTCTCATCTGATGTTTTTATCTCTGTTGCAGAACCTCCATTTGTTTACCTAAAATTTATATCTTTGGTCAATAAGGTAGAAGATGTAGAATTCAATCTTCCACATCTGAGCTGAGTGCATCTTTATGGGGGCCCGATCCTTCTGCTGTCACCCAGCAGCTGGGGCTCTCTCCTGAGATATGGGCTCTGTAGAGGGTCCTGGGCTCCAGCTCCCCATCTCACCCCATCCCCAAGGCTCAAGGAAGGATTCAATATAAACCAAAAGGAAGGTGTGCTTCTTAAATAAGAGCCTTTAAGGCACTGGGGGGAGAGGATTGGGAAGCTGGCTTTGAAGCTAGGTGCACGGTGGTTGAGTTTTTGTTTAAAGTTGTACCTGAGGGAACCATGGTTAAGGGTCTTTAGTTATTTGGAGCAGGACAGCACTGGACTTTGTCCTGCTCATATCCTGGCCTTGATAATGCCCCACATCCTCCAGTCAGATCTCACTGTAAGGTTTTTCTATGAGTAAACTTGCAAAGGGCAGGATTCCTGTGACTTCTGTAATGTTCTGTAGTAGTTTTTCTCTCTGTGTCTCTCTCTTCCTCTATCTCAGTCTCTCTCTCTCTCTCAAATAGGTTATTGCTACATTAATAGAATTGCTTGATATGTTATATAGTAAGAGGACTGTCATCTTTTTTTTACCAGCCAGAACCTGTATTTCAATTATACATTAGGTTTGGGACTTCCCTGGTGGCACAATGGTTAAGAATCCGCCATCCAATGCAGGAGACACGGGTTTGAGGCCTGGTCCGGGAAGATCCCACATGCCGTGGAGCAACTAAGCCCGTGCGCCACAACTACTGAGCCTGCGCTCTAGAGCCTGTGAGCCACAACTACTGAGCCCACGTGCCACAACTACTAAAGCCCGTGTGCCTAGAGCCCGTGCTCCACAACAACAGAAGCCACTGCAATGAGAAGCTCACGCACTGCAATGAAGAGTAGCCCCTGCTCACTGCAACTAGAGAAAGCCTGCGCGCAGCAATGAAGACCCAATGCAGCCAAAAATCAATGAATTTTTATTTATTTATTTATTTGTTTGTTTTTGCGGTATGTGAGCCTCTCACTGTTGTGGCCTCTCCCGTTGTGGAGCACAGGCTCCGGATATGCAGGCTCAGCGGCCATGGCTCACGGGCCCAGCCGCTCCATGGCACGTGGGATCCTCCCGGACCAGGGCACGAACCCGCGTCCCCTGCATTGGCAGGCGGACTCTCAACCACTGCGCCACCAGGGAAGCCCAATCAATGAATTTTTTTTAAAAATTAAAAGAAAAAATTATACATTAGGTTTTATTTTGTTGTGTGTGTGTGTGTGTGTGTGTGTGTGTGTGTGGTGGGGGGTGGTGGTTGCTGTATTACATTCTTGAGTTCTGCTGAGCTCTCTGTTTACATAATTCCTGAGAGTTTCTTCAATAAAAGTTGCTGCTACTTAATTTCCCCATCCTTCAACTATGAAGTTGAGGTCTTTGGTTCCAAGTTCCAGGCCTTGTCATATCTTATATACCAGGCCCCACGACGTTAGATTCATAGATTTCACCATATTAGATTCATTCTTTTGTTCCATTTATTCTGTTATTTTTTAAAGTATTCTAACAGTCAATATTTTTCTATTTTTAAATCACCCATAGATTTGTTAAATATGTCTTCTAGGTTTTCATCCAACTAATTAAGAAAAAAACATTGAATAAGAGAAGTCTTCCAACAGAGCTTTGTATCATGGTACTGTAGACTTTTTTCCAGTTTGATACCTGTGGTTAAATTGCACATCTTAAGTATACTTGCTTATACAGGGACTTAGTCATACATCAACTTAGTCATCCTAGCTCTCAGTTCATATATTTTCATCTTACCTTCAAGGGTCTCACGACAAGGCTTGTCAGATGCTTTGCTGAATCCAGGATCATGTTGACATCTATAGATTCTGTCTTTGCATCATTAGGTCAAAGAGTTTCTATGTCCTATGAATTTCAAAACTTGGTCCTGTTCTTAGGATCTGGGGAGGCCATGGTCATGAATTAGTTCTAGGCATTCCAAAGGGAGTCTGATTTGGTCTGGAACTAACTAGGAGATACTTACTGATCTGGAGTGGGCTTATTTGAGAAGATTTAGATGACCTCTGGCTGATAATGTTGGTGCTTCTTATTTTTAGCTTTATCATTTATCCTGAAATCTCTTACACTAAGTTATGCCATGTTGTAACATTTAGATCACATTTCATTTTGTGCTGTGATAAATTATGTGGTGGAGGTGACACCCTGGAACTAAATAATGCAATAGTTTGCTAGCTTTTTGAAACCAAGATCTGAATGATTCTTCCTGTATTTAAGGAATAGATTATTATTCAAGAGTTGTAGTCATTTAATTTATTCTGAAGGTTCTCCAGTTTGCTCTAGGAAGAAGCTAAGTAAGCTGATACCACCTTTGACGAGTTCTGATGTTAGTCTGAGAGCAGTGATGACTTGAAGTGACTGATTATCAGGATTCAAGTGGAGAATACGAGTTCACATTTTAAGTACCTTTTTCTTCCTGGTAGCCCAGTCACATAAATATGTAAGAAATTGTTTACCTTTATCATAAAACAATTGCAATTCCCTGTTCCTGAGAGTACATGACAACAGGTATCCAAATGTAATTTTTAAAAATCTCTTTAACCAACTGACCAAATGTGTCAATCTCTTTTCAAGAAACTTCTGGTCCTTGGAGCTTCTGCTGTTTCAAAAGAAGTGAGAGTCCTTAGGGAAACAGGAACTTAACTCATGGTCTGGGTATGAATTCAGTTTTTGTTGTTAAAGAAATTGATGGAAGTTTCTGGTGCCAATACTTAAAATCATGCTACAGTATGGGAGTGATTGCTTGACTATATGGGAAAAAAAATTAAATACTTATATAGTCATATTTAAAATAAATTGAATTTGTGGAGTAAAACATCAGATACTATAGCTTACCACTTCTCAAGTTTTGTTTAGTTAGTTGTATACTTTGCCCTGTTGCCTGGAATTCTCTGTCATAGTTGTCAATTTCAGTATATCCTCTAGATGCCATGAGGATCAAGTACAGCTTTGTAAGTTGCTTGCTATCGCATATATTATGTTACAGTGGAAAATTACTTGAGTCAACTTTGACTTCTTCCTCACTTTGGCTCGCATGCAGATTGTTGAAAATTCTCTTTCCATCTACAGAACATCATCCTTGCATTTCCTCTTTAATGGTTAATGTCCTTCATTTAAATATCAGTGAGTCTGACACCTCTAGTCAAGAAAGCTGCTCTCTCTCCTGTCTCTTTGTGTGTGTCTCTGTATTTATTGCTCTTTTTTTGGATCCTACACTCATGTGCTCATTTTTCTTAATTGAAATGATAAATACTTCTGTAGTTTTCAAAGTTCTGTGGGTGATTCCTATGTTTAGACAACATTAATAATCCTCAGACTAACCTATTAACCAGGATTATAGCTAATTAAGCTTATAAAAGAGATGTTTCATTAAGTATACTAAGACATGTCTGGCCTCCCAATCCCATATTTAATGATTTACATCTTTGAGTCAACCTTGTTGAAGTCTAGCAGCTGTAAGAGTGGTACTTTCTCATATATGTATCCATACATTCAGTTTATTGTATATCAGGCATTTATTGAACGCTATGATGGCATACTCCATGTCCCTTTTGAATGTGATTAGCTATGCTGTTCTTAATTTCAATTCAACAACTTTCATTTACTCTTCTATGGAAATATGACTCTGAACTTCCGTGTTCCTCTACCCTAAAGGCCTTCTGCCAGACTATGGAGTACATTTTGGAAATCCTGGCTTCCTAGAGCTGAGCTCCTCAATGTTAATGAATATGTAAATCCCCTGGATCTTGCTAAAATTTAAATTCTGATTCAGGAGGTCTGGAGCAGTACCTAAGATGCCACATTTCTAACAAGCTTTCAATTGATGTTTGTGCTGATGGTCTGTGGATCCTGCTTTGAATAGTGAGGCTAGAGTTTTCTGGGTGGTAGTGTCATTACTGAACAGGGATTATAATAAGTATTCTCCCTCCATTCCTTCACTGGTAACTTTTGATTTGGTGACTGAGGAAAAGCTGATGGTTGCATAATTGAGGTCTCTATTTCTCCAGGCTTTCAAAGTGCTGCTAGCTTGTCAGGAGCAGCTTAGTCCAATATCCTGGTTGTGTGTCGTTACCTTCTCCCTGTGAAGAGGAGAGGTCAATTTCTTGCTCTTACTTCCTCTTGCTTTGCTGATTTTGTTTTGTACAACCAATGCATAATTAAATACCCCCAATTTTGTTTTACTTTTGTCCCCCTAAAGCTTGTTGATTTTAAATAAATACACCACTGAGATTTTATGCTCTGCTGCAGAAGCAGGCAAGGTTTCCATTAAGCCGGGGAATGAAGCCTTGACCATCAGTTGCTTAGGTAATTACTCAAGGTCAGTGAAAGGTGTCTTGATATTTTGTCACCTGAATATGTAATGAGAGCTCTTTAAATTCCCCAAGACTAAAAACAAGATTGGTTTAGGGTTAGAGATAGGACCAGGCATAGATATGAAGCGAAATATAGCTCCAGCTGTGTAGAAAGAGACTGTATGAGCAGAAATCTAGGCAGAGTTAGGGAGTCTAGAGGTGTTATCGTCCTTATTGTGCATTGAAAACAACTTCAGAGCTTATTTAAAATGTAGATTCTTGGATGTCACTCCCCCAAAATCAGAAGACATATACATAGGGTGGGACCCAGGAATATGTATTTTTAATGTGCATAAATGATATTCTGACATATTCTATAGCACCCACATTATGAGAAATGGTGGTTTTTATGCAATATCCAAAGGCAAAGTTTTCGAGCATTTGAAAGGAAGGTTTGGTCATTACAGAATAGACATGTTTAAGAATTATCTTAACTGTAGAATACTCTCCTCCATAAGCAAAAAGTATTTCACTCAGAGTGTGAATGGAAACATTAATTCAATTGCCAGTGGATAAATTTTCAAGGAAAGGTAACTATAATAGTGTCACAAAAATTATTGGATCTATTTGCTTGGAGCCTGTCCTCTTTCACTCTAACAAATGGCAAAACTTTCTAAAGGGTGAGCTTATTAGAAGTCTTAGGTACTAGCAAAGCTTAGTACTTTCCAGTGACACCCAAATGACCTTCAGAAATGTAAGAAAGGAAGAATAAAGCTAGAGAATAAAATCTATGGCAGCAAAATAAAACTTGAGTAACCTCTCCTAAATGTTATGGAAAAAGTACAAAGAAATGGAAATAAAAAGAGATGTATCATAGGTCTGGAGGACAAAGAAATGAGATTCAATGCAAGGGTTACAAGTGGGTATCCCTTAAGTGCAGAAGGAAAAAAGAATATAAAAGAAAATTGGGGTGCAGGAGTGATGTCAGCAAGATGGCACCAAAATAACTCTGGGAGAGCTCTGGCGTCCAGTTAAGAAGCTGCAGCAACACAGTGGAGAAAAGAAACCCAAGAATAAGCACACACAAAGGGTAGGAAGAACAGTTTCCTTTTGTCTACATCATCCCGCGCTTTAGGCCAGCATGGCTCAGGGCCAGGAGGGATCTCCTTGGTCAGCAAGTTCTTCTCACTGGGGAAAAGGAGATCAGGGTGAGTGTCCAGCTTCTTCAGCCTTTCAGGGCACTGCGGAAGGACCTACTTGAAGTTCATCCCCCAGGGATAGCTAAAGGGACTGGCATAGTGGAGATATCTGTCAATACCTGTGAATAAAAAAGAAGGGCAGGGCACTCGGTACCAACCACGCAGCAGGTACCGCCATGGTCCCCAGTGGCCTTCTTTGCAAAGTACCCCAGCAACCTCCACCACTGAAGACCTCAACAGCCCTCACAGCCACCGCACCCTTCCTGCAAACATCACCTCTGAGGATCCTGCAGTGTTGACCATCGCAGACCCCAGAGACCTGCTCTGCAGATCCCAGAAGCTTTCACTGCTGAGGAACCCAACAGCCATTGCAACCACTGCAGATGCCCCAGAGTTTTCACTGCCGAGGGCACTGCAGTTTTCCCTTTCATGGACTCCAGCTGCCTGAGCCGCCACCCACCCGGTCACTCCACCATGCTTTGGACCTGTTCCAGCCAGCGCTGCTGTGGGTACCTTGGTCTCAGGAGCTAACTTGGTCACAGCCCACCTCCACCATCACTAGGGCACCAGCCTGCTGCTCACCCCAGACCCCACTGCCGGCTTCTGCTCCCACCGCTGAGGACAACCTGAAGACCGCCACCGCGGCTGAGTGCATGCCACGAGCCTCCACCCACGCTGATGGCCCTGTTCCCCGCTATTGCATGCACTCGGGGGACAGCCAGCCCTAGCCCCACCACAAGCCCCCTCAACCATGAGCTACTGGCCCCACCACCACCAGCCGTGGTGCGTGTGATCCGCCGGTACGTTCGACACTGGACCCAGAGGCACTTGCAGCAACTGTCACCTCCCGGAAGCTCTGCCGCTGAGACCCACACAGTTGTGGCGGATTGGTACAGTCTGAGAACACGTATCCAATTCTTTAAAATTATCCATACATTTATATTTTTAAACAATTCCATTCTTAGGAAACAAAGATTTGCAGAAAGATGGATGTAGAGGGATATTTCCTAAATTATATATAATGAAATGCTTTATTTTTCCTTTATATTTTGTCTTTCATTCTACTCTCACATGCTGTCACCTGTCATATCTTCTAACACTCAATAAGCTGTCACTAATAACATTAACCTTTCCTTACCAATTTATTGTTAGGACAGCTTGATTTTTGAAGAGGCACTGTTTGTTTTTTCAGTAGTCTCTGGGAAGCTGACCCCTAGTTAAGGGAGGTATTACTGTAGATAGTTCAAATGGATTCCACGGTAAAAGTGCCTGATGACGCTGACAGCTGTGACATTTACAGCTATAATGGCCTAACCATGTAGTGTCATGAATCGTATATAATAGGGATGCATTTTTCCATGAGAGAATGAAAAAGATGTATTAATGAGCTATTAAGAACTAGGAACATCAGTTTTAAAGAAAGACTTCCTATGCTAATGTTCAGTTGAATTAGCTCAAGGGTGGAAATATTTTTGTGGTCTGCAATATCATTTATTTGAAAACTTAAACTTACTTATTTTGGAAGCAGGCCAACCAACCAATACATCATTCATGTCGTACCAATATATTAGCAATTCTGTGAAACTGAAGTAACAATGTTAATTTTCTCTCAAAGTGAATGCCGTATCAGTGATTTAAATGAGTAATTAGGTACTGTCAAATTAAATTCATTTTGATTTCTGAAATGCACTCCATGTTATACTATATTTCCTCATTAGAAGCATATGTCCTTAAACATTTTAAATTATGCAGTTTGGGAATTATACACCATATCTCTAAACATTTTCATTCAGTACTGTTCATATCAGGACATTTGAATCCAAATGTGATATTTTATATACTCTGAAAACTGCATGTATTACTTACTTCTTTTATTTTTATTCCATTTCTTTTCTGCTTCTTTAGCAGGCTCCAGCTCCATCTCTCTTGTCTTGCCCCTCTTTTATATACCAACTTTCAGTAGCTGTCATCTATTACCTGTATGACTCAGTTCTTTCTGCTCTATGCCCCTCCTTAAAATGACTTGACAAAATGTCATGCCTATGATTGTCACTATGTGAAGCTTTTAAAACTTTTTATAGGTTTCATGAGACTGTGTAGGTATATAAGATTTCTATAGGTTTTAGAACACATAAATTTAAGGAAGATAATATATTGGCATATGAAACCAACATATTTTCATCCTTGGTAATTTCTGGTTTTGGTTTCCCACTACTCCAACCCCCTTAACAAAGGCCAAGCCTGCCTGATGAACCTTAAACATCAAGGTTGCTATTATAAGCCAAGCATAGTGAAAACTCAAGGCATCCCTTTCCTTCTGGCCCTTTTAGAGTATTATGAAATAGAATAAAAGCTCAGGCAGTGTAAAGATGTTAAAAGCATGCATCCTTGTGTCCTCTTGTCAATATGGAAACTCAAGGTGGGGTGGATTGGGCATCACTGTAGAAATACCCAGATAGGAATAATAGAACTTGATAATACCCAAGTTAGCAGGCTGCTGGAGGAAGCTTAAATCCAGGTTTGTTTCTGAGCCATGTCCAAGATGGTGGACAAGGACTAATAATGTAGCTTCAGTAGAGAGAGGTGATTGGATAGATGAGCACGTGTCGGCACTCCTGTGTCACCAAGACCTGCTTGTGGTGTACAGGGGAACTGCTTGTTTCCACATGCCTCAAGGAGTGCACAATTTCTTTCCCTTTTACCTAAATACCATTTGGGTAGGAGGAGAAAGAAAAAGTCTTTTTAAGGGGTTGAATTTTAAATTGACGATTTCCCCAAAGAGACTGTTTAAACCCCTGGATATTGAGACACCAAGACTTGTGAAAGCTTGGGAGCAGCAAAGTCACGGACTTTGTAAAATAGAGTATGAATTATTGTTTCCACTGTGTGTGTGGACGTGTGTGTATATTATGGATAGCTCTTTAAAAGAGTACATAAGAGATTATCACCAAGTGAAATAATTTGAACAAAGAATAAGCAATGGCTGTGAATGGAAATGCTTGGATAGGAAATACATTTGTCTTCAGAAATCTATTACAGCAAAAATATTTGAAAAATAATGAATACCACTTGTTTTTCCTGAAGTATTTCTTGAAGCATCCTAGTCAGCATTACATTTACAACTTCTTCTCTAGTTAAAGAATTATAAAATAATTGGACAATCTCACACTAAGGAATATAATTTTCCTAAAAGAATGAGAAAGATAAACTGATTACCATTAAGTATAACCTCACTGCATCTCCAAGAATAAATTAAAAGATTCTTTAATATTTTGGAAATATATTATACAGCTGCTGAAGCAAGAGTCATCACCTCTGTGTTCCAAGCAGGGAGCAGAATTCAGGCAAAAGGATTGGTCTTGGTCAACAGTTCCCCTTTTAAGGATTCTTCCTGGATGTCTCCCCCAACAACTGGTGCTTATATCTCATTAGAAATATCTTGGTTACATGGTCACCGGAGCTGTAAGAGAAGCTGAAAATATGGTATTTGGTACCCTGAATAAAATTGGAATTCTATTACTAAGAAAGAAGTAAAAAAAAAAAAAAAAGATATTGGCTAGGTACCTAGCAGTTTCTGGCATCCTGTCTTATAAAATGGTGTTTTTGTTAAAAAAACAAAAAACAAAAAACTTGGCTTGGGGCTTTAGTTTCCAAGTGTAGAACAAGTGGCTAAGCAGATAAATATATATAAGTGCTGCATAAACCGTAGAAAGCTATATGCATGAAAGCTCTCATTACTACCAGGCTTCATGTGAATTTTTTAAAGCCAAGAGTAGACATAATCTATGCCCCTTCAGGGGTTTGTAATCTTAGAGAATAATTATATTCATGCTACGTTAATTAGAGCATGGAATAAAAACAAAGCTAAACAAATAAAACAGGAAGAATAATCCTAGATTCTAATCCTTTATTTTTAAAAACACTTGTGGAGATAATTTTTCAAAATACCACTTAAGGACCAGATCTAGCCCAGCCTTCAGACCAGATTGTTAATTATGTTAGTCAAGACCTGTTCTGGCCTTTGAATAATTCTCAGAGGGCAAGCTTCTTTTCAGCATTTTAGGGAGGCATCTTGCTGCCTCCCCAGATATAGCTTACAGTCAGAATTTATTTATAGTATGTCTGGGGTCTTATTAATAGAGTTTTATTTTTAGAGCAGTTTTAGGTTTATAGAAAAATTGAGCAGAAAGTACAGGGTTCCCATATACCCAGTCTTCTCCTGTCTGCAGTTTCCCCTATTAATAACATCTTTCTTTAATGTGGTACATTTGTTAAACTTGATAAATCTCTATTGATACATTATTTTAACTAATATCCATAGTTCATATTAATTAGGGTTCACTCTTTGTGTTGTAGAGTACTCTGGATTTCGGCAAAATGTCATGTATCCACCATTACAGCGTCGAACAGAATAGTTTCACTGCCCTAAAAATTCCCTGTGTTCCACCTATTCATTCCTTCCCAACTTTGTGTCTGGTTTTGACATACTTTTACCATTTGGCATTGAAGATGGGGTAAAAAGGCTAAGGGGATGCTGACGTTGAACTTGATGGTTCCTTTAAAGTTGGTAACATTGTTCCCAATGTAATCTGAGTTTGACCTCCTCATAAAGGCTTTCCAGTAATGTCCATAATTAAGAAAATTTAATAAGCATTCAGTAAATATCATCATCATCATCATCATTGTTATTATGCAGCAGACCCTGTGTCAAGTATACTAACTCTTTTAGTCTTCACAAGAAGACTATGAGGTAGTAGAAATTATCCTTGTATTCAAAATTAGAAACTGAGGCCAAGTCTCGCAAAGCTGTCTTCCCAGGATAGTATGGTTATCTCAGGGCAGAGCCCAGGCTGGCTTCCCGGGAATATGATCAGTGCATTCGCAGAGCCCCAACACTAAGAAGCACCCGACACTTGATTTAATGCCCAGCTCTCGACATACTGAAATTCTTACTACAGTTTTCTTTGACCTTGTGTTTTGTAAGTAAATCATAACTGGGCAATGGAACATGAATGTGAGCAGAGGAGATATGAACAATGTGGGTCTGCTGCTGGTCCTTGCTTTTGCCTTTATACTTAGCATTTGTGATGTCCACCATGCATCTTCCCTAACAGCTAACCTAGTACTCAGGACCCATGCTTGGTTTAATGCTCTGCTGTTGCCATCTTGAAAGTCTTAATAATTTTATCTGTGAACTTGTGTTTTGTATGTGGAGTCCAAAGGGATAATGGAGCATGTATGTGACCAGAGGAGATACACACAATATGTTGATCCATAGCTACTCCTTGTCTCCCAACTTGCATATAGTGGTTGTGATGCCACATGAGTTCAGAATTCTGGTTGACCCATGATGCATGGGAGTTGAATAAGACTCAGTTGAGTACAATGATAAGCGTGTTATGTCTATGAGTAAGCCACGTGCTAACGTTGTTGAGAGGCTGCACTTTCCTTTCCTGTTTGCAATGCAGAAAGAAGGTCATGGTATTATAAGAAATAGAAACAAATAATTAATCCTATCATATTCTTTCTTACTCTTACTCCCCAGTATTAGCCAATCGTTTACACTGAAGATGATAACCTGGAAGGAGAGGGAAAGATAAGGCAATCCATAGTTCCTTTTCCTTTCATTCGTTCTTTCCTTATCAGTCAGCCAAAGCTAATGTGTGTGTATTAAGAATTTAAAGAAAAATTGATGAGTTGGCTTTGTGAACTGTTTCCACTGTTCTGGCAAGAACAAATTACATACGCATATATGAGCTATGAAATATGAATTGTGTGTTTTTGATGACTCCACATACAAGTTAAATGCTTATGCTTTTATTTAAAATGGGCATTGCACAATATAAAGATGAACAGTAAAATTCATTCTAACCATTTAAAATTTTAATTTTTTTTAACTTGTATTGATTTTAAGTAGCACATAAAAAATACCATAAGTCAAGAAGAGATTACAGAGGAAAGGGAAAAAGCTTTATATTTTAAGCGCTTTTTCATTTCATTTTGCATTGGGTCCCACAAATTATGTATCCTTCCCAGGGCAGACAACTGATTCACAACCAGGTCTGCCAGACTCCATGGCTCATGCTCCAAACTAGAGGTTCCCAACCCTTTCACCTTATGGCCACATAGAGAAAATGATGTTTATAAGGAATGCTAACTCTGTGGTAAATTGAGGAGACTGGTTTTGGCCAGCGATGGCCAACTCGCGGACCCAGGCCTCCCCGGTCCTGGCCTGGCAGCCTTGAAGGCTAAGGAGATCAATATCTCATTGCACTTGGAAGGGCCTCTACATCGCAACTACCACATAGGAATGCCTTGATGGCACATCGTGCTGTCTACCCATATCTTCTTTTTGGATTTAGTACTTAAAATAGTTACTCAGTTTTTGTCAAGCAATAATAATGACAGCAAAAATATAAAATGTGTATTTATTTTTTCTATGTACCAGATATGTTTCTCAGCACTTCATATATATTAACTCCTTTAATCTTCAAAACTCTATGAGGAAAATACTATTATTATTCCCATTTTGTATTAATTGAATTACATGAAATTGCAGACTGACTATTTTGCACCTACAAAAAAGGCAAGTTCATATATTTAAACTCAAGAGATGAGGAGACTGACAGAGAGATTAAGTACATTACCCAAGGTCACTCAGCTAGTAAATGCCAGAGCCGAGATAAAATTCTCTACTAGTTCAGACATTGGCAGTCCAACTCTGAAGCCTGGGACCTAAGTCACTGTACAATGTTATCTTTCAAAGAGAATTAAATTATGTGTTATATTGGAAATAGTTATTGAAAACATGGGGGCATGGAGTTAAGACAGCAATTTTTAACAATCTCAGGCATTCAACTTGTATTTGTCAATTTCCTGTGCTGTGTTGTGGTATGGTAGTGAGCCAAACACAGCTTTCCCTTCATACAACTTGTAGTCCAGTCTGTTTCAATATCTTTTTTTTAAGCCTGCTAGGAATAGCAGATGCCACTTACAGTGCCCTGGCTGCATTTGGACTGGGCCTGTTGCTAATCCACTCCATGCCCTATTGTATTCAATACTCAACAATCCTTTGTCATCATTGTTATTATTCTTATCAGCTTGCAAATGAGGAATCTGGGACTCAAAAAGATTATATAATTTACACAAGGTGACCCAGATAGTAAGTGGTAAAACCAGGCCTCAATACCAGGGCTGTTTGATGTCAGACGTATGCCTTTTCCACTAGTACACCTCCACATGAGAATTTCCTCTTGTCTGCTCATAGATTGAGGGATGGTCATCTGCTGATTTTATGGTATTCCAGCAAATACGTCTCTACCAACTTCTCAGGCCCCATTCTGTGGCTGAAATGATTATTTTGCTTACAATAAAGAGTGAGCTGTGCAGCTGGAGAAATTTCCATCCAGATGCTGGTGTGTCACTTTGAATTGTTATTACAATATAAAGTTCCTGTTCATATTTGTTCCTATTTGCATATGTACAGGAGCCACAGTTGTTCAGCTAAACTAAGCCATTTAGCAAAAATGCAGCCCAAGATTCACAAAGCAGTTCTGAAAATAGCCCATTTGGGGCTTCTTGCTGAGAAGACTGCATAAAATATGCAGACTCTTTGATTTATCTCTGAACAGTCCCACACCTTTTATCTGCAGTCAACCTTCCCTCCCTTGTCCCTGCTTCCTTCCCTCCCTTCCTCCTTTCTTAAAGTAGACCCTGGGAATCCACTCTGTGCCAGGGACTAGAGACACAAAGAATAAAACGTAACTTTGCCCAAAAGGAGCTCAAATGCTGGGTTCAAAAGAGTTCACTCGAGAAACAGCATTGTTCCCAGAAAGAGAACTGTAGAAAAAAAGGAATCTACTTGAGGTTGCTGCTTGTGTTATCCATCCCCTTTCTTTGTTCACAGTTTGATTTTTTTCAATCTCTTTTACCTGGTAGTCTGTAAGCTAGAGCCTAAAATGGGACCTGGCACAGAATAGCTACCCAACTGAATGCCTATATCTAACTGAATTGTCAGCATTGATACTTTATGCTTTTTTGTGTGGGAGAGAGTGCGCAATAGAGTTCCTCCCTCAGGCAGAATTTCTTAAGTAATCCCTTTCCCCATCCTCCTTTCACAAACCGATTATGTTTATATATTTCATTATCCTGGGATATTGTACACGAGTTTTAACTTTGGCCCTGTCCACTCATAGACATTGTTATTATTCAGATAATATTCATATTGTTACACAGCATTTGGTTAGGTCCTGTGTTTCACTATATTATCCAGAGGGATTCTAAAAGTTATAATAAAGAGCAAGCAATATGAATGATATTGTCCTCCTCTTGCAAAAGTTAATTGATTTGCCCAAGCTTAGGGAGTCAATTAGAAGGAGTCAAGTTTTGTGCTTCCTACTCCATGTTTTTCCTTTCCTCTTTCTAGACCATCATTGCTAGGGCATGCATTTCATTGTTTTAATCACAGAGGGAGATTTTCAGTAATGCTGACACAGGTACTGTGCTATGCTCTGTGTATGTGTTATCTCATTATCCCCATTAGGTGAGAATTGTTATTATTTCTATTTTATATATGAATAAAATAAGGCCAAGAGAAGTCAAGTAATACACCCAATGGTATTTGATCCAAGGCTATCTGATTCCAGAAATTGTGCTATTAAGAATTAATAATTAACATTTAGGGAGTGCTTTCTATGTACCAGACAGCATACTAAGTATTTTACATGCAGTAGTCTATTTATATAGTCATAACACAAATTTTAATAGGCACATACCACAATTGCCTTCATTTTACAGAGGAAGAAAATTTGATTTAGAGAGCATATTAGTGATCTTTAGAGAAATAGAATAGAGAGGAGGCCGGGGGTGGGGGGGGGAGAGAGAGAGAGAGAGAGAGAGAGATTTCTTATAGGAATTGGCTTATGCAGTCATGGAGGCTGAGAAGTCCCATCCCACCATCTGCTCTCTGCAAGCTGGAGGATCAGAAAAGCTGGTGGTCTAATTCAGTCTGGGTCTGAAAGCCTGAGTATCAGAGGACTGATGATCTAAGTCCAGATCTGAGTCAAAAGCCTGAGAACCAGAAGCACTGATGTCTGAGGGCAGGAGAACATGGCTGTGTCAACTCAAGCAAAGAGAGTGAATTCTTCCTTCCTCCAGCTTTTTGGTCTATTCAGGCCTTCAATGGATGATGCCAACCCACATGGATGAGGGGATCTTCTTTATCCAGTCTGCTTAATCAAATGCTAATCACTTCAGGAAACACTCTCACAGACACAGAGAGTGTGTTTTACCAACTATCTGGGCATCCCTTAGCCCAGCCAGTTTGACACATAAAATTAAACACCACAGAGAAGTTACATGACTCAAGTTCAAACTGCAAGTGCATATTTCCTCCTCCACATCTACTCATTCCCATCCTGTTACTATGTACCCATTACATATCATTTCTATGGATAACTGACTGTGCTCCTGAGGTCAGCCTCTCCACTTTAGAGAGATCCCATCCCCATCACCTCCGCAAGTATACCAACTTCAACAATTCTCACCCCTTTCCTATATTATATTTCCCCTCTCTACTGGGTCACTCTCAACTGCAGAAAACATACTATCATTTCTCTCATTCTCAAAGCAGTCAAACAAATAAACAAAAACTTTTGAAAACTTCTTTTTCATTTAGCTAGTGCCTCTGTTCCCTGATACTGTTTAGAGCAAAACTTCTTCAGAAGAGCTGTCACTAATCACTGACTGCCTCAAATTCTTTTGTCCTCATTCACTTCTAACTCCAAAGTAGTTAGGTAAAACCCACAACTTCACTGACATTGCTATTGTCAAGGTCACCAATGAGCTCTGCATTGCTAAATCCAATTGTCCATTCTCAGTCCTTATCTAACAACATTGGCATCTGACACAGTTTACCACTACATACTCGTGGAAATACTTTTTTCACTCAACTTCCAGAACATCACAATCTCCTGGTTTTACTCCTACTTGACCACCCATGCATCTTAGTCTCCTTTACCAGATTCCTGTTCATCACCTAAGCTTTTAATGGTGGAATACCCCAGGACGCAGTTCTTAGACTCCCTTCTCATCAGTGCTCACTCCTTCGATAATCTCATACAATTACACAGTTTTAAATACCATCATAAATCCCTGGTTCCCAAATGTATATCTTCAGGCCATACCTTTCCATTCAACTCCATGTAAGTATATCCAGCTGCCTGCTTGTATCTCCACTTGGATGACCAATAAATATCTCAGACATGATCTTTCAAAATAGAGTTCTTGGTTTTCTTTTCAAAACCTGCTCCACCCACAGACTTCCCCAGTTTAATTAATGACAACTTCATTCTATTTGCTTGGACCTGAATCCTCAAAGTTCATCATTTATCCCTCTTCTCATATGTCCTACATTTAATCTGTTGGAAAAATCTTTTTAGTTCTATCTTCAAAATTTATCTAGAATTATACCACTTATTGTCACTTCCATAGCTACCTCTCTGGTCCAAACCACCACTGTTTTCTCTGGATGACTGCTGTAGTCTCCTAACTGATAATCCTTGTTTCCACCCTGTATCCCCCTTTAGTTTACCCAACAGAACAACCAGAGTGATTTTGTTAAAATGTAAGGCAGTTCCCACCATTCCTTTGTTCAAAATCCTCCAATGACTTGCCATTTTTTTCAGAGTGAAATCCAATACCCTTGCAATGCCCTACAATTATCTTCCATCTGCACCCCATCACTTCTTTGAGCTCATCACCTTATACTCTCCCCTTCCTCCACTTTGCTCCGGGAAAATTGTTCTTCTCACTGTTTCTCAAATATGCCAACCATTGTCTAATTTCATAGCCTTTACAGCTGGTATTTGCTTTTTCTGAAATGTACCTCCTGCTAGTATATGCTTAGGTTACTCCCTTACTGCTTTCAAGTTTTTGTTCAAATGTCAACTTTTCCATGAAGCCTACCTGATCATCCTGTGTAAAATTATACTTTATTCCTTATACTCATGATCATGCTTAATCTGCTCTATGTTTTTCTGCATAGCATTTATTATCTTCTAGTGAGCTCTATGATTTACTTATGTGCTGTGTTTATTGTTTATTCACCTGTCTTTTCCAGTGGAATTGAAGCTCCACACAGGCAGGGATTTTTATATGTTTTATTCACTAGTATTTCTGGAGTGTCTAGACTATTTCCTGATGCATACTTGGCATTCCAGAGTTCTTGAATGAATGGATGGGTGAATAAATAAGTGAATGAAATAGTGAAACTGGAATTGAAAACTAGTCACTGTGGCTTAGAGACTCAAAATTCATTTTCTCTAGCACTAACTATATTGCATTTTGCTTAAACACTGCTCTGCTGGTCTGAGTTCACCCATCTTAGGATCCAGCTCCAGAGCTACTTCTATAGCTCTTATTGCCAGACTGCTACTTTTAGCAGTTACTCATCACATCATCAAATTCTAATGAGCACCAGTAATTGTCAAAGCATTGATTAAGTATATATTCTAATTCTACACTGTATTGTTCTAGTATGGAGCTGTTACTTACTTTTCACGTGACCTAGAGAAAATCATTTTCATTCTGAGACTTCAGTTTGCTCATCTACAAAATGAAAGCTATTAGATATTCTCTAAGAATGCTTTAATTAGATATTCTCTAAGAATGCTTTTCTCTGGAAGTTTGGGTTTAAGCTACCACAGCAACATTCCCATAATCCACATAGTGGAAAGAGCACAAGTTTTAGAATCAGAGAGATGTGAATTCAAATCTGGGATTCAACACAATTGAACAAGGCTGTTCAGTTTTCTGTACCCTCTAGATAACTTATCTGTAAAATGTGAATTATCTTCTCTATGTTACAACTTTTAACACTAGTCTAAGGATAAAATTAGAGAATATATTTGGAAATGACTAGCACAGTGTGTGATACATTGTAATAATACAATATGTGGTGTTTTGTATGTAAAATATAATAAATCATATTCACATCTCTATAAGCTTGTAAAATGATGGGCTGGGGGAAGAATACAATATGGGACTGTGCAACACAGCACAGTGGTCAGTGACAGGGTAGGGCTTATCATTACATTGGCATAGGACCTAATCAGGTCCCAGTAGGAGCAAACGGCCAAAATGTCATGCGCTCTTTGTATATTCAGCTGCCACACCACTTTCATGGTTATGTTTCAAATAAGATGCCATCTTACATGTTGTGAATGTTTGGAAGGAAACAATTCACAGACACAAATATACATCTGGCTTATAGTCTCAGTGTTTCATGCACGAATCCCTCATTCATAAAACAGGAATGCTTTCCAGAGGCAGGGGATGAATACCGTGCCTTCTTTGCATTACCTACAACTTATAGACCAGTGCTGTGAACACAGCAGTAGGGGAGAGATGCTTAACTATTGATAATTATGATTCTAGTTTGTGTAATGCTTTAGCCAACAGAAACTTTTATATCTATTTTATCTTTACAGCAGTCTCATGAGGTAGGTACTGTGATAACCCCCAAATCACAGATGAATAAATTAAGGAAACTGAGATGGAGTGATTTCTGTAATGAAACTCAGCTAGCAAGGACAGAAGTATGATCTAATTCCCTGTTTTCTGTCTTTAAAGTCACCCCTGAAAGATGGAGTTAATTTGCTTCCAGAAGGCAGCAGGCTAATCATACTCTCTTTCTAAATTCTGCTCTTGTTAGCTCTTAGCACAATATCTATCACAAATGTTAATAAACATTGGTAAGTACTTTGGAAATCCTGCCATTTGCTCTGTTATCTATTGGACTGTCTGAAGCCACTCACTGGGTTCCTCTTTAGCCAAGGGCTTCCCTGTAAGCAAACTGGATCTGGGAGTCATTTGCTTGGATGCATACCGTGTGTCCCAAATCAGGATCTGTGCTTAGGTAAATGAGACCTTCAAGTTCCCTCATTAGACCTCACATGTATAAACATGTGTGTGAGGACGGTTTTAGAGCTACCAAGAAGATTTAAAGCTAGAGAAAGTAGAAAGAGAAATAAAGGACAAAATTAAGAAAGATATGCAAAAAGAGGACAGAACTTAAGAGTAAGAAGATGTGGGTTCCTTTCTGGCCCTTCACATTAATGTGCCATGCAGTCTTGGGCACATCACCTAACATCTCAAGCTGTTTTCTCACTTTTAGGATGGAGGTTGTGTTAGAGTACTCCAGAGAAACAAAAACAGTAAGATACACACACACACACACACACACACACACACACACACATCCTAAGAGATTTATTTTGAGGAATTGGTGTATACAATTGTGGAGACTGGTGTGAAATCCATAGAGCAGGTCATCAGTCTGGAAACTCTTGGGCTGCAATCTTGAGGCAAAATTTCTTCTTCTCCAGGGAGACCTGTTTTTGCTCTTAAGATGTTTCAACTGATTGAATGAGGCCCACCCACATTATCGAAGTAATCGCCTTTACTTAAAGTCAAATGATCATACATGATAACAACAACTAAAAGTACTTTCCTAGCAACATCCAGATTAGTGTTTGAATAACTGGGTACTATAACCTAGTTAACTTGACGCATAAAACTAACAATCACAGGGATGATGATGATGGTGGTTGTGGTGGTGGAAATAGCTATCTTTCAAAGTCATGAAAAATAGATGTAAGCACCCATTTGAGGTATCTAGTACAATGTCTAGCATATAGTAGAATCTCAAATGTTACTTCAATATGAACAAAAGCAAATGTATGGAGTGAGGACTTATTTATTTACCTTGGACCTCTTTTTTTTTTTTAATCCCAGTAACTTCTCTAAATTCATTTGATTCTGGCATAACTCAACTATATTTTCTTATGGCTCTAAAGCTAAGCTGACTTAGGATAAAAGTATCACTTCAGAGTGATTTTCAGGTAGATATATTGTGCTTGAAAGAGAGCTCTGTACTTCCCCTGTAGAGATAACAATTCTCATTACTTCCAACCTGGCACCTAAATTCTAATATATCATTATATTTCCATTATGCTATTTTTGTTTTTACTTTCCTGTAGGCTGTAGCAATATATTACTGTTAAAAGAAGAAATCCTCTCAGGTTTTTGAGGCTAAATGTGGCTAACCTCATAACTTTGTCAATTAAAAATAAGGACAATTACATATGCAGAAAGTACACATTTTATTGTTACTTACTTCTCACTGCATATGTATATAGACTGTTGTGGTAAAGTAGAAATAGCATTGGCCTTGGGATCTGGAAAACAGAGCTTTCATAGTGGTTCTGTTACATACTAACTATGTGACCTTGAACATCTTAACTAACCTCTGAATGCCCATTTCCCTAGCCATTATATTTTAAAAGTAGCCTTGTCCATCCTGCACGTTTATGGGCTTTTAAAAACAGATAACACATGAAAAACTATCTCAAACAATGCCTAGCTCACTGACAGTGCTTGATAAATGTTGATTGAATCAGAATCTAAACACAATGTGGATATTAAATCAGAACTTCACCTAGATAGTATGAATATCTAAAAGACTGAAGAGTGAGTTAGCTCTGCAACAAACTAAACACAGCATTTTCCATGCTAGAAAACCTTCAAATTTTCATTGGCATTCACACTAGAATTTTCAAATTCCATTTGGAGCATAGGTCTCTCTTACACATAATAACATTTCCCTGATAATTCATTTTTGTCAGATGAAGGTATTTGGGTACTTTTTCAGCAGAGCCAGTGTGATAAGGTTAAGCAGACTTGGATAGAGACCAGGGTATAGAACATTGAATGAACACTATCAAGACAAAGGACAATGAATGATCAAGATCAACTTGGCAGTGAAGGACCAGTCACTGGCAACAGGAAGCAGGGTTAGAAACATTGGAGGTTAGATTCAATTGATAGATAAGATCAATTACGTTCCAAGGGATTGGGATCTAGCTACAAGAGCAAGATGAAAAACATTTTAAAAATGATGGATCAAGTTGCCAATTTTAGAACAGTAAAAAAAATCCAGGGTGAGGAGCACAGCACCCACAGTGATACCTGCCTCCTCCTTGCCCCAGTGCTGGGCCACAGTTTAACCTCATGCATTCCCAGTTTACCTTCTGCCTCATGGGTCTTCATAAATATCTTAGCTCTGAACGTGAACCAAGAGTTTTATTTTCTTATTTAATAAAAAGTTGCAAATTTCCAGGGTAGGAAGAATGTTCATATGCTTTCATATGCTTTGATAAGCATTAATTAGGAAAGACATAAAATGAGCTTCTGCTTGAGTTTACACACATTGATGAAAACTAAAATGACACATTTTCAAGATTTTCATAATATCTACATTTTATATTGCTCATTTATCATGTGATGAGTAAAGTGTTGCCATCTCAACATTTACACAAATCCTTTCACATTTTATTCCATTATCTTTTCTCTCAATTTTTGTTTGCAATAGTATTTTTCACTCCTTTCCTTCTGATATGGAATTTTCCCAGATAATCCTCTTGAGAAGCAAAGCTTGATAGATGTAAATGTAAAAGGCAATTATGTAGAGTAGAGACAAGTGGGCAAAGAGGTAACACACAATAATCCAGGTACCATTATTCCTTATTGACAACCTGGATCCTTTCTGACAAGGATGACATACTGTGACTTAATCCACTTTCAGTGACCAGCAAAGCAGGATGAATAATAATCAAACTCCGGACCAAGATTTCATGAAATAATAGACCAGAGAAAAGCACAGGTTAACTTAGAGGTATTTTTTCCATTACTATTCACAACACATCATCCCAAGGTGACAGGTGATGAGATGTCAAATCTCCAAACTATCTTTCAGGACAAATAAAACCATCAGATGTTAGACATTGCACAAAATGACATAATCATCGCTCTAATAATTGAACTCCAATTAAGCTGCCTATATACTCATTACATACCACTGTGCAGTATTTGCATCAAAGATCATATCATGCTCTAAACACACACACATACACACACACCCTAAACGCAAAACCTCTGTGATATATCCTTTAAATATAATTCTTGCACAGGATTCTTAAGGCAATTGATTTGTTGTGAGGTGGACTGGTTTGAACCATAGCTTCCTTATCTAGGTTAGTCACTTAGTACCTTTAAGCCTCAGTATTCATGTCTATAAAATGGTAGTAATAATACATCATTATTTTCTGTCTGGGTTCAAATAAGAGAATGTATGGGAAAGATAATTGTAAGTGATAAGGTGCTGTACAGATTATTATTACATACAGTAATTAATGTATTCATTACAATTCCATCAGTTAATTCTAAAAAAACCCCTATGGTTAAAAACAAAAATGAAATAACCATTACTTTACCATCAGTTTTATCCATATTCAAATTATAACTATAGTATTGTTACAAATACACTGGAACTTCAGCATCTAAATGTAAGTTACCCCTTCAAAGTAGTTATCTTTGGAGTTTGTATTTAAATGGACATTTATCGAGCAATTAATACTTATAAGATATTTTGCTAAGTATTTTATAAATATTACTTCAATTAATCCTTACACCATTCTGATGCATAGATATAATTAACCCTATTTTGCAAAGAAATAATTGAAGGGTGAGAGATGTCTCCAAGTTCATGGCATGTTTGCTGGTATAGCTGCTGTCATTATTCAAATTGGGGGGAAATGATTGCATAGGCAAAACCTAAGAAAGTAGTTGTTAATACTATAGTGTGTGTGTCCGGACACAAGAAAGGAGACAGTCTTCTATGTCAGGGAGATAAGAAAGAAAATGGATTGCCAAAATAAGATGCTACATTTTGACTCAAATTTAGAAAACAAATGAGGCAACAAAGATTCAGCAAGGTACTAAGCTTGATGGCCTTTAAAGTTAAGCTGAAGAATTTGACCTTAGTTCGTGAGCACTGTAAGTTATTGAATAAGGTAATGCCTTGATGAAACCAGTAATTTGGGAAGACGAGGCTGACAGTGGTTTCTAGGATTTTGAACAATTTAAAAATTTATTCATAGAACTTGAGAATTGATATAATGTTGCAAATATGCATATAAAAGTCAAGGTTCTTTAAAAATATCAATGTACAGTTTTTAACAGATATTTATTTTAATATATTTGAGGCATGTACCATTACTTAATGTGAACATTGGTATGTTTTGATAAATTGAACCTGTCCGAAGCCAACCAATCTTTAGGGCTATTTATTTATTCATGAGCAATTATGTATTTTCCAATTTGGGGCCTCTTTCTTATTTTTCATGCCTTTATTTATATTTACTTTTTTATGTTTGTATTATTCTCCCTTTTTTGATGTACACCAAAATACAAGTAGTGAAAAATTAACCATATGAGTGGTAAAAGACTGTTTTGTCTTCAGGGAAAATGTATAGAGTTTTCTTTGCAATGGATATACCAAATAAATTAGGAGAAGGGAAACCATGTGTTAGACAAGTAAGGGGAGAATTTATGACTTTGCAGTTGTTTGTGTTGTGTGTGTGTGGAGAGACCCAGAGTCAAAGACAGAGAAAGACAGACACAGAGAGACTGATTTCCTTTCAAATCCAAGGCTTTACAGTTTCTCCCTTAAAGTATGAAAAATCCAGCTGGAGTAACAGTGCAATGGAAAACTTTACATTAACATTGATAATATAGTGTTTTGAAAATAGAAAACATCCATTAAATGGTACTTTACATTGCCCAGTTCTTTTGAATTGATTTTTGTTTACACAGGCCTAGTTTTCACTTTCATGTATGTATCACTTCTTATATCTTAAATATCTGATAATTACTGTTAAAATTTGTTTTATATCCAGAGACAAATGTTTATGTTCATATTCTTTGTAAATAATTTGGAATATGACTATGACAAAACCAATTATAAAAGGAGTACTTTTACTGGAAGTCTAAATGCGAAGAACTGGGGACACATACCTCCAAACTCAATGCTCCATAGAAATTATTGAAAGTATCCATACATTCATAATGGCATGACTATCTCAGATGTGTAAGTAAGAAAGGGTCCTTATATCTTGGAAGACAGAAGCAAATGGCTCTAAATGGTGTTAGAATAAAGCCATTTTAATTGAAATCAAGGTGCCTATATAAGTAGGGAGAAAATGCTGAAGGGAATACATCAATTAATGATTATTGTTTACTTCTGTGTGTGCTGGGGGGTTACTGGGTGAGGAGTGAAGGGCAAAGGAAGACTAAGAAAAAAAAATAAAAAGGTGTTCATGGCAAACACAGCATGTATATAATCCCAGTTATGTTAATATGTTGGTGTTTTCTGTGTGTTTGTGTCCATGTGTGTGTATTTGCACCTGTATGACTGCAGAGATGCATAAGATGGTAGTCCCCCATGTCTGATAGGAAAAGATACCTGAACACCCATGACCTGCCATTAGTCCTGAACTTCTCCCACAGTTATCAGAGGCATACTATGATGATTCAGACCTGAATCTTCCATCACGCCAACAGCTAACCTTATTTGACACTAATATTCTAGATTATTTCAATATGGGAGGTTGTGGGAGTTGGAGGAGAGATGAGAAAAATTCTTAAAATTTTTGAGTGGGAGTTTTAGGTGGAGATTCACTTAGGTGTTGATAGAATAATATGTTTAATTATGAGGGTAAAAAGAGCCACTAATACAATATTAGAAATTAGATAAATAGTTTAAAAAACAAGTCAGGAAGATAATAGTAATAGAATAAAAAACAAAATAAATTTAACAAAAAATAGAAAAGAAGAGATAAAAAAAAAAACCAAGAAAGTAGAATGCCAGATGCTGGGGGGGAGGGGAAAATGGGGAGTTGTTGTTCACGCTGTATGGAAGTTCAATTATGTAAGATGAAAAGGTTCTAGAAATCTATTGACAACATTGTGCTTATAGTTGACAATACTGTACTGAACACATAAAAATTTGTAAGGTAGATCTCATGTAATGTGTCTTTTACCACAATAAAAAAAAAAAGAGCATTGGACTTCAAATGAAAAATAGTTTCAACATAACAAATCAAAACAAATATGATTGGATTAAAGTCCATTACAAATACAAGGGTATGTAATCACATGCCACACTAGAAATCAATTAATTGTGTGGGCAAAAAGTAAGTAAAGTTTATAAAACTTTCTCCAAAGAATACCGTTCATCCTCATTATTCACAGATTCCGTATTTGCAAATTCACTTACTTAAATTTATTGGTAACCCCAAGATTGATACTTGCAGTACCTTTACAGTTATTCACAGACATGAATAGACCGGCAGAAAATTTGAGTTGTCTGATATGCACTTTTCCAGCTGAGGTCAAACAAGTTTTTCTTGTTTTAATTCTCATACTATAAACAAATGTCCTTTTTGTAGTATAATTAATGCCACATTTTTTGCATTTTTGGTCTTTCTTTTTGGTGGTTTCACTGTTTAAAATGCACCACAAGCATACTGCTGAAGCTAAAAAGGCTGTGATGCTTCTTATGGAGAATACGCCTGTGTTAGGTAAGCTTTATCGAGGCATGCATTTTAGAGCTGTTGGTTGTGAGGCCAGTGTTAATAAATCAACACTATATTTTAAGTAAGGTGTCTTTAAACAGAAACACATTAAAGAAGGTTATGTTTTGAATACTTAATGAAAACACTGTGACCAGAGGCTTGTAAGAACCCAATCCGGTAATTCTCCTAGGAGCAATGACTCAGTGTTTGCTAATGCAGTGTTCAAGGTGACTTTAATAGAACATAATTACTGTGAATAATGAGAATCGACTATATATATGCATGTGGAAATTTGTACCAAATAATAGAACAATACTATTTTCAGAAACCAATGAAATATTCACACACCTAAAAATATAATGTAAGTCAGAAAAATCTCAATTATTCTAAAATTTTACATCATATGTGTCACAATCTGTTGCTACAATGCAAAAAAAATAGAAGTTAATAATCAAAGGGCATGCCACAAAATTATACATTGTTTTAAATTAAAAAATATTTTTCTGATACTGCTAAACATTCACTAGACCAAAGAAATTTTAAAAGATTGACAACACAGCATGCTCACAAGGATGTGGAGTAACTGAAACTCTCACTCATTTCTGGAAAGAATGTAAAATGGTACAACCACACTAAGAAATGTTTCAGTAATTTCTTAGAAAATTAAACATACCTCTACTCTTGACTGAGTAATTGCAATCTTAGTATTTATTGAAGGTATATAAAAACATCTGTCCACAGAAGGACATTTATAAAAATGTTTATAACAAATTTATTTACAGCAGTCAAAAACCTATTGTAGGGCTTCACTGGTGGCACAGTGGTTAAGGATCTGCCTGCCAGTGCAGGGGGCACGGGTTCTAGCCCTGGTCTGGGAAGATCCCACATGCCACGGAGCAGCTAAGCCCATGTGCCACAACTACTGAGCCTGCGCTCTAGAGCCCATGAACCACAGCTACTGAGCCCAAGTGCCACAACTACTGAAGCCCACGCGCCTAGAGCCCGTGCTCTGCAACAAGAGAAGCCACCCAATGAGAAGCCTGCACGCCGCAAGGAAGAGTAACCCCCGCTCGCCGCAAGTAGAGAAAAGCCCACGCGCAGCAACAAAGACCCAATGCAGCCAAAAATAAATACAAATAAATAAAATTTAAAAAAACAAAAAAACCCTATTGTAAAGAGCCCAGGTGTCCATCAACAGAATAATGACTAAAAAACTGTAGTATATTCATACAATGCATATTCTACATACTCTACGAAGCAATAAAAAGGACAAAAAATTGATACATGAAACACCATGTATGAATCTCATAAAGGGTGGTTCTATTTATAAGAAGTCCTAAAACAGGCAAAATTGATCTAACATTAAAAAAATTAGACCTGTGGTGGCCTCTAGTCGGGGTGGGGATTGACTGGGAAGGTATATGCAGGAGCATTCTAGAGAGAGTTTATGTATCATGATAGGGATATAGGTTTTTTTGGTGTATACATTTTTCAAATTGTGCAGCTAAGATTTGTGCATTTTTATGTTTGTAAGTATCACCAAATAAGAACTTCTAAAATAATTGTATTATTGATTGGGGAATAAACAGAAAATGGAAGTTTATATTATACTGTTTGTTTTACTTTGGTTATGTTTGAAATTTTCAGTAAAAACCTAAAAACTACTTTTCTTTTTTAAAAAATATTTATTTATTTATTTATTTATTTTTGGCTGCATTGGGTCTTCGTTGCTGCACGTGGGCTTTCTCTAGTTGCGGTGAGCAGGGGCTACTCCTCGTTGAGAAGCACGGACACTAGGCATGCGGGCTTCAGTAGTTATGGCACGTGAGCTCAGTAGTTGTGGCTCGCAGGCTCTAGAACACAGGCTTAGCAGTTGTGGAACACGGGCTTAGTTGCTCCACGGCATGTGGGATCCTCCTGGACCAGGGTTCGAACCCATGTCCCCTGCACTGGAAGGCAGATTCTTAACCACTGCACCACCAGGGAAGTCCCAAAAGTATTTTTCTTAATAATGTTTGTTTTAAAGAAGATATCAAACCTGAAACTACAGAGCAATTACAAATGAACAACTTATATCAAAACCCTGAAAGTTATTCTGTTCTCTATATCTCATTTTCCAACATCCAACTGGCCAACAAGTTTTGTCAATTACATTTCCTTACTACTTCTCAAGTTGATCCTCTCCCTTCTTTTCCAACTATTACTAACCTAGGCCAAGACTTTATCTTTTCTTACCTGCATTATTGTAGTAAATTTCTAACCTAACTCTTTCTTCACTCTTGCTCCATTTATTCCAGTGTGATCTTTCTAAAGTACAGATCTGACCATGTTATTTCCCTGTTTAAAACCTTTCAAATATGTCCATTTTTCTACATGATAAAGACCAATCTCCTTATCCTTTATAACTGTGTTCATTTCACTGATAACAAATGGCAATCTGCATTGGAGAAATGTCATTTGTTCAGCAGATAAATGTAGCAGTTGATGTGTAATGGTGACTGCAGGATTTACCATATACCAAAAATTCCCTAAATTCTGAAAAATGCTTATTAAAGACACTTAAATATAGTACTAAAGGCACTAAATATCTAAGGATCAGCCAACTTGTTAACACTTTCTTCTACACTTGGAAAAATTGTAGATTTTTTTTTCCTTTAGCACACACTTAAAATGCAATGTGCATCAATGAAAAAGAATTGGCTTTATAACTTTCATTGCTATAATAGGAAAATATATACCAAATGTCATTACCAGAATCACAACTACTACTGCAGTGAATTCTATGTTATTTTTGCTTCTTGTGTCATTCACTTAAGATTCGAAGTTCCAGATTTCAGCATTCTCTTGGCTAAGCTTGGATCATGTGCTGTACCAGGGATAGGAGACAGTATCTGGCCTTCACTTCTCACAGTGATTGATTTTCTACCTCAGAGGGAAGTTTCAAATGATGGGAAACCTAAATAAAACAAAGACCAACACCAATTCATGCCTTAGGTCTTTTGATAATCACTTCAACCATAATAGAAAGATACTATGGTTATTTCCATTTTCAGATGAAGAAACTGAGGCTTAGAGAGGTTAAGTCATTGCCCTAAATATGCCCTAAATAATTATGTGTCTGGCCCTATATTTGAACCTAGGCAATCTTACTCCAGAGAGCAGCCACTGAATATCTCAACAGCAAAATAGTATCAATGTCTTGATATGTATGATGCTTTGAATGTTTTTTCTTCATATTCAGATTTATTGTGTTCATTTGTTGGAATTAGTGCTTATTTTTAAGAATGATCATTTTATTTGTGTATAAAGGAAGCATTTGGCATTTTTAGAAATCTACATGTAAGATATAATGAGTAAAAAAATTCCGTTAGGGGCTCAGAAGTTGAGTCCTGGAGATGTGTACAAAACAAAATTCAATCATTGGAATAATAAAAACTTTGTAGGGCATTTGGAGTGAAGTCAACATTTTCTTGCCTTATTCAATAATGCATGGTAAGAAAAGTGATATTAAGGTGGAAAAACAGCTGTCAATTTGTACAAATAATGTCAAGGGCTGTCTTAATTGAAGAGCGTGTCTTGAGTTTCATCAGTGTTGAAGAGACAACTGGGACATATTTATCCAAGGTTATAAAAACTGAGCCTTAGAAAATCAGAATTGATTTGAATAAAATGTACATCCAGGCCTATGATAACACAGTTAATGTGAGTGGAAAATGTAATCAAATTGTAAGAAAATTTAAAGAGGAAAAATCAAAAGCATTATAAACACATTGTCATGCACATTCTGTTTGGATTTATCTGTGGTGGGGTATTTATGAGGAAAGAACTCTGAATCTGTCTGAATTTTACCATTTATTTGCATGGTGCTGTATATCCATCTGTGGAAATATTAGCAATGTTTCAAACACATCTAAGCAGAGTAAAGTTGTAACACTAGGAAACTAATTTGTTAATAACCTGATGAACTTCACTATTGTGTATTATGTTCTGTGATGGAGTTCCTGAGATTACTGAACCTTTGGATCTTGAATCAACTACTTTCAATGTGCATGTGGCTTGTGAATTGAGTGGCTTCCTGACACTGGTTCCCATTTCTGAAATTCTATTTCTTTAAATTATATGTTACAGGAATCCTTTATACGGAGCCTTATAGTAATAGAATTTGTAGATGGTTTCTTTGCTTCTAAAATTAGAAGCAATGCTTGCTTCATTTTTTATCATCTGAAGGACAAGATGAACATTTCAAAATTTGTGATAGTGGGGATGATGCCAATTAATTTTCTCTAAATCAGCACTGTCCTGTAGAATGTTTTCAATCATGGAAATTTTCTGTCTCTGTACCTTCCCATACATTAACCACTAGGCACAAATGGCTACTAAGGACTTGAAATGTGACTAAGGGATTAAATTTTTTATGCTATTTAACATGAAGTAATTTGAATATAAATTTAAGTAACACATGTGGCTAATGGCATTGATCAATGCTACTTTCTAATTTTCAAATAAGAAAATCTTGTTTTGCAGAGGACAAGAAACCTTCCCCATTCATCAAAAATAGGTCATGGCAATTAAGATGTGTGTTTTACCCTAGTCAGATGAAATGATATTCAATTAATACTTAATATGAAAGATTGGATACAGTATTCCTAAATATCTATACTTTCAAAAGGAAATCCTTCAGACTGACCGTGCCTTTAAAAATGTCTTTCTTTCTCACCACAAAACCCTCAACATTTAACACAATGCTTATCAGGCAGAGTAGACAGAGTAGGCACTTGATAAATATTCATTCAATGGATGAATGATAAAACAAAATTAAATGAATATCAGAAGCACTATTTAAATGGAGCAAACCATTAAATCAGTGGTCAGAAAATGTCCAATGATAGTACAGACTTAAATGCAAATGTTATTCCAGAATTTTGATTTTATTGGAACTATCCAAAACTCAATCCTGTCCATGAATGTTTCAACTAAATCCATTTTGACTGTTTGTTTATTCTTCAATAATGCTCATTTCAGAGCTACTGCATATTGCTTTGGCAACTGTGCAATGCTCATTTTCATTAAACAAATATTTGTTGGACTTGTACCGTCTTCCAGGCACTGTGTTAGAAAGACATTGTGTTGATTAAGGCTGTGAGCTCTGAGTCTGATCTCAGTTGGAATCCTGCCTTTCTGCTTACTGTGTAAGCTTGGGCAAGTTACTTACCCTTGTCATGCCTCAGTTACCGTTTCTGTAAAATGGGGTAATTATAGGACATGTTCATAGGGTTATTTTGAGGCTTAAGTGGTTTAATGCATGTACAGAATTTAGAATACTCCCCAGTATATAGTAGGCATTTAATAGATGTTAGGTATTAGATGCTGAGGAGTCAGCAATGAAACAAACAGGGTCTGCATCCTTGTAGGGCTTAATTTGGCCCTCAGTATAACAGGAAAACTAGTCCTTGACATTTACTAACTGTGTCCAATGGACCCCTTTTTTTTTTTTTTGCGGTACGCGGGCCTCTCACTGTTGTGGCCTCTCCCATTGTGGAGCACAGGCTCCGGACGCGCAGGCTCAGCGGCCATGGCTGACGGGCCTAGCCGCTCTGCGGCATGTGGGATCTTCCCAGACCGGGGCACGAACCTGTGTCCCCTGCATCGGCAGGCAGACTCTCAACCACTGCGCCACCAGGGAAACCCCAATGGACCCTTTTTATTTGATTTTTTTTTTACATTTTACAGGCACTTTAAAAATAATTTACAGAAGTAAGAATAAAGGGACAGTGAAAACCAAGTTCATTAGAAACTTTCATAAGAATTTAAACATAGTAAACTTCTTTGTACCAAGTACAAACATCTTGAAATATGAAAGAATTTTGTCCTATATCTTTTTAGCAAAATTTTATGGGTCAGGTACTTGTATAAAAATATTGAGTGATGAAGTTCTTCCTGTTGAAGGACTGGAAGACAATATCATATTTCCTTTTTGTCTTTAAAAATATATTTACTTATGAATTCTTGAATTTGAGAAAATTCAGCTTGAATAATGTCACATGAAGATTACTGTAGTCTGAAATTTCTCTTTTTATATGATTTATTTCACCATCACCTTTAGAGTCTAAAGTGCTGCTATCCATTTCTTTGCATTCGTCTTCTGATTTGTCTAATGACTGTGAGATGCCATCTTCTGTCAATTTTCTTCTCTTTGCCTTTATCGATGGAAAAAAATCCAAATTCATGGTTATGATCAATGTATGGTAAAAACAAACTATAAGGATATTGCACCTGATCTTCTTCTATACTTTACTGAAAGACAATTCAGTACTTTGGAAATACATTAAGAAAACTGAAAGTTGACAATTTATTTCACTGTTGTATCATTTTCTTGGTGATTGTATTTTCATATTTTATTCTATTTTTATATTTTCTTAGTCTTTTTTCTATTTTCATATTTTCTTGATCTCTTTTGGACATAGTTCATAATTATTGTTGTGTAATCATGAGTAAGATTAAATCATTTCTGGGATGATGAAATATAAACTCTTTCAAGATATTGAAAAAATAAGTTAACTAAGATCCCATAATGTTGTGTTAGATTTATTAAAGTGTCCAGTGGATCCACAAGGTAATTTCAAAATAGAATGAGTTTTATTTTTTAAAAAAGTAAAGTTTCTGTTTAATCTTCAGAAGACCTCTAAGAATGAATAGAAGACATGAAATATCAACTCTTACAAATCATTAAGACTGCTCAAAGAAGAAACTCAAAACCAAAAATCTGGTCCAGTCGACCGTAATAGTATCTAATGGGTAAGATCCAGAGAGGGAGACAGATGTTAAACAATTGCATAAATTAGATAATATGAAAAGTTATAAATGCACTAAAGAAAACTTTTAATTGCTATGACAGAATAAAACAGGTTTCTTAATTTGAATTGATGTGTCAGGGAGGTTTCCCTGAAGAAGTGAGATAGAATTTATGATCTGAAGGATGAGTAGGAAATAACCTGGTGAAAAGTAGATATAGGAGGATGCCAGCATGAGCCAAGACTCTGAGGCAAGACACAGCTGGACACATTTGAGGAACGGAAGTAAGGATTGTGTGGTTGTGAGCAGAGAGAAAGTGTTCCAGTGACATGAGAGGAAGCTGGAGAGTCAAGCTTCAGCCCAGTCAAAAGAAGCCCTTCTAGGTTATAGTAAAGAGGTTGAATTTTACCCTAAATACAGTGAGAAACCACTACAGGGCACAAAGCATGGAGAAAACATAATCATATTTGCTTTCAAAAGTCACTAAAGAAGTATATGCTCATTAAAAAAAATTAGACAATGCAGAAATGTTGGAAAACAAATAGTGAAAGAGTTCTCTTGAGTCCATGCTGCAATATTAAGTTTGGTGTGTTGTCCCAGGCTCTTTTAATCAATATGCAAGAATGACTACAGATAAGAACAATACTAATATTAACTATGATTATACTCATGATAATCCTCTGAAACTTGCGTTCAACATTACATTTTGGACATGTTTCCATGCCAATGTCCATATTGACCTACCTTATCCTGCCAATGGCTGCCTAGCATTTCTTTTTTTTTTATAAAACTTCTTTTTTATATAAATTTATTTTATTTATCTTTATTTTTGGCTGCGTTGGGTCTTCGTTGCTGCATGCAGGCTTTCTCTAGTTGTGGTAAGCGGGGGCTACTCTTCCTTCCAGTGCGCAGGCTTCTCATTATGGGGGCTTCTCTTGTTGTGGAGCACGGGCTCTAGGCGCACTGGCTTCAGTAGTTGTAGCAAGCTGGCTCAGTAGTTTGTAGTTCGCGGGCTCTGGAGCGCAGGCTCAGTAGCTGTGGCACGTGGGCTTAGTTGCTCCGTGACATGTGGGGTCTTCCCAGGCCAGGGACCAGGGCTTGAACCCATGTCCTGGGCATTGGCAGGCGGATTCTTAACCACTGCACCACCAGGGAAGCCCGCTAGCATTTCATTGTGAGAATACACCAGCGATTGCCAAAATTTTTCTGAAAAGAGCCAGGCAGTAAATATTTTAGGCTTCACAGCTCAAAAAACCATATATTCTGCTATTGTATAAAAGCAGCCATATACAACGAATAAACAAATGATGGTAGCTATGTTCACAGGTTGTGTATGAAATTGCGTGAGCAGGATTTGGCCTATGGATTGTAGTTTGTCACTCCTGGAACCTAGTACAGTTTATTGATCATAGAATTTATGATCTGAAGGATGAATAAGAATTAACCTGGTGAAAAGTAGGTATAGGAGGATACCAGCATGAGCCAAGACTCTGAGGCAAGAGAGAACTTGACACACTTGAGGAACTGAAGTAAAGATTATGTGGTTGTGAGCAGCGAGAAAGTGTTCCAGTGACATGAGATGAAGCTGGAGAGGCAGAAGAGGGTGCCATTTATTTTTTTAAAACCCCAACTTGTTAAAACTAGATACCCACACATTTTTTTAAAATTGAAACTCTATAGAAGAGTCTAAAATTAAAAGGAATAATTTTTTCTCCACCTTCATTCTGTAGTCCCATTCAACAAATGTAAGCATTTTGCCAGTTTCTATCTTTTAACTCTTTAGGTGGTTATCATTATATTTTGGAATAATATTCTTATATTGTTATTTCTTGATTTAGGTACATGTTGATTACATAATGCTAAAAAGGTAAAAAAAATGCATGTTGACTTTCTAATGTTAAAAAGAGGAAGGGTTTACTTCATTGTTACTTCCTACCTCCTGTCTTCCTCTTAACATTGTTATATTATTATTTTATTTCTACTGAGGTTTTGTATTATCTACACTTTATTCAGTGACTGTAATGAAGTACTCTGTGCCTTGTTTCTAGGTTAATTCTTTAAAAATTAAAATAACATTATTATGCATTAACATTATTCTGATTCTGTAAGTATATTTACTGCAGAACCAAGTACCGACATCATACTGGCCATATTCCAAATCTGTCTTCTTGTATGTCTTTGACATTATTTTGGGCTAACTCCCAAATTAACAAATACATATGCTGATATATGCACAGAGTATATAAATGACACATACATTAAAAGTACATTTATTTTTCCTCAAACATTTAATGAAATCTTTGCCCTCATTTTAGAAGCCAAAGTTTAAAATAATTTACCTTCTGAATTTGAAAGCCATTATTTCATTACTTTCAAGTATTCGGTGCCACAGCTGGGAAGTCTGAGGTCAGTCTGATGTTCAAAGTAACCTATGGGTATTTTTAAAATTTTAATTTTGGATGCTTTTTTTATGTTTAGCAATTTGAAGGTTTTTAGAATGTTTTAAGATGTTGGATCCTGTTTTTAAAATTACTACTCTTCATTTAGCACTAGTTAAATATGTGTTAGGGCTTAAACACTGTATCTTTCTCTATTCTGTGAATTTTAATTTTAAGTTAGACTGAAAATCCATAAAACATAAATGTACAGCTTAATACATTGTTAAAAAGAAAACGCTCACTTAACCACTACTCAGGTTAAGAAATACACTGAAAGCAACACAGAAGCACCCCATATGCTCCTTCGCAATCACAGCTCCCCTCCCACTCCACTAAAGTAAACCAGTATTCTATGTTTTATCACAAATCACAATTTTCAAAATGTTTTCCCCACCCAAGTATGCATGAAAACTACAGATTCATTTTTCCCTGTTTTTGAACTTTACATAGATGAAGTCATACAATATGCATTTTGTGTCTGAATTCGGTTACTTAATATTATGTTTGTGAAATTCATCCTTTTAATTCCTACATAGTCCTCTAATATATGAATGTACCACAATTTACTGATTGATTCTATGACTGATAGGCATTAGGGTATTTCTAGTTTGGGACTCTTAACGAATGATACTGTTATAAATATTATCTTACACACCTTGTGTTGAACATCTGTTCACAGGTCTGTTGAGTGTGACTTTGCTAGATAATAGAATATGCAAATGTTCAACTTCTGCAGGCAAGGTCAAAATGTTTTTCAAAGTTTACACTCCCACTGGAAATATATGGGAATTATATTACTATTGCTCTACATCCTTACCAGCACTTTTTATTGTCAGTTTTCTCTTTTTTCATTTTCTTTCCTTTTCTTTTTTGGCTGTTCTGGTGGATATGTAGCATATTGTGGGGGAAACAGCTGTGTTGGACTTGGTGGGACCAATCTACAGACTATCTGTTGTGTAAAGAAATAAGAAAAGTTTTACAGGGTTGCAAGGCAAGAAGAAGTTACTCTTGGATGGGCAAATGAGGAATGGCATCCTGGAGAAGGTCATTTGACCAAGAATTGGAAGAAGGTAATAGTGATAATCATGAATGTTAAGTAAATTACATCTTTTAAGTAGCGTGGAATGTTTCAAAGGAATAATTCACTGAAGTACCTCAGTGAGAAGCACAGCTGCTTTTCTGTTTTACAGAGAAAATTGAGACTCAGAGAAATGACTCTCCCAAAGGCACACAGCAGAAAAGTGACAGAGTCAGTGTCTTAACCTAGGTGCATGTGCCTACAGAGCTTATACTCTGGAAGGAGAAGTATAGGTAATAAATTTAATTGAAGATTGACTGTATGTGATGATTTATATGTGTTGTGGTTGATTTCACAACAGTCGTACAAGGATTGAGTTGATATCTTGATTTCAGAGCTGAGGAAATTGAGACTCAGACAGTTTAACCTATTTACTTGTTTCACTGTGCTATACTTTCACCTAGGTAAGTAAAAATACCTGAGCAAAGCAGGTAGAGATTACAGCACATTCAACATATTTACTGAGATTGTGTCTTTTAGTGTAAGTTGGATGATTGGCCAAAGCAGAGTGTAAGGTAAAAGTATGGGTTGAAACTATGCTGGTTATGGCTTTGACTACCAAATTAAGAGGTTTTAATACCATTCAGTAGTTAGTTGGGAACCATTAACTTTTGAAAACCTATAAGATAATAACATTTTGTAAAGGTAACTTTGGTGGTGGTGTGTAATATCAGTTGGGGTGTTGAGATTGGATTTTGGAAAACTGGAAAGGAAGCTACTGCCTAAACTCCAGGGAAGAGATAAAGGGGACATGGTGGAAAGGAAAATAGGGATCAAGTGTTATAGAGTAGATCTGTTGCAGAAATAGGAGAGGGAATTCACATCTTCACTCCCTAGTCTGATTCATAGTCTATATTTTCTTTTCTTGAATCAAACACAATTTTAAGTAAAAATTATTGAAAAGGGGAAAGCTATATCAAGTTACTGGTATCTCTGGAAAATTACTTTTTCTGCACATATGTCCGAATGGTTCATTTCCCTTGTAATGTGAAGCACTTATGGTAGGAGAAGACCACAACATTAATCAAAAAAAAATCCTGAAAAATGTGTATATGTAGGTTCTTTCACACAAGTACAAGATTTGGCTATAAAGTTACATACTTAAATGACATCTAAAGGACCAGGAATTAGGGGGTTAGTGAAACGGTATGTGAATCATGAGGAAATGGCTAAGAAGAGCATCTTAATTCTGCAGTGGTCATTCATATAAATAATACTGGACAATTTCCCATCTGTCAAATTCTATGAAGATTTGCCATACCCTTTGCTCAGATGAGTTGTCCTTGAAGTACAGTTAGCATTGTGGTGTGGAATATTAACTGTCTTGCCATGACAGAATGAGTCTAGGCAGCAAGCATCTGATACTGTGAGAGAGAGCCTTATGGTTGGTGAAGATCAAATGTGGCTACAGCTATATCCAGGAGGCAGAATCGCTGCTTAGAGCTGCCAAAACAGGATGCTGAGAACATTTGATTAAACGTCCTGTCAATGAATTTTAATGAAACAGTATAGCAACTAATTAACTTCATTAAGTGTCTCCTTCTGATAAAATAATAATTTAATCAGTTTTGGACACCTATCAGATTTTCCCTTGAAGATACACACACACACACACACACACACACACACACACACACACGTATAGATACATATATTTTGCAAATATATGTGTATACACATACACATATACTCATACATAAATATTGATATATTACTCTATGAACTGTGGTCCATTTAATTATATATTATAATTGAGTTCCAGCTTCATGACAAGAGATGCTATTTCCTATTTATTAGGATGAGTTTTAATCTAATTTTTGTGGGATTATTGGAATGATGGAATGGATCAACCTATGTGGTTTTCTCAAATATATATTGCTGAGTGCTAACAATGTCCCAGATATTGAGTTAGGCAGTGGAATCCAATGAACATACAATCCTTTGTAAACGTGTATCATCCTGCTCTTGGACTTTATATGGATTTCCCAACAGTCCTTGTGTCCAGACTGAGATTAAGTGATAAGTAATCCTGGAACCTTGATGGCTAGAGGGGGTGGACGAGTTTGGGGCTATCATTTTAAATACCCAGATGGTTTTACTTTATCATTGTGAAAGAAGGTTGCATTTTTACTGGAAGTTAGAAACTATTTTTTCCAGGTTTATTGAGATATAATTGCCATAAAGCATTGTGTAAGTGTAAGGTGTATATGTTGATTTGATGATTAGCGATGTTGAGCACCTTTTTATGCACCTGCTGGCCATTTGTATGTCTTCTTTGGAATAAATATCCATTCAGTCTCTACCCACGTTTTAATTGGTTGCTTTTTTTGTCATTGAGCTATATGAGGTTTTCTTTTAACATATTTTGGATATTTAGCTCTTATCGGATGTATGAATTGCAAATATTTTCTCCCATTCCATGGGTTGCCTTTTCATTTTGTTGATGGTTTCCTTTGCTGTGCAGAAGTTTTTTGGTTTGATGTAGTTCCATTGTTTATTTTTGCTTTTGTTGCCTTTGCTGTTGGTGTCAAATCCAAGCAATCATTTTCAGGACCAGTTTTAGGGAGCTTACCCCCTTTGTTTTTCTCTGGGAGGTTTATGGTTTCAGATCTTACATTCAAGTCTTTAATGTATTTTGAGTTGATTTTTGTGTATGCTGTTAAGATAGAGGTCCAATTTCATTATTTTCCATGTAGCTGTCCAGTTTTCCCAGCACCATTTATCGAAGAGACTATACTTTCCTAGAAGGCAGATCCTATTTGTTTTTTGTTACTTTTTGAGAAATACATCAGTTGGCATTCGGATTTGAAAACACAACACAAAAAAAATTCTATTTGTAATGTGATTAAACTGGATTACCTAAAGTAAGGATTGTCATCGATGTGGACAAAATTAAACCTGTGTAGATTAAGTTTCCGTTGGGAAACTATTTCTTCATCCTGGACCTTGGAAGAATAAAGGACTTGATTTTGGCTAGAAAAGACATGTCTCTCAAGAAGTTTACTTTTGGGAGGCAGCCATGATTGTATTTGGGTCTGCTCATACTGGTTGCTACATTTTCAGGAATTTTGTGAGCTGGTTAGCATCATGTTGGTAGCTTGGAAAAACACCATGGAAGTCAGCAAATGCTACAAATCAGCCACCTCCCTACCCCACCCAAGAGAGCCAGCTTTTTTTTT
>NW_020172593.1:283817-315916 GCF_003031525.2 Neophocaena asiaeorientalis asiaeorientalis
CCCCAAAGGAGGCCGCTTTTTTTTTTTTTTTTTTTTTGAGAGCCAGCTTTTGAACATTTACCAGCAAACCATGGGAGGCAAGATATCATATGTGGTTAATATTATGGGCTCTGCTACTTCGTTGCTGAGTGCTCTTGTGGAATTACTAAATATGTCTGTGCTTTGGTTTCCTCATCTGAAAATCGAAATGATTTTTCTATTTACCACCTAAGATTGCAGTGGATATTAGATTAATCAATAGAAAGCACTTTGAGCTTTATGTATTCTAGACATTGCTTATATATTATATAATGATATTAATAAGTTATTTTTACTATCGTTGAGAGGCAGTAAAGAGGTGTCTGCAATGCTGTAGCAGACAAGGACTCAGAGAGGTGTCCAGTGGCTGTATGGAGTCTGCAGAGAGCTATATGATGTTCAGGTTTAGAGTTCTGTATTATAATTCCATTTACAAACTCTTAGTCTGTTCTCAGCTTTCATGATGAGGAATTGAGGAAAAGTCTTGTCAGAATTATTGTTTTTATTATCTATTTCTCCCTAACTACAATGAGTTAGGTGAGGGCAGCAATTTTTTTTTTCGGTACGCGCGCCTCTCACTACTGTGGCCTCTCCCGTCGCGGAGCACAGGCTCCGGACGCTCAGGCCTAGCGGCCATGGCTCACCGGCCCAGCCGCTCCGCACGTGAGATCCTCCCGGACTGGGGCACTAGCCCGCGTCCCCTGCATCGGCAGGCGGACTCTCAACCACTGCGCCACCAGGGAAGGAGGGCAGCAATTTTTGCCTTTTTGTTTTGTACTGAATCCCCAACACCTTGAAAAGTGCCTGGCACCCAATAAGTATTTAAAACATATTTGTTGGGTTGTATGAAGAATGAAGAGAAGGGCATACTGCGTGGAGGAACATGGTGAATTATGCAAGCGTGATAGTGAGTAAATCAGTTTAGCTAGAAGATTGGGTAATGAAAAGAAGTAGTGGAGGAATTATATGTGTTAAGATAGTTGCATTATTTCCAACAGTGAAATAAGTCAATGAATACAAACTTGTGTTTTGGCTGTTTCCAAATATATTTACAGAAAAATAAATGCCTTCAGATGAGTTCAAGCTGTCCATACCATGCTTCAGCTTCACCAGACTGTGTGATAGCTTTTGCCAAATGTTATTTCCTTTGTATCCTTACGCTAGTATTATGTGGTTCTGAATGTATTCAAAGCATCATCTCTACTGGTTCAGAAGTGTATGTGATCTACAAGGTGAATTAGTTGATAGTTATTGCAGTGTGATTCAACAACATGATGTTAGACTCTTAAAATTTATTTACAGATGTTATTTATTTGTTATTTTTAAAATTCAAATATAGTGGACATCCAGTATTATGTTAGTTTCAGGTGTATTATATAGTGGTTTGACATTTGCGTGTACTATGAAATGATCACCACAATAAATCTAGTAACTATCTATGCCCATAGAAAGTTATTAGAATATGATTGATCTTATTCTTTATGTAGTATATTACATCCCATGCCTTATTTATTTTATAACTGGAGGTTTGTACCTGTTAATCCTCTTCATCTATTTCACCCCTCCCAACCCACTTCCCTCTGGCAACCATCAGTTTGTTTCCTGTATATACACCACATATTCTTTATTCATTCTACTGATGGGCACATGAATTGCTTCTATATCTAAGCTATTGTAAACAATGCAGCAATGAACACTGGTATGCATATATCTTTCAAATTAGTGTTTTTGTTTTCTTCAGATAAATACCCAGAAAAGAAATTACTGGATCATATAATAGTGCTATTTTTAATTTTTTGAGGAAACTTCATAATGTTTTGTATAGTGGCTGCACAAATTTATAGTGCCACCACAGTACACAAGGGTTTCCTATTATCCACGTCCTCACCAACACTTGTTATTTGTTGTCTTTTTGATAATAGCCATTCTGACAGGTGTAAGGTGATATCTCATTGTGGCTTTGATTTGCATTTCCCTGATGATCAGGAATATTGAGCATCTTTTCATATACCTGTTGGCCATCTGTATGTCTTGTTTGGAAAAATGTCTATTCAGGTCCTCAGTCCATTTTTTAAAAAAATCTTTTAATCTTTACTTGTAATCTATTTTTAAAATAAATTTATTTATTTATTTATTATTGGCTGCATCGGG
The DNA here is from genome assembly GCF_003031525.2 of Neophocaena asiaeorientalis asiaeorientalis. Taxonomy (NCBI): domain Eukaryota; kingdom Metazoa; phylum Chordata; class Mammalia; order Artiodactyla; family Phocoenidae; genus Neophocaena; species Neophocaena asiaeorientalis. Next base: position 285,987 of record NW_020172593.1, read on the forward strand.
TCTTTTTTGCTGTTTGTGGGCTTTGTCTAGTTGCAGTGAGTGGGGGCTACCCTTCGTTGTGGTGCGTGGGCTTCTCATTGTGGTGGCTTCTCTTGTTGTGGAGCATGGGCTCTAGGCATGCGGGCTTCAGTAGTTGTGGCATGCAGGCTCAGTACTTGTGGCTCATGGGCTCTAGAGCACAGGCTCAGTAGTTGTGGTACACGGGCTTAGTTGTTCTGCGGCATGTGGGATCTTCCGAGACCAGGGCTCGAACCCGTGTCTCCTGCATTGACAGGCAGATTCTTAACCACTGTGCCACCAGGGAAGTCCCCCTCAGCCCATTTTAAAATCAGGGGTTTGGTTTTTTTGTTTTTGTTTTTGTTTTTGCGGTACACGGGCCTCTCACTGTTGTGGCCTCTCCCGTTGCGGAGCACAGGCTCCGGCCGTGCAGGCTCAGCGGCCATGGCTCACATTTTGCTGTTTGTGGGCTTTGTCTAGTTGCAGTGAGTGGGGGCTACCCTTCGTTGTGGTGCGTGGGCTTCTCATTGTGGTGGCTTCTCTTGTTGTGGAGCATGGGCTCTAGGCATGCGGGCTTCAGTAGTTGTGGCATGCAGGCTCAGTACTTGTGGCTCATGGGCTCTAGAGCACAGGCTCAGTAGTTGTGGTACACGGGCTTAGTTGTTCTGCGGCATGTGGGATCTTCCGAGACCAGGGCTCGAACCCGTGTCTCCTGCATTGACAGGCAGATTCTTAACCACTGTGCCACCAGGGAAGTCCCCCTCAGCCCATTTTAAAATCAGGGGTTTGGTTTTTTTGTTTTTGTTTTTGTTTTTGCGGTACACGGGCCTCTCACTGTTGTGGCCTCTCCCGTTGCGGAGCACAGGCTCCGGCCGTGCAGGCTCAGCGGCCATGGCTCACAGGCCCAGCTGCTCCACAGCATGTGGGATCTTCCTGGACCGGGGCACGAACCCGTGTCCCCTGCATCGGCAGGTGGACTCTCAACCACTGCACCACCAGGGAAGCCCGGTTTGGTTTTTTGATGCTGAGTTTTATGAGTTATTTGCATATTCTGGATATTAACTCCTTATCAGATATAAAATTCGTAAATATTTTCTCCAATTCAATTATTTGCCTTTTCATTTTGCTGATTGTTTCCTTCATAGTACAAAAACTTTTTAGTCTGATGTAGTCCCATTTGTTTGTTTTTGCTTTTGTTTCCCTTGTCTGAAGAGACAGATTAAAAATATATTGCTAAGACCAATATCAAAGAGTCTACTGTCTATGTTTTCTTCTACGAGTTTTATGGTTTCAGGTCTTACACTTAAGCCTTTAATTCATTTTGAGTTTATTTTTATATATGGTGTGAGAAAGTAAATCAGTTTGATTCTTTTGCATGTAGCTTTCCAGTTTTCCCAATACCATTTAATGAAGAGGCTGTCTTTTCCCCATTGTATATTCTTACCTCCTTTGTCATATGTTAGTTGACCTCATAAACATGGGTGTGTTTCTGGACTCTCTATTCTGTCCCATTGATCTATTTGTCTTTTTTTGTGCCAGTAACAAACTGTTTTGTTGACTGTAACTCTGTAATATAGTTTCAAATCTGGGAGTGTGATACCTCCAGCTTTGTTCTTCTTTCTCAAGATTGCTTTGGCTATTCAGGGTGTTTTATGTTTCCATATACATTTTAGAGCTATTTGTTCTAGTTCTGTGAAAAATGCCTTTGGTATTTTGATAGGGATTACTTTGAATCTGTAGATTGCCGTGGGTAGTATGGTCATTTTAACAATATTCTTTCAATCCATGAGCACAAGATGTCTTTCCATTTGTGTGTGTTGTGTTAATTTCTTTCATCAATATCTTAAAGTTTTCAGAGTACAAGTCTAAAGTCTTTTACCTCTTTGTGTAGATTTATTCCTAGATTTTTTTTTTTTTTTTTTTTTTTTTTTTGTGGTACGCGGGCCTCTCACTGTTGTGGCCTCTCCCGTTGCGGAGCACAGGCTCCAGACGCGCAGGCTCAGCAGCCATGGCTCACGGGCCCAGCCGCTCCACGGCATGTGGGATCTTCCCGGACCGGGGCACGAACCCGCGTCCCCTGCATTGGCAGGCGGACTCACAACCACTGCGCCACCGGGGAAGCCCATATTCCTAGATATTTTATTCTTTTTGATGAAATTATCAATGGGATTATTTTCTTAATTTTGCTTTCTGATACCATTGTGGTCAGAAAAGAGGCATGATATGCTTTCAGTCTTCTTAAATTTATGGAGATTTGTTTTATGGCCTAGCATGTGAGTTATCTTGGAGAATGTTCCATGTGCACTTGAAAAGAATGTGTATTCTGCTGCTTTTGAATGCAGTATTTGGATTATCTGTACACAGATGTAAATGGGGTGTTAAATTACACTACTATTATTTTGGTACTGTCAATTTATCTCTTTATGTTTGCTAATATTTTCTGTGCCACTGGTGGGTGGTGGCAGGTCCCTACATGGCTGCCTATGTGGTCTGGGGGTCTCAGGGCTGCTGCCAGCCCACTGGTGGGTAGGTAATCCCCTGGTGCTAAGAGAGTAGAAGGAGGATTCCAAAATGTCAGTGGTCAAGCTCTCCAAAATGGCTACCGCTAGTGTCTCTCTCCCCATGGGGAGGCTCAGCTGCCTCTTGCCTCACTGGCAGGCTCTCCAAGTTGTCTGACACAGGCTCCTTTCAAACTACTGCCTCTGTGCCTGAACTTGGAGTGTGTGAGATTTTGTGCGTACCTTTTAAGAGTGGGATCTCTGTTTCCTACAGCCCTCTGGCTCCCCTGAAAATAAGCCCTGCTGGTTTTGAAATACAGACATTTTGGGGACTCATCTTCCCAATGCAAGTCCCTGGGCTGGGGAGCCTGACGTGGGGCTCAGACCCCTCACTCTTTAGGGTGGCCTCCTATGATTGTGATATTCCTCCCATTTGTGTGTCGTTGACCCAGGGGTTTAGGTCTTGACAATACCACATCTCTGCCCCTCCTACCTGTCTTGTCATAATTTCATCGTTAGTCATTAGTTGTAGAAAATCTTTCTGCTAGTCTTCAGGTGGTTCTCATAGATAGTTGCTCTGTAAATAGTTGTAATTTGGTGTGTCCATGGGAGAAGGTGGATTCAGGGTCTTCCTACTCCACCTTCTTGGCCACCTCCTCTAAAGATAAGTTATTTAAAAGAAGGCAGTAAGTATCCTCTTCTACTTTTTACAGTTCATAACTTACCAAGCATGTTATGTTCATTTCTATATAGAAAAATGGCTTCTCAACATAAGGAGTACTTTCTGATACACAGTACCCTCTTCAGATGGAGTGGGATGCCTTTGGGCTTTTAAGTTCTCTGTCGTTTAAACTGTTCAATGGGATAATGGTGTTTTAGGATTTTCAGTTCTTAAGTAGGATATTTTTTGATACACGAAGCATTCCACTCCACCCCCCCAAACCAACATAAACATGTGCAATTATTTATAGAATTTCCATTTGTAATATTTTATATTCCTGTGAGTCAAAACAGCACTTCCATCTCTACCTCCATCAGGTATTTAGGCTCTGAAACATCAAAGAGACACACCGAAAGGAAAGAAGAGAAAGAGTTAAAAAGTAAAGAATGTTTTGAGGTCTGGGGGAATTGGCTTCTCTTCCTTGAGCACTGTTCATACCGAGTAATAATGCTAAGAAAAAAATGAAAAGTGTTCTCGCAACTGAACAAAACTTTCTTTTTGGTTTTTATTGTGTAGTTCTCTTTGATTATATTTATTGGATGAGAAAGAACAATATGGCTAAACTTTTCAGAGTGGTCTCTGCGCTACCAATGCCCAGTACAAGAGCACTTCCATGACATACACACTGTGCTGGTGGCATTAGTAAGACTTCAGAGCCTAGGCAAATAACTCCCACAAATTCCTGATGGCATGAGGCAACAGCCTTTGGCATGAAATTTAAGTTTTGTCACACTTATCATTTAGAGTATAGGTGATCTGTTGTATGAAGAACTCCACCAGATCAGAAGAATCAATATACAGTCATTGTCTAGTAAGGCATCTTTACAGTGAGGATCTAGAAAGGTCAGGCAGTAAAGGTGGGGGATTTTTTGCACAGATTAATTTCTTTTAAAATGGTCTTCATGGTCATTTCCTAAGTGCACGAGCATCATTTAACCTGTCTTAAAGGTACTTATGTATTGTGTAAGAGATGAAATTTTGATTGTTGAGTTTATGATTTTAAAATATTCTTGAAGATCAAAATGTGACTTTACCATGAACTCCTTCAGAAACAGAAATTCAAAGGACAAATTTTAATTTATACCCATTTTCAAGTCTTTAACTGTGAATCTGTTTCCTTTATCAAAGGAAACAAAACACCCAAATATCATTTTTTTAAAACCACTCCAAAAGACTCTTATTGAGAGTCATAAAAGAGATATGCACTGGTTTCTGCCAGTATTGACATCTCTTCAGATAATTTCCGAGATGTTTTGAAAGCCGACCTTCCAATCTATTTTTTACATAGGATTTCTACTGGTAATCACTGTCTTTGTCATCTTATATACAAGAAATCACTTCTTAGCTATTTAGACAGTGTAATTATTTTATAATGTCTAGGCAAAGTGTCCAAAGCTTGATTGTGTTTTATTTTCTCACACCTGGGCTAACTTTCAGTAAACATTGCAGCTAGAGAATGCTAATCAGCCTGGCGGCTGATGGGCTGCTACTATTTAGAGTCACTCAAGTGTTTCTTCAAGTGACAGTGATGTTCAAATATGCTTTGGGTCAACTTATATAAGGTTCATTACTATTCTAACGTTTTACAGTTTAGCTTCTTCATTAGGAATAGATGTATTTTGTCTATTTCTACACTATGCCACCAAACATCTATACAAAGGAATTTTGGATATCCAGTAAACAGAAGTTTTGTCAAATGATACCAAACAGCTGGGCATTTCCACTTATATAAGCACTTCCCATCTTGTAGACAAAGGTCTCTTCTTTAAAAAAAAATTATTGAAGTATAGTTGGTTTACAATGTTGTGTTAGTTTCTGGTGTACAGCAAAGTGATCCAGTTATATATTCTTTTTCAGATTCTTTTCCATTAGAGTTTATTACAAGATTTTGAACAAAGGTCTCTTTTTATGTTTGTGTCATGTGTTTCTCTTTTAAATTAGAGCACATATTAATAGCAGCTATTTTTATTAGCCTATATGAGAGTAATGAGGGTTGAAAGCAATTTCTTTATGTCTTCTATTTCGATTTGATTCTAGCTGTTACTCAGTGCTTTGCAAAATCCAAGATCCCCTTTGTATCAGTGAATATGGTGGTTACTCACTGAAGAGTAAAGTTTTGCATATTTAAGTAGGTTTTTTTTTCCATAGCCACATTAAAGGCACTGGTTGCTTAAGAAAATCAAGAAGAAAATGATGTGTGCTGATCAAGCTTTGGAACTGGCAGTGGCCAGAACATTAAAGCAAGCAGTGTTAGCAACAGTAAAATAAACTCATACTGAAGGTCTCTTTTACACAGCAGGAAGCACAGCTTTGAGAAATTTGACCCAGGAGGAGACATTATCTTAATATATGAAGAGTTTCAAACAAGTTAATGGAAGCCATGGGCCTTTCTACAATACGTCTCTTATTGCCTCTGTCAGAGACAGTCAAAGATCGGCTGGTTCATGTGACTGACCCAGGAAGTAGTATGTAAAGTAATAGGGGTAAAATTTTAGAGTATTTGTGAAAGATACACCTAAAGAAGAAGGCATATACTTTCTTCTATTCAATAGGTATTTATTGGGTACCTGATACATACTGTGCTGAGCACTGTGAGAAGTGAAGCACAGAGAAATGAATACTGAGTGGCTGAGTGCATGAAAGATATAAAAAGGCATGGTGTGGGATTAGACTGACAAGAATAAAATGTCTGGCTATAAAGTGTAGAGATGCTCCAGTGTTGAACATTGCATACCCAGATTGTTCATCAGTCTTTTCTCAGTTTAGCACTTTCTATTTTTCTAACATTTTCCCATTTCTTCCTTATTTAGCTTGAGAGTCACTTCGTTAACCCACTGGGCCATGGTTTAGCCAGGATACATTCACCATGGCTTTATAATCTCAAATAACAGGCTCATGCAAATTCTCCTTGGCAGGAGTTAGTAGATGTATTATGATCCTCAAAAGCCATTTAGTAAGCGTGAAACAGTTGATGTTACCATAGATTTTCATGCATTGGTCATAAAGGATATAGGAACCAAGCAACACAGGCTCTGCTGTGAAGATTAGGCTGAATGTCAAGGTTGAGATACTGTTTCTTTTACAGATGAGAAGGTGGTTTTGTAATGGAGTAGACAGAAGAGTCATTGGTATAGAGTGGTATAGATACCTAACACTCCCTATAAAAGATGTTCTAAATAATTTAGCTTCACAGCCTATGGCCTGTCAACTGAGAGAGTAAGGAGATAAGACAAGGAGAAGAAAAACACAGAAAATTAGGCAGCAGAATACAGATACACATATATCTGATTCTTTTCAATAGAGTTATTTTCAATATATATTTTATAAAGTGTTCTATGATAAATTTTACCATGAAATATATAAAGTTTCTTCCTTACAGGAAATATTGAGGGAACCATAGTATAAATATGTTTCCTTTCCACTCTGCACTGCCCATGGGTAATTCAAACAAATTTGAAGAGAAGTTACATCTTCAGTGAATAAAGTAAACACTAATGTTATATTCTGTCAAATCTAAATTTAAATTTGGGCTAAGTGACGGAGAAATTAGCTCTGTGATTTTGGATCTTTACTTTAAATCTGTATTTCCTAGCCTGGAGATGTGGCAAGTTAGGAATGAGGTCAGCAGTATGCATAACCAGGGTTATCTGCGGACTGCAAGGGATTGTTCCGTAACATTCTCTCTGATCAATTCTCAAATGGTGCAGGAGCTGCTTACTGATCCTCTGCATGCTTTGAAGACCATGGATTCCATCAAGGGCTTGTAAAATTTCTGAAACCTCACAGGTAGAATCTGGGCCAAAGGCAACCAAAGGGCCAGAGAAATGATTGGTGTTGCATTGATTTCTCTATAGGATAGTAACATTTTATGGACTTCTATCTTAGCATTGTTAGAAGAGCAATAACTAAGATGCTATTAAGAACTAACTTAAATAGACCAAAAAGTTGATATAGTTATCAATCTCCACAGTATTTTGAGGGACAATATCTGTACTTACATGGGATTAATATATTTTTTCCATACTGTTCCATGATTACTTCACATAGACATTTCTCACTGTTGCTATGAAACATTATTGAATTCATTATATGTATCTTTCCTTATTGACGGCTACCCATCCAATCCATCTATTTTCCTAGGTTCTTGGTGCTAATAAATTTTATTTCACTGAATTATCACATACAAGATAAATATTAATATGTGCTCCACCTTATACATGAGGAAACTGAGGTTTCGGAATAAAAGGTTTGCACAAGGTCACAGAGTGGGGAAAGGCTGAGATTTTGTAGATTTATTTGACTCTAATACTCATCTGTACCTCTGATCTCCATACAGTCCTACAATCATTTCTCTTATTTGCCCCATCTGTTCATTCTCCACACAAATAATAGGTTGTTTTAACACACTAATTTGACCAAATCATTTTCATTCTTAAAAAGTCCTTGAGGGAGTTCCCTGGCAGTCCAGTGGTTAGGACTTGGCACTTTCACTGCTGAGGGCACAGGTTCGATCCTTGGTTGGGGAACTAAGATCCTGCAAGCCTGCACAGTGTGACCCCCCAAAAAAGTCCTTAAATGGTTTCCTTTTGCCAACAGATGAATTTTAAAGCCAAGTTCTTACCTTTCCTCTTCTAATTAAACCTTTGAAGATTGAGATGAGAGACTGGTATGTCACACCTCACACAGATATTGCTACAGCTGTACAAACTTCTTGCCACTTTCTGGTATGCCGTGTTCTTTCTCAACATGCTGCTTCTTTGCTATTCCCTTTTCCTGCACCTTCACCATTCTCATTTCTAGGGACATCCCCAAACACCTCAGTCTCCATTCAACAGATGTCACATGTTCTTTCACACATGCAAGTCTTTGAACTCGGCATATTCTTTGCCAGCAGTGCCCCTTCTCATTCTCTGGGTGACAAATTTCTACTATTCCTTCAAGAATCAACTTATATGCTACCTCATCATGAAAGTCTTTCTAGATATTTCCTTCAAATATTGCCACTCTGTAGTACACCATAACACATAGACTACAATGTAAATTGTGTCTCCGGAACTAATACAGAGAGCCATAGCCTTGCTGACCTTCTCTACTGACATAAGAATACACCATCCTCTGGGTTCCCATAGCAATTTGGACATACTTTGTTTATTTTTTGTCCTACTATGTGATTACTTGTTTAAAAATTGGTCTGCTTTCCTTTGTACATTGAGCTTTTTTTTTTTGCAGTATGCGGGCCTCTCACTGTTGTGGGCCTCTCGCGTTGCGGAGCACAGACTCCGGATGCGCAGGCTCAGTGGCCATGGCTCACGGGCCCAGCCGCTCCACGGCACATGGGATCTTCCCGGACCAGGGCACGAACCCGTGTCCCCTGCATTGGCAGGTGGACTCTCAACCACTGCACCACCAGGGAAGCCCACGTTGAGCTTTTTCAGGTAGGCACTGAGATGTAACACTTTTTAAAAAAAATTTTATTGAAGTATAGTTGATTTACAATGTTGTGTTAATTTCCACTGTACAGCAAAGTGATTAAGTTATACACATATATATTCCTTTTCATATTCTTTTCCATTATGGTTTATCACAGGATATTGAATATAGTTCCCTATGCTTTACAGTAGGACCTTGTTGTTTATCCATTCTCTACATACTAGTTTGCATCTGCTAATCCCAAACTCCCAATCCATCCCTCCCCCACCCTCTTTCCCCTTGGCAACCACAAGTCTCTTCTCTATGTCTGTGACTCTGCTTCTGTTTCATAGCTATGTTCATTTGTGTCGTATTTTAGATTCCACATATGAGTGATATCATACAGTATTTGTCTATATCTTTCTGACTTACTTTGCTTAGTATGATAATCTCTAGGTCAATCCATGTTGCTGCAAATGACATTATTTCATTCTTTTTATGGCTGAGTAATATTCCACATATATATGTGGAACACTCTGTATTTGTTATACTGCTTAGCACAAGGCTTGGCATATTGTTATGGCATGAATAAACATACAGAATGAATCTTTAACTTCAAATTCAGACAGTGAAGGAGGCTCAGCCTCAAGTGGACTTCGATTCATAAAAAGAAGTTTCAGAAAAGTAAAATGCATTTTATAAGCTTTCTGAAAATAAAATTACAGAATGTATTCACAAATTATCTGATATATATACACTATACAAACACTTGAAGGGGTAAGCCAAAATTAAGATGAATGGATGAACAAATGAATGAACAAACATATAAAACAAGTCTCCCTTAAGTACCCTGTAACATTGAGAAACTAGTATCACCTCTTTTCACGTATCCATTCAGCCATTCAGAAACATTCAGGTTTTTTTTCACGTTATCTGAAGCCTAAGGTTAACAAATCATTTGATAAAATGACAGATCCAGACTCTTCCCACAGTCTTCATTAGCCACTTGTCCCACTTAGTGGCTAAGAATGAACTTCTAGTGAATGGGAAGTTTTCACTTGACCAATAGGAGCGCAAGCAAAAGGCAAAAGCCAACAGACAATTTAGCAATCCCTTGAGTCCTTTATGATGAGTCTGGTTCTGGAACTGCCAACCTATGAAAAAAGAATAATAATTGGGGCCACTTACCGGCTTTTGAGTGCTGTTGTCAGATTTAATGAGAATCTTATATAGTCTTCAAGATCCTTTCAAGTAACACTTCTGCAAAATGCTCAAAGGAATGTGGCTCTCTAGTCTTTGAGAGAAAGATTACACATTTCCATTTAAGAGTTAATATGAAACTATATAATTGGAAAGGATAACTCCATGGATTATAATCAAATCCCAGGTGAATTCATTGTAATTATATTTAATTCATCAAATGACAAGAAATTTAATAAAGACTAGGACCTGGCACCTCTCCTGAATAGAGAAAGATTCTGATCAGTCTAGGTTTTGCATTTTTCTTTCCTCACTTTAAATTTCAAATAGGAAAACTGAAAATTAATAGATTTGACCTGAGATCCACTGTGAAGACAGAGGTTCTGAAATTTTGTGTGTCTTACTTTAAGGAATCCATGGTTCATTTAAAGTGATATACTGGAAGTCTATTCAGAGTCACCTTCCAATGTCCTAATGTTGATTATTGTTGGGGAAATGAAGTCTGGGTATCTCACAAAGAGTTTTTATTATAGTCAAAGAAAAAGATAACCTAAAATGTGTTTTCACAATTAGGAAAATTAGGAAAAAATACCGATTCCACATTGATGAATTCTATTTAATTAAACCTTGTGGTACCTACATCTACATATTGGCTTAGGTACTTTCCCTTTCAGGAAATATCCTCATGCTGCCTCTTGTCTGGTCAAATCACATTCAAAAAGATCCAGCTCAGCTACCTTATCATCTTCCTTTATTAAGCTTTTCATAGCCATGATCAGAGCATAGACTTTCAGAGTTGGAATGAACTATATATACCATCCATGATAGCCATAGCTTTCATTTAATAAATGAAGTGATTACAAGAAAAGAAAATGGATTTTTGTAGGTCATACAACTAATCAGTAACAAAACTAGAAATGGAAAACTCCTTCTGCCTACTTGACTGGTGCTCTATTCAATATACCACCCATTCCTCCCAATGACTTTTCTCTCATTTGAAATCCTGCAGTCACTTTCTGCAACTCATTTGACAAGGCAGTCATGAACTGCCTTGTCACTTCTCTTATAGTTGTATTTTTAAGTCATTGTTTCATCTTCACATCGATAATTCCCTTTTCTTTGTTGATGATAACTCTTTTATTGCAAACTACTTAAGAACCAGGACTATATCCTTCCTTGTTTGTGCCCTTTCTTCAGGATGTATCAACAAGCAGGTGCATATTACATAGAAATTCAGTGTCAGCCTAATTTTGATTTAATATTTTCAAAGAGGTAGCCACTAACTTTTTAGGATGGTGGCTGTGTGGAAGTACTTACATTTAAGGTTGCACAAAATATTTTTTTGCAGAAAGAGAAACACTTTAAAATATTATCTGAGCTTATTTAGATAGGGAAAATTTATCTTTTAAAGTAAATAGGTATACTTTTTGCTTTATGAGTTTCCACTCTATGAACAGATATACAAATAAGTAGGTTCCATTAATTGATATTTACAGCTCATCTTCCTCCTTTTCCTAATAGTACTGCAATTCTATATAAGATGCACATTTTATTAATTGCTTCAGACTTAGAGGTTGCTGTTGAGCTGAACTTTCAAATATAATGAAACCCTGTCATTTGAAGAAGTATGCTAAAATAGCCATTTTACATGGTTTAGGCCTCATATGCATTCTCTATTGAATGGTTCTTGCTTTCCTGAAAGTAAAATCTAGGTTCTTGCAATTAGTTACTGCATCTTTTATTTAGTCTAAATTAGTGAAAAGAAATGCTTCATTTAGAAAAACCAGTATGTTTCTACAAAACACCTGCTTGTTTGTATTTTAAATTATGTAACTATTTAATTTTTCATGGTAGCTTCGTATTTCCTCAAGCATGCTTCCTCTATTTTATATGTTTGATAAAATCAGTTCAGGGATAAAGGTGAGATTGTACATTGGTGATTCTCAGAGCTGAAATTCAACTTATTAAATAGCAATGCAGTATCCATGACCTGATTAAAAAAGAACAAAATCAATGAATAACGGTAAATTAAACACAGTGCATACCTCTTCAGCTAGTTTAACCAACTTTCTGAGGTTCAGACCTAGAGTTATTGCCAACTAACATTCGACTAGAAGAGAAATTATATTAATGAATAAAATGGTTTCTTATTCTGTCAAAGGGGGGTAGATGTTGATAGAAAGTAAATAAAAAAGAGAGAATGTATGTGTCCTTGTATCTGTTCATTAAAGTTCTGTCTTTCACAAAGAATTTGAGGTAACATGTTCCATAGCCACATTTGATTGCATGTAGCAGGAACTCACTATGATGGACGTACCCTAAGTTGACCCCTAATGAATTGCACCCTTAAATAATACCCTCCCCTTGAGTGCAGCAGGACCTGTGACTTGCTATTAAGCAATATAGTATGGCAAAGATGATGGGATGCCTCCCATTATATCAGCCTACATCTTAGTAGCCAGGAGCAAGAAATTCTCTTCTCGATCTTGAAGAATCAAATATCCATGTTGTGAATTGCCCATGGAGTAGACCATGTGGCAGAGAAATGTGAGGGCTCTAGGAACTCAGAATGTCCCCTGACCTACAACTAGCAAAAAATAGGAATGTCAGCTCTACAGCTACAAGGAACTGAGTTGTTTCAGCAACATCATTGGGAAGAGAGCTCCTAGCTACAGAATGGAATGCAGCCTGGCCAACTCCTTGACTGTTGCTTTTGAGATGCTGAGGAAAAGTTGTATTTAAGTTAGATTCAGACTCCTGACCTACAGAACTATAAAATTATGTGTGTGTTTTGAGGCTGCTACGTTTGTGGCAATATGTTGTTCAGTAATAGAAAACTACTGATTTCATTTAACTTACTGCAACAATGTGGTGGTTCTTTGTGGACCAGGACAGGAATTCAAAAGTTGGCAAGGACTGAAATTTATGTGGGAACTCGTAACGCTTATTCATAGGTCCTCTTCTTCCCTCTGGGTTTATCCTCTGTTCTGTGATCTACTGAATAGCTTCCATGACAACTTGAGCTTGCAACAGGTCAATTCTGGTCAAATCTCAGATTTACTCACATGCTTTAAGCTGTGGCTTTCGCCAGTAACTGTCTCAATTAACTTTTCCTTTTGTTCTTTTAAATTTCAGTTGTACGTTTCAATTCCCAAGCAAGAAATTCCCCTGAGCTATCTCATCTTTTCATATCAGGTTGTACCTTAATTCATCACCTAGTCTATGCATTGGCAGCTGTTGTGTCAAGGGTCTCTCTGTGGTCTAATTAGCCAGAAGATAATGAGTAAGTGGGTAAAAATCATATCCATCAATGGTTTTGCCTTGAGGGCCTATGTACTGGGTAGTTTCCTTTAGAAGGAGTTGAGAGTAGACCAGTGGTAAACTTGAAAGCTCTAGTAGATATGATTGAAAGGGTCATAAAATATTTAGGGATAATGGATTATATATCAAGTTACAGACTGAACTCACTTCTCTATGCTAAATTTCATATAATGAAATGTAAGAAGACGTAATACAAAGAAACAAATAATGACTCCATACAACAATGCTGGAAGACAAGAGAGCCATTAGGAGATCACATATTTGGAAAGATTCAAAGAGAAAGAGAAAGAGAGAGAGAGAAAGAGAGAGAGAGCGAGAGAGAGAGAGAAGAGAAGAGAGAGAGAGCGTGTAAACGAGAATAGATATATTAGAATCTATAGTATAGATTCTATGTATGGACAGCTAAGTGAATGCTTCCCCTTCATACTTGTGCTCTGCAGTGGACGAGAGCTCTATTTTCCTTCTCCTTTGAATTGTCTGCTCATGATTTCTGCTCATTTTTTCTATTGGACTAATTCTATTTTCTTATTGAGTTACAACAGTTCTTTATATATTAGATCAGTAAGATTTTGTCATATATGTTTTAAACATTTTCCAAGTTTATTATTTGCCTTTAATTAGTTCTATACAATGTTTTCAACTAATAGCATTAATAACAGCTACTACTTCTAAGAATAAGTAGATAAAATATACACGGTGATATTTAGGGTTTATGTAGCTCAACTTAGAGATCTTTTTCTTTGTGGTTTCTGTTTTCGCTTGTATGCTTGGAAATGTTTTTTCCAACTTGAGATCATATAAACAGTAACTTGTTTTTTCTATTTAGTTCTTTTGATTTATAGTTTACTTATCTATATATTTTTAATGAATCTAGAATTTATTTTGGTATGTGGTACATTTATGTTTATATACTACTACATAAACATACATTTATATATAATATATAATGATTCTTAAAAATCAATCGGTCCATAACACCTTAAAAAACCCCATCCTTGTGATTTTAAGTCATTTTTATTATATACATAATTCTTATAAGAATGAAGATTTGGGGAGTATTTCTTATTGTCTTCTTTCATTTGTCTATTATTTTGTATTTTTGCAAAGTATTCTGGGTTTTTTTAAGATCACCTGCAACTTTTTTCAGGTTTATTGAGGTATAATTGACAAAATTGTAATATATTTTAAGTGTACAACGTGATTTGATATATGTATGTATTGTAAAAGGATTCTGACCATTGAGTTAATTAATGAGTTAACACATTAATTACTTCACATACCCTTTTATTGGTTAAAAAAAAAGTTGACATCTACTCTCTTTGCAAATTTCAATTATACAATACAGTATTATAGACTATAGTCACCATGTCATATATTAGATCCTCAGACCTCATTCAACTTATAACTAAAAATTTGTACCCTTTTGCCAGCCTCCACCATTCCAGCCCCTGGCAACTGCAACCATCATTCTATTTTCCTTTTCTATGAGTTTGACATTTTTCCCCTTTTTTTCCAGACTCCACATGTAAGTGATACTGTGCATTATCTGTCTTTCTCTTTCTGGCTTGTTTCACTGAGCATAATGCCCTGCAGGTTCATTCCATGTTGTTGCAAACGGCAGTACTTACTTCTTTTTTAAGGCTGAATAATATTCATTCATAGACCAATCTATCGATCGATAGTTATATAGATATGTATCACATTTTCTGTATTTATCTGTCAGTAGAAACAAATTTTTACAAACCTTGGCTATTGTGAATAATGCTGCAATGAACGTGGATATACAGATATCTCTTTAAGATAGTGATTTCATTTCTTTTGAATATATACCCAGAAGTGGGATTGCTGGATCATGTGGTAGTTCTACTTTTAATTTCTTAAGGACACTCCAATCTGTTTTCCATAGTGGCTGCATCAATTTGCATTCCCTCTAACAGCTACAAGAGTTCCCTTTTCTCCATATCCTTACCAGCATTTCTTATCACTTGTCTTTTGGATAACAGATTTCATAACAACTATGAGGTGACATCTCACTGTGGTTTAATTTGCACTTCCCTGATGATTAGTGATATTGAGCCTTTTTCACGTACCTGTTGGCCATTTTTATGTCTCCTTTGGAAAAATAACTATTTAGATCATTTGCCCATTTTTAATTGGTTTATTATTATTCCTTATATATTTTGGATATTAACCACTTATCAGATATATGGTCTGCATATGTTTTCTGTCATTTAGTAGGCTGCATTGTGCCTGCCTGGGATGGGAGGGTGCTATGATCAGAGTGTAGCTGCACCTCTCTCCCTTCTAATATGATTCTTCTCCATCTCTGTGGTCCAGGGCTGGGGGATACTTTGACCTCACCCCTGGGTTCTGCGATTTTCACAAAGGTGTCTTGTCTATGGATAGTTGCTAGTTGATCTTGTGAGGGGGGCCAAAGTTGAGAACAATCTATGTCACCACCTTGATGACCTATACTTATTTATTTATGATTTCCTGTGATCTGTCATATTCTGATAGTGATATGCACAATCTCCACTGCACTTCACTTGGTATTTTTTCTTTCTTTCTTTCTTTTGTTCATTCATTCCTTTCTTTCTTCCTTCCTATGTTTCTTTTTTTAATTCAGTTGAGAAGAACTTCTGGCTTTTGTATACTTTCATGTTATGATAGCACATAGAGCCCCATAATTGTTCATTTTTCATTAGAGATAATATACTTTATTGATATAAATTAATGTTTTAATTCCAGTTAGCACTGTGCCTAATTTTTTTCCCTTGTGTTGATTGCCTGAAATATTGCTGCCCATTGTTGTATGTGTGTGTGTGTGTGTGTGTGTGTGTGTGTGTGTGTGTGTTCTTTCTACATCTTATTGTCACTGTTTCTCTTGTAAGTAGCTCATTAATGGATAAAACAACTGAGAGCCTGAGAATATTTTTCTTTTAATAAGAAATTTAATTAATTTTCATTTATCATCACTAATACTATGTTTGATTTTACTTCTTCCATCTTCTTATAAAGCTCTCTGTTTTTTATCATTTCTTGTTGTTTTTATTCCCACTTAGTTTTTTATAGACTATTTCTATTTATTATTATTTTCTGCAGTGATTTAAAGGACAGACATTCTGCTTTTAATTCCAGAAGTAGTTATCACAAAGCTTTTCAAAGCATTCTCAAATTTATATTGAACTTGCAAGAAAGCAAAAAAATAAAACAATGTTTTTATTGCCCATTTTAGAAAAGCAGTTAATCACTTTTGTTAACCCCCTTTCTCCATTTCCCCAGTCTTTTATTTATTCTGTGATTATCACTTTTTTTTTACAGAGAGCATCTCTTTCAAAGATTAAAATATCAGATTTATAACCATATTTAGAAAAAAATATTTATACTCAGTCCCATGTATTTAATTGGATCCTATGCTTAATACACAGATCCCTCTAGAGACAATTTTCTCAGTTTATAGTTCTTGAATGATTCTTTTTTCATTCTTCCGGCAAGGTATTCAAGTTATTTTTTTCAGGAAGTGTAATTTCTGAAAGTTTGAATGTCCGATTATGCCACTCTTCTGCTCCTATCCCTCCAGGCATGTCCCATCTCACTCAGAGTAAAAGCCGCGAGGCTCTCTGACCTACAAGGCCCTCTATGATCTGACCCCCTCTACCTCTGATCTCATCACCTGCCCTCCTATCCTTTTCTCACAGTGTTTCAGTCACACTGTCTCCCTTGCTGTTCCTTAAACACACTAGGCATGGTCCTGTCTCATGGTTTTTTTCTCTCACTGTTCCCTATGACTGGGATGATCTTCCCCAGAGATCTCATTGCTTTCTCCCTCACTTAATTCTGATCTCTACTCACATGAGAGCATATCAGAGAAATCTTCATTTCCATTCTGTATAAAATAACAATTCCCCATCCTTCACTCTGGTATACACTTATGTTCTTGCACTGCTTTACTTTCCCTTACAGCACTTACACTACTTGACATCATTTGTTTGTTGTCTATCTCCCTCCACTGCAAGTAGAGTCCATAAGAGCAGGGACATTATCTGCCAATTTCACTGAGGTATTGTTAGTGTCTAGGACAGTAACTGACATATGATAGGGTCACAGTAAATATGTGTTGTGTTGAATAAAATGTTAAGTGAATTGCTTTCCATGGCCTCCACACAGGAGGGGCAGCTTGACTTAGATGGAGGATTTGGGGCAATCTCTTGAGCAATCCTTGGCAGGATGCTTTGATGCTAAACCCATTCAAGTTTTATCATGATGAAACAGAGAGTTTGGAAGGAGGCTACTATTTCAACTTATGTAATTTCTTTGATAAAAAATCAAACATTCACTCAGTAAACAACTAATGAACTTACGCTAGGGGCTGGGTGGTATTTTATCACTGAAGACACAGAAATTAATTTGATACTATCTCTGTCCTCAAGGAATTCACATTTTAGCAGGAAAGGTAAACCCTTTACATCAATAATATTAATAAAATAATAAGTGCAAAGTGCAGAGGAGCGAAAATGTGCAAGTAAAATTTGAATTTCAGTATGAGAATTTAGAGGAAGATGAATTCCCTTCTAACTATGTGATTAGGGAGCTCCAGTGTGGAGTGTGGCGTAAAAAAAACAGAAACTTGTTTTTAATCCTAGTGGAGAGGCCTCATGAAAGCCACTGAATGCTCTGGCGTATTACTTAACTCATTTATAAAATTGTCATAGAAATACTTAAACATCCAATCCCCCCAACATATTTCTCTAAATGCAGTGCACTGTTCTTCATTCACCTTCACATATGTTGTAGTTCTGATTAAGGAATTGCGTGAGCTACTTAATTTTTTTCAATTATACTTGACTTAATTTCATGATGGTGGTGGTGTGCTATAATCCAATTATCTTAAATTTTACCACTAGTCATTATTAATTAAGCAAGCACATACTTCTTTTCCACAAACCAAATATGAATCCTATTGTTTAAATGGCTATATTTTAGCCTCTCTCTCGGAATCTCCAAAGGACTGCCTCATAAGCATGCACAAACCAGTCTGTTACCTGTCACCAACATGTGGCTGTGCAATATACCTGGTTGTTTGTCTCTTGCTCTGACACCCATTTGTCCACACCTGCTGCATATGGGTCCACTTGGAGAAATCTTACACAGGCCTTGACCAGTTGTGAGAAAAATCAATGATTATACTAAGGATGCTGAATGTAGGTGTTTACAGTCCTCAGGGTGGCAGAACATGTCTCGATTCTGTGGGGAAACGTTGTTATAATTTGTTACTGGAACCTGACGCTGCTCTGCTTGTACCTAGCTTCTCAGTTTCCTTTCAAATTTGTATCTACTCTTTTTCTCAACCCTTGCCCAAATTGCGAGCAGTTTTCTCATGAAAATATGTACCATAAATATCTGGTCCTCCTAACACGAGGAGCTCAAAGCAGCCCATAGATCTGGACCATAACTGGATGCCTTACTAACATGTATTTCTTCCTTATTTTTCTTCTGACATTCTTCCCCATTCAACCCCTTCCTCCTCTACCCATAACAGTCAAATGGTCCCAATTTGTTGAGATACTAAGTAATGGAGTGTAGAAGTATAGTGTCTAGTTAACAAGGCCCCAGCTCAGTGAGAAAAAAATTAAAATGTCCTTTGTCTGGAAAATCACAAGCTATAATGATACTTACAAAAGTGTCAAGACGTATCCTTCATGGCTATCCAGGCGCATTTTTGGTTGTTGTTGTTCTCAACAGTCTCATCATCAGAGTCAATTCAACATTAATTCACATCTCTGAGACTAATTGGTACTACTCTATAATCATTGATAATCTCATTTGTCAAATTGAAACAAATTTGCTTGAGGTATTAAGCAAGGGGTATTTAAAGTAACATGAGCTACTGAACAGGAAGAAAAAAATCACAGTGGACTAACACAGCAGGAATTTCTTACCCATGTCAAGGGCAAAACAAGTGTTCCTGATGGGCAGGGAGTTCTCCTTACAAGCAGTCATTCAGAGCTCCTGACGTCTTCAGTCTTCAATCCTTCAATCTAGAGTATATTCTGATTACAGTGCAAAGTATCAGGATTCTGAAGTTCTTCTCAGGTCATGAGGACATGTCTAAAGACACTGTGTCCCATTTAATCAATGTCCTTTCCTTCCTTTATTTCCTGTAAGAAATATTTATTGAAGGTCTGCAGTGTGCCAGGTACTGGGCTACGTGCTGAGGATAAAAGCTTTAAACAGACAATAAGTCACTGTCTTCATTGAGTTTTATAGTTGGAAAATGACTGACATTAAAAGAAATAACGTCCAAATTACTTAAAAGACATCATTATTTAATTACTGGTGATGATTGATATGAAAAATAAATACATGTGAATGTATAAGAAAAGACATATGGCCTTCTTTGGAGAAGTGATATTTGCATTGGAATGGCAGGCAGTGTCCCAGACAGGAAAAATGCAGATGTGCAGCATGTGGGTGTCTGGAAGGTAGTTAACGAAAGGTAGAATCAGCTACAAAATGAGATTAAAAATAAAGGTAGGGAGGTAATAGAGATTTTGTTCTTTACCCTGAATTCAATTAAAATCACTAAAGAGTTTTCAACAAGATGGTGATTTAGTGAGATTTACAGAGATCATTCTGACTGCTGTTTGGAAGAAGAAACTGATGTGTGTAGGGGGAGAATGAAGTTTGGGAGCACAGTTAGGAGACAGATGCAGTCATTCTGGTGAGACAGGTTGGTTGGCTAGACTTGGGCAGTATGACTCAAGGTACATTTAGAATGTGGTTTAGAGCTTTTGGTGGTCGTTTGACAATAAGGATATGTCAGAGAAGGATTCAAGGTTGAGTGACAGGTTTATGGCTTCCACAACTAGATAGATAGGAGGGACAGCAAATTAAATTCAGTTTGGGCCATACTGAGCTTGGGAGAGATCAGATTGGAGTTACTGAGCCCGCAGTTCAACATACGTGTCAGTAGCTCAGAAAAAAAGTGCCAAGTTAGAGAAAGATTGGGGAGTCATCAACATATATATGTGCTATTTAATGCTTCAACACTGAATGAGGTCACCTAGAAAAAGGGTGATCATAGCATTTATGGTCCAAACCCAGACTCTTTTGAGAGTTAAAGGGGACACTATTAAGAATTATGCCAGGATGGCAAGCATAAACCAGAATTGTCCTGTGTCAACCATGATTGTCCTTGGCAAATATTTAAAGGTCAAACAGAGAAAGTAACAGAAAGTGCAGTCAGTAAGAAGGGAGGAAAGCCAAGGAAGTATAGTGTCTCAGAAGCCAAATGCTGCTGCAAGGTCAACTGATTCCCCACGATTAAGTCAAGTTCTTCGTTGTATGCTTCCACAGTGCCCTGTTCATTTTATTCATTGCACTTATTATCACTGCAATTATATGATTTAATTGATATCTGTCTTTCTATTCTGGAAGGGAGTCCCTGGCATATGGTTTTCAATCAACAAATATTTATTGAACAAATGAAGGAAGAATGATGAAACAAAAATATCCACTGAATTTAGCCAAACAGAGATCATCAGTGCTCTTCTCATAAACAGTTTAGATGAAGTAGTGGGGAACTGAGTCAATTTGCATTGAGAAGAGAAGTGAATGGGAGGTGAGATAGGGAAGACAGTAAAAATTGGTAACTCTTTCAGGAAGTTTGGCTGTGAGCCATTGGCTTAATGGATACCTGTTCTAAGTGGGTTGATTGTCCCTTTGGGTCCTGGGAAATGTCAGTTTTTTTTTTTGAAAGAGACTTCACTAGATAAGGGCAGACATGCCTCATTTATGAGCTTTTATATGGCTATAAGGTGGTTCCATATATATTATATATTTTGCCTAGAGTTTGCATAGGTCCCTTAAGAATATAATATTTTAATTTAAGATATAATAAAGGATTTCTACTGTATCAAAAAACATGTTTAGGAAAAGTATTTTAAGGGCCATGTATTTTATGTCTATTCCGCCTGATACCTCACATCCTATACTGAAAGCAAGTGAAATCGCCAGAAAGTTGCATGATTTGGCTAGTCCTTTGTCAGACAACAAGGGATTTTATTCCCTCTGTGCTCACTAATGGCAGTTTGGAGTAATAGCTGTGTGGATTTTAACTCCCTTTTTCTCTGATAACATCACTGTTGAGGATAATTTATTTCATATTAGTCAGTGTCTCCTATATCAAACACTTCATAATCTATTTCTCTTTGAATTTAGTGCTGGAAAAACTGTACCTCTAGAGGAATGTTAGTATTTCTTCTTTCCTCTAACAGTATCTTTTAGATCCAGCTGTGTCTCCTTTCTTCCATGTGTGTCAGGAAACACAACTGAACTTGTGGTCAGCACAATTTTAGCTTCCGTTTTTTTGTTTGTTTTTCTATTCCTGTTTTATTAGAGATTTTATTTTTGTGAAATTTGCCTAAATCCTCTGTAGAAACACATGAGTTGGACTTCTGTTTTTGTCTTTTTTTAAAATTTATTTTATTGAAGTATTGTTGATTTACAATGTTGTGTCAGCTTCTGGTATAGAGCAAAGTGATTCAGTTATACCTATATATAATAGTTTGCATCAGCTAATCTCAGACTCCCACTCCATCCTTCACCCATGCCCTCTCACCCTTGGCAACCACAAGTCTGTTCTCTAGGTCTGTGATTCTGTTTCTGCTTCATAGATAGGTTCATTTGTGTCATATTTTAGATTCCACATTTAAGTGATATTATATGGTATTTGTCTTTCTCTGTCTGACTTACTTCACTTAGTATTATAATCTCTAGGTCCGTCCATGTTGCTGCAAATGGCATTATTTCATTCTTTTTTATGGCTGAGTAGTATTCCATTGTGTGTATGTGTGTGTGTGTGTACATCATATTATCTTTATTTTATTTTTTTAACATCTTTATTGGAGTATAATTGCTTTACAATGTTGTGTTAGTTGCTGCTGTATAACAAAGTGAATCAGCTATACGTATACCTATATCCCCATATCCCCTCCCTCTTGCGTCTCCCTCCCTCCCACCCTCCCTATCCCACCCTAGGTGGCCACAAAGCATCAAGCTGATCTCCCACTAGCTGCTTCCCACTAGCTATCTATTTTATATTTGGTAGTGTATATATGTCAATGCTACTCTCTCACTTCGTCCCATCTTACCCTTCCCGCTCCCCGTGATTGAACCATTGAACCTGAATGAGATCCTTGCTGGGGAGAGTAATCTTGGTTGTAGGTTTTTCCCTTTCATCACTTTAAATATGTCCTGCCACTCCCTTCTGGCTTGCAGAGTTTCTGCTGAATGATCAGCATCTCTGATACTGTCCTCAATTCTTTTCATTCTTTTTTCTTTATTCTGCTCTGTGGAAGTTATTTCCACTGTTTTATCTTCCAGGTCACTTATTCGTTCTTCTGCCTCAGTTATTCTGCTATTGATTCCTTCTAGAGAATTTTTAATTTCATGTATTGCATTGTTTATCATTGTTTCTTTGCTCTTTAGTTTTTCTCGGTCCTTGTTAAATGTTTCTCGTATTTTCTTCATTCTATTTCCAAGATTTTGGATCATCTTTACTATCATTACTGTGAATTCTCTTTCAGGGAAACGGCCTATTTCCTCTTTATTTGTTTGATCTGGTGGGTTTTTACTTTGCTCCTTCACCTGCTGCATATTTCTCTGTTTTCTCATTTTGCTTATCTTACTGTGTTTGGGGTCTCCTTTTTGCAGGCTGCAGGTTTATAGTTCCCATTGTTTTTGGTGTCAGTCCCCAGTAGGTGAGGTTGGTTCAGTGGCTTGTATAGGCTTCCTGGTGGAGGGGACTCGTCCCTGTGTTCTGGTGGGTGGGGGACTGTATCTTATCTTTCTGGTGGGCAGGGCTGCATCCGGTGGTGTGTTTTGGGCTGTCTGTGAACTTAGTATGAATTTAGGCAGCCTCTCTGCTAATGGGTGGGGTTGTGTTCCTGTCTTGGTAGTTGTTTGGCATGGGGCTTCCAGCACTGGAGCTTGAGGGCTGTTGAGTGGAGCTGGGTCTTAGTGTTGAGACGGAGATCTCTCGGAGAGCTCTCACCAATTGATATTACGTGGGGCCGGGATGTCTCTGGTGGTCTAGTGTCCTGGACTCGGCTCTCCCACCTCAGAGGCTCAGGCCTGACACCTGGCCAGAGCACCAAGACCCTGCCAGCCACATGGCTCAGAAGAAAGGGAAGGAAAAAAAAAGGAAAAAAAATAATAATAAAATAAAATAATAAAAAAAATAAAAATAAAGAAGAGAGCAACCAAACCAATAAACAATTCCACCAGTGATAATAAGTATTAAAACTAGACTAAGATAAACACAAAAATCAGAACCAAGTCAGTCACAGACAGCAAACCCCAAGTCTACAGTTGCTCCCAACGTCCACCACCTCAGTTTTGGGAACATTTGTTTTCTGTTCAGGTGTTCCACAGATGCAGGGTTCATCAAGTTGATTGTGGGGGTTTAGTCTGCTTTTCCTGAGGCTGCATGGAGAAATTTTCCTTTCTCTTCTTTGTTCGTGCAGCTCCTGGGGTTCAGCTTTGGTTTTGGCCCTGCCTCTGCGTGTAGGTCGCCCTCAGGCATCTGTTCCCCACACAGATGGGAAGGGATTAAAGCAGCGGCTGATTCGGCCTCCCTTGCTCACTCAGGCCAGGGAGAGGGAAGGGTACAGTAGTCATAATTGGAATGTGGGGTGAGCCTGCAGCGGCAGAGGCCAGCATGACATTGCAACAATCTGAGGTGTGCCGTGTGTTCTCCCGGGGCAGTTGTCCCTGGATCTCAGGACCCTGGCAGTGGCGGGCTGCTCAGGCTCCCAGGACAGTGTGGGTAGTGACCTGTGTTTGCACACAGGATTGTTGGTGGCAGCAACAGCAGTGTTAGCGTTTCATGCCCATCTCTGGTATCTGAGCTGATAGTCACAGCTCGCCTCTGTCTCTGGAGCTCGCTTAAGCAGTGCTCTGCCTTCTTTGGGCACACAGGGAAGGAATTCCCTCTCCTCTCACACCCCAAAACAAAGGTCTCTTGCCTCTTAGGCAGGTCCAGACCTTTTACTGGACTCCCTCCTGGCTAGCTGTGGTACACCAGCCCCCTTCAGGCTGTGTTCACACAGCCAACCCCAGTCCTCTCCCTGGGGTCTGACCTCCGAAGCCCGAGCCTCAGCTCCCAGCCCCCACCCACCCTGGCGGGTGAGCAGACAACCCTCTCAGGCTGGTGAGTGCTGTCGGCACTGGTCCTCTATGCAGGAATCTCTCCGCTTTGCCCTCCGCACCCCTGTTGCTGCGCTCTCCTCCGTGGCTCCGAAGCTTCCCCCCTTGCAACCCCCCCATCTCCACCAGTGAAGGGGCTTCCTAGTGTGTGGAAACTTTTCCTCCTTCACAGCTCCCTCCCACTGGGGTGGGTCCCATCCCTATTCTTTTGTCTCTGTTTTTTCTTTTTTCTTTTGCCCTACCCAGGTACTTGGGGTGTTTCTTGCCTTTTGGGAAGCCTGAGGTCTTCTGCTGGCGTTCAGTAGGTGTTCTGTAGGAGTTGTTCCACATGTAGATGTATTTCTGATGTATTTGTAGGGAAGAATGTGATCTCCGCGTCTTACTCCTCCATCATCTTGAAGGTCTCTTCTGTCTTATTCAATTAGCTATCTCTCTCCCTCACCTCAAATAAAATTACAGGGTCATCATTGCCAGGAAAAACTGAATGATAGGCAAGAAAGCAATGTAACTGTTACAGATGATATTCATTATTAGGAATTTAAAAGTGAATTACACATATATACACACACATAAATGTATATGTATATGCATGTGTGTGTATGATGGAAAGATAATTTCACATTTTCCAGTTATTTTCCAAATAGATATTACTGTCCTTGAAGCTAACCACCTGCAATTTGCTGAAACAGTCACTTACCAAGTCATGTGATCTCATATAATTTCTGCTAGTCCCTTCTCCAGCTTGTGGGTTTTACAAATATCTCTGAAAAAATAACCAAATAAAAACCAAACAAAGAAACAAAAAGAAAAGAAGAAACATACTACTTCTCATTGGGTATACATACGAGAATATAATTATGTGCATGTATAATGTAAATTGATTTCCCCTAAATAAGTCAAGCCAATATCTGCAAAAAAAGAGGTTCCAGTAGAATATGACAGTGTATAGCTGGGTAAACAGAGCACATTCTCTTCTTTAGGGATATATCAGGGCCTTACGATGGTTTGCAGTTCAAGTCAATACAAATTACTGCTTTACCCAGCTATCAATTTATTGTAATTCCAAGGACAATGTGATATTATATTTTGTTATTTCTTTAAAATATTTATTTTTGTGTTGACAGTCTTAGGCCAACATCAAAAATTGCTTCTCTATCTTTAAATCACTATTTATAACGAAGGTATCTTTGTTTTTTTTTATTTTTAAATCTCCTTGTATTCAATTAACAGAATATTAATAGAAACTGTCAGTTTCTTAGCTCTTTATACCACTGTCTGTCTAGTTGTTCACCAAAACACTACATTTAGATATTGTCCTGCTAGATTACCTCCATTAAGTACTTTGGTATTTTGCAGACAACTAATTAACCTTTTGAACCTCATTAAGGAATAGTAAGGAGGAAGACAATTACTGAGTCTGGAATTTGGTCAGACTACTGAGGCTAATACATTATTATTAGGAAAGAAAAAAAAAAAACCCTTAATCTTTTTAATGACTACAGATGATCAGAACATACAGTGTTAAATATTTGTTTAAGAGAACCCATATCTGGAGGAGAGGGGTCCAACAAAGGGCCAGGTCACAGACTCTGCCTAACCCAGAGGACAATGGCCGCCTCAAATTCACTAACTCCAATCCTTGCTACAGTGGCTACAATGACACTTTCTTGCATTGATATAACACTTCACAGTTTTCAGAATGCTGTCACCTACATTATTTCAGTTGATCCTTGGAACATTTCCTTGAGGTACATGGCTCAATATTATCATCTTTATTTGAGAGACAAATAAGGTGCCAAAAGAATAAATGATGTCTAAAGTATCACGAAGCTATCTAGTGTTGGAGCCTGGATTCAAACGATTCCCTCCACTGCAGTTTTTCTGACAACGCAACTTGATGGTTGTGTATTATTAACCAAGGATCCTCTCTGAACTCAGTCTAGTCACTTTTCCTTTATAAGCCTCAGTCATGTTTCCTCTGAATTCACTAAGGGGTGGCATTAGGACATCTCTGAGGACTGTTTTTAGCTCTGATGGTCTGCAGATCTTTGCAAAGTACACACTCTTGGCCTCTTGAGATTCATCAGGCCCTAGAACATAAGATGTGGCTTGCTTTTTCTTTCTCTTCCAGAAAGTTCCTGATGATTGCCACCCTGAGTGACCTGCTAAACTCCTGTTATGAGAAAAATGTATTGCCTAAACATATCCCCAGAAAGAACATTATGAGCACACCTATAAAATTTGGCAATCAAATCTTTACTGAGTATTAACTACCTAAAGAGCCATGTGCTCAGAATTGAAGCAGGGAAAAGAGTAGAAATTAAGAAGCTTGTTCTCTAGATGGGGAACCCAGTTAAACTGAGAAGTTGCAATTTTCTTTTAATCCTCGTAAATTGTAACTTGTTGAGAGATGAGAGAGTGGAAAGGGCTGAGGAAAGAGAGAGGAGGGCATAGGCATAGGAGAGATGAGGAGGCATACGTGTGTGGTACCAAAATGAGCTGAGATTAAGAGAAAAAATTGTGCTGTACTATGTAAAAGGAGGTAGAAGACCCACTTAGAAGGGACTAGCAAAGCAGAAATAGGAGACAAAAATAGTTACCCACAGCTTACTAGGATAGGAAATGAGGAGTTGACTGTCAGGCCTGTGACAGAGGAAAGGGGAAACTGTCTCCGTACTCTGAAGTTTGGGAATTTGGGAAACTAGATTTTGTTTAGTTGCCAGATTTAGCAAATAAAATTACAGGATGTTCAGTTAAATTGGAATTTTGTAAAAAATCTAAATACGTTTTTAGTGCATCTTCCCTGCAATATTTGAGAAAAATTTATATTCAGCAATCATTTGCTGTTTATCTGAAATTCAAGTTTAACTAGTTGCCTTGTATTTTTTTTTTAATCTGGCAACCCTATTAACAGGAGAAATGTTACCTAAGAGCACTACTGTTGGGAGGAGATAAAGCAGTCCCCAAAATATTGTAGCAGACGGTGGGGCAGGGAGGAGGGTGGTGAGTACCACCCTCTCCAGCCTCCAGTTTTAAGTTCCACCACATGGAGACCTTGAAGACAGTACTTATTTTACCAGGACTTAGTATCCTCTTTTTAATATATTGTGACACTAAATCAGTCTCATTGGGGCATTCTGAGTATTAAATAAGTATACACACATACACATGCACACGTGAATATAGGGATACATAGACATTTCATATAGTTACATATGTAAAATATATGTAAACAGTCCCTGGAATATGGCAGTCGTTCAATAAATTTTAACCATTGTTATCCAAATATCTTGTGATATGAGCTTTCTCCTGGGTAACACCCAGGAATGGTTTCTGGAACACATGACAATTTGCTGATGATCCCATATATTTGAGGGACAAGCCAGAACTTCCAGCAGTCATATGGACAGATACTATTTTAATTTGGGAATTAAAAGGAAGTGTGAACTTAAAACTTGATGATATCTGAGTTATTCATTCTTTCTGGGCTAACAATATTGATTAATTTATTCCTTCCTTCATCCATCCATTCAACAAACATTCATTTAGCAGGTAGTATAGTACCTGGTACATGATGATTGCTCAGTATATTAGTCCTTACCATGGGATCATTTTTAAGTATTATGAAGGCCATTTGCTAAGAGAGTAGATGACAGGGTTTATATCTGACCTAGTCAGGAGTACCAAGAAAGTGATATTTTAGCTAAGTTTTTGAAGCATGAATAAAAATAAGCCAGTCAAAGTTTAGTGGGAAGAATATTCTGAGCATAAAAAAAGGGTACATAAAGACCTAGATGTGGGAAATAAGGTATATTTCTGGTACCCTCAAGAACCCCAGTCTAGGGGAAGTAGAGAAAGCAGATCGGAAATTTCGTAGAATGAAGTGAAGACTCAGGTCGTGCAAGGTCTTGTAGGTGTGTTAAGATTTGGGGACTTTTTGCCAAAAATCAGAGAGAAAAAATAAGTAGAGTGACAGTATCAGGTCTCTGTTTCCAAAAGATCCCTCTAGCTGCTGGGAGAGTGACTTGCAGTATATCTGTGGCATCTGAATTATATGTATTAAGATGTTAAATATATTACATACTTGTCATTCTGCTTTCCTTAGCCTGACCTTGAAGAACTTATGCAATGTACTTCCAGCTTAAGTTACCTTCAACCCATTCAATAAAACCTCTCTCTGGAACACCTGTCCCCAAGCTTGATGTGTGTCTGTCTGACCCATGAATTGGAGCTGTGCTCAGAGCCACCTTTGCCATGAGCCCATTCCGGTGCCTCTCAACTACAAGTGATAGCTTGCTTTGAGTTCTCAGAAAACAGGTTTCACCTCTCTTTTCTTTTTTCCTTTTTCTTTTTTTCTTATTTATTTATTTTTACATATACATGTGTCTATTCTTTTTCAAATTCTTTTCCCATTTAGGTTATTACAGAGTACTGAGCAGAGTTCCCTGTGCTATACAGTAGGTCCTTGTTGGTTATCTATTTTAAATATAGCAATGTGTTATACATGTCAATCCCAAACTCCCAGTCTATCCCTCCTCTCACACTTCTCCCCTGGTAACCATAAATTCATTCTCTAAGGCTGTGAGTCTGTTTCTATTTTGTAAATAAGTTCATTTGTAACCTTTTTTTAGATTCCACATATAAGCAATGTCATATGATATTTGTCTTTCTTTGTCTGACTTACTTCTCTTAGTCTGATAATCTCTAGGTCCATCCATGTTGCTGCAAATGGCATATTTCATTCTATTTATGGCCAAGTAATATTTCATTGTATATATGTACCACATCTTCTTTATCCATTCCTCTGTTGATGGACATTTAGGTTGCTTCCATGTCTTGGCTACTGTAAATAGTACTGCAATGAACATTGGGTACATGTATCTTTTCGAATTATGGTTTTCTCCAGATATATGCCCAGGAGTGGGATTGCTGGATCATATGGTAGCTCTGTTTGCAGTTTCTTAAAGAACCTCCATACTGTTCTCCATAGTGGTTGTACCACTTTACATTCCCTCCAACAGTGTAGGAGGGTTCCCTTTTCTCCACATCCTCTCCAGTAATTACTGTTTGTAGATTTTTTGATGATGGCCATTCTGACTGGTGTGAGGTGATATCTCATTGTAGTTTTAATTTGCATTTCTCTAATAATTAGTGATGTTGAGCATCTTTTCATGTGTCTCTTGGCCATCTGTATGTCTTCTCTAGAGAAATGTGTATTTAGTTCTTCTGCCCATTTTTTGATTGGGTTGTTTGTTTATTCTTTTGATATTGAGCCACATGAGCTGTTTGTAAATTTCGGAGACTAATCCCTTGTCGGTTGCATCGTTTGCAAATATTTTCTTAAGTAGTATATTCTAGATTTAAAATCCATTCTTAGGGCTTCCCTGGTGGCGCAGTGGTTGGGAGTCTGCCTGCTGATGTGGGGGACACCGGTTCGTTCCCCGGTCCGGGAGGATCCCACATGCCGCGGAGCGGCTGAGCCCGTGAGCCATGGCCGCTGAGCCTGCGCGTCTGGAGCCTGTGCTCCGCAACGGGAGAGGCCACAACAGTGAGAGGCCCGTGTACCGCTAAAAAAA
>NW_020172593.1:316036-379638 GCF_003031525.2 Neophocaena asiaeorientalis asiaeorientalis
CACTGGACTGTCAGTTCCTTGAAGGCAATCACTGGTGTCCTCTCTCAACCTCCTAGATGTGCTATGCACAGTACAATTTGTGTCAAAAATAAGTGAGTAAATACTTATTCTCTAAGCAAATGAATACAAGTAAATAAATAAATAAAAGGCTGAATTGGTATGATTTATTTCAAATCTCAGTGCCGTCTATTACTGATCATTTTATTTTAGCAAGGCTAAGTTGTATTACTTTCAATGTAAAATAATTTGTAATAACTGAGGCTTTGAGAATAAAAGAATGATTTTTTTCTTTTTTAAAAAATTTTATGCAATTTTTAAAGGTTACTTTCCATTTACAGTTATTACAAAATATTGGCTATATTTCCCGTGTTGTACAGTACATCCTTGAGCCTATCTTAATCTTTTTAAAGGACTATTTTGTTTTTGCCTGAAAAGTACCACTTTCTATTCGGAGGTTCTATCCATTTGCTTACTGGACAGAACAAGAGAAATTGTCTAATCTCTCCCACACATGCACAGGTATAATCTTTAAAGCTGCTAAAAGAATGGAATAGTGCAATGTGTAATCATCTGTCCTAGATTCAAGTTCCAGATAAGTAGCTATCATGTATAAACTAACTTTTGTTAAGGCTTTAGTAAACCAGATCTATAATTCTACAGGAGAGAGAAAATTTTGATATTCATGAAGTTATGTGCTGTGTGCCCTTTCACTGTCAAACTCATCGTCCTATCACAGACACATACATCATCATCATCATCATCATCCTTTTCCATCATCCACAGCTGAAGTGACAGCTTATTTCCATGCTCAAAATTGTGTGTTCCTTTCTGAGTTTACTGTTATCTTCTGGAGACTACATATCAAAGGATGAAGGAAAGGACATCAGGCCATCCCTCTGGAAGCCTGCACCTCTCAGTAGGACATTTCCAACTATAAGTGTAAGATGCTAGGAAGAATGTTTGAACACCTACTACTTTCCAGACCTCCTTAATAGGAATTAATGGAGAGGGGAGATAGAAATGATTATGTGTAACTCCTATTATCCAGATGCTTAGTATCTAGTCTTCTTGAGATATGTTGATATCTATAATTTTAATCTGTAACTTATGAAAGACAGCTGGGACTTACGTTGTTCGTATTATCCTTCTCCCTCCCCGTGCCCTTTGGGGATGATAGTGTATAATTCTCACTTCTAAGTCTGGTCCAGCAGATGAAAGTTTTGAGATAGTTTCTCCATGGGATTACCATACCAAGACATGCATTGAGTTCTCTAAACCAATTTGTCAAAGATTTAAAAAAATAAGTTAACCATCTAAAGTTATCTCCCAAAATGAAGGTCAAAGACAGCATGTGACTCTAACTAGGACCAGCAATTCACAACTGATGTTTCTCTGATATGCCAAAACCATTTTAGCATCTTACCCAGATCATAAATAACTTGATGAGTAATATGGTAAAAAGGAAACATAGGGATCATTACTTGGCTGAAAAATTAGGTTCAAGGATAATGTGTCCCAACTTGAAATGAGAATTACCTTTTTCCTCCAACGTAATATCTGGAGCCAGATTTATATATGAATATGTAACTCAAAATGACAGCAACATTTTTTTAACCTCTTCATATATTGTAAATGAGATCCACATGTTTGTATCAAATGTAGTAAAATCTACATGTCATATCTCACAACATTTTAAAAAATGCCTAAACGTTTTTCTGACTCAAGTGCAACTTGTTGTCAGTGTAGGGAACTCTACTGGCAGTCTGTCCATACACATTGTAGAGGACTTCCCCTCTTCATCTGAGTTGCAATATGTTTAAAAACAAAAAGCGTTCCTAGACACCATGTGTTTCACCATCTGACAGTGGATAATTAGATATGAAAGGTATGGTTATAACATCAACAGGACTAGAAACGTAAAGTGAAGGAAACAGGTAATATTAGGAGATTTTAGCTTAATGTAAAAAGGCTTTCTTGAATTTGGATTTCCTAGATTCTGTTAGAAGAGAGCAGTGGTGAAGGATTATGACTAGAGGCTCTATCGTATATAGAATAGGTTACTGGAGAGCTTGTGCAGAACCTTGACTGAGAGCAGTGTTACAGGATGTGGTTTAGAGAACATGTTGCAGGAAAGAGAAAAGTAGATCCAACTGCTCAAATATGGCAAGCTGAAGTGGGAGGTCCTTAGACATACAAGCAGAAGAAACATTGTAGTCCTACTGTAGACCTTCCAGAAGTTCAGCAAATATTGGAGAAAACATCATTTTTTTTTTTTTGCCAGACACTTCACATGCATTGACTCATATTGACTCATTTAGTGTTCTCAAAAACCCCAGGTAGTATTATTGTAACGATTATACAGGTGGAGAGACCAAGATGCAGAAAATGGTGTAAGATCATAGCAGGGCTGGAATTGAAACCCAAGCTTGTTTTATTCTAATGCCCTTATGCTTTCCAGTCTAACACACTGACTGTCAGCACTTATGGCATGTTATTTTGAATAACCCTTAATGGTTATATTTCTTGGTTAAGGGCAGAATTTTTTTGAAAATCAGTTCTAAAAAATACGGTAGATGGCAATATGGCTTTTGGTAAACAATAACAACAAAACAAAACAAGGCATCATCAGAAGGTACTAAACACATGTGCATCCAAAACTGGTTCTAAGGTCTGTAATTTTTTAATTTATTTTATTTTTAATTGAAGTATAGTTAATTTACAATGTTGTGTTAGTTTCAAGTGTACAGCAAAGTGATTCAGTTATACATAAATATATATATGTATATTTTTTTGAGATTTTTTTCCATTATTGGTTATTACAAGATATTGAACATAGGACAATAAGGACCTACTGCATAGAACAGGGAACTATACTGAGGTCTGCAATTTAAGAACTACCATACGATAGTATGGTAGCAATCCCACTCCTGGGCATATACCCTGAGAAAACCATAATTCAAAAAGAGTCATGTACCACGATGTTCATTGCAGCTCTATTTACAATAGCCAGGACATGGAAGCAACCTAAGGGTCCATTGACAGATGAATGGTTAAAGAAGATGTGGCACATATATACAATGGAATATTACTCAGCCATAAAAGGAAACAAAATTGAGTTATTTGTAGTGAGGTGGATGGACCTAGAGTCTGTCATACAGAGTGAAGTAAGTCAGAAAGAGAAAAACAAATACTGTATGCTAACACATATATATGGAATCTACAAAAAAAAATAATAAAATGGTTCTGAAGAACCTAGGGGGCAGGACAGGAATAATGACACAGACATAGAGAATGAACTTGAGGACATGGGGAGTGGGAAGGGTAAGCTGGGATGAAGTGAGAGAGTGGTGTGGACATATATACACTACCAATTGTTAAATAGATAGCTAGTGGGAAGCAGCTTCATAGCACAGGGAGATCATCTGGGTGCTTTGTGGCCACCTAGGGTGGGATAGGGAGGGTGGGAGGGAGACATAAGAGGGAGGAGCTATGGGAATATATGTATATGTATAGCTGATTCACTTTGTTATAAAACAGAAACTAACACACCATTGTAAAGCAATTATACTCCAATAAAGATGTTAAAAAATTAGAAAATATACAGCTGGGCAAGTACAGGGCTTGTAGGCCTGCAGGTGCAGCCCAAAAGGTATCTTTTCAGAAATGCTTATTATGTATCTGCAATCCTATGAGAACATTTAGCAAATTGAGGCTTGTAATGCTCAATAGTACTAATCAATCACTCAGTCACACTTAGGTGACTGCTATTTAGTTGCAGCAGATAAGCAGGCATAAGCACAAAGAGTAGACCACTTGTTTAGCTACAA
Organism: Neophocaena asiaeorientalis asiaeorientalis; assembly: GCF_003031525.2. NCBI lineage: Eukaryota > Metazoa > Chordata > Mammalia > Artiodactyla > Phocoenidae > Neophocaena > Neophocaena asiaeorientalis. Next base: position 319,864 of record NW_020172593.1, read on the forward strand.
AGGGGAAACAAAAACAGAAGAAAAGCTTCTATATAAATAGTCCAGATTGATATTGATTAATCAGGCAGCAGGAAAAAAGGTTTTCAACACATAATGGTGAGTACAGGTATGTCTAAATATATGCAACTGTAGGTCCAATATTTAAGTGGGATTATACCTGTCCCTGTGCTCTCTCCAAAGACAGCTTATTTGGATGCCAGGGGCACCTCCATGGGAAAGAGGGACATGATAATCTTTCTGACACTTGCAGGAGGAATGCTTTTTTAAATTATTCAAAATTAAGATAATTCTGGATCTTCTTTTGTTTCTTTCCTCTCCCTGTGGTTTCCACGTTGAAGTAGGTTTAATATAATGTCTCATCATCTTTTCACTTTTTACGTTATTCATGCAAGTCAAACAGTTATTCACAACCAGTCGTCTCTTGGGGAAGACTGGGGCAAGAAGGTAGAGCAGGCAGGAAGTTACCACTAGAGTTTCAAGACCTCTGAGTAAGGTGTGGGTGTGGGTCCTTTACTGAGCAACAAAACGACAAGAGTAAGTTTCTTTCAAGCCTCAATATTTACTCCATAGAGAAAGTGACAATAGTCCTTCAAGGAGCTAGATCCTGGAGCATAACTTCCAAATCTAATCTAGCCTAACAGTTTAAGGAAAAGGAAAATTGTTTCAATAGACATTTCATACAGTGCAATCAATATCCAGTCTGTGTGAAAGCAACAATTGTTAACTGGTTTTCAGAGAAGAGCGTGCATCATACTCGGGCTGATTTGATTGTTTTGACTGACCAGGGCATTCATTCATTTTGATCTTTTTCACTAAATGGTCAAGTCAGTGAAAATAAGGCACATGGTATGGTACGGTACGTAGTGGTACATACCTGGGTTTATTATTCAAGTTCCACCACTTACTTGCCAGGTGATATTGAGTAATTGACTTTAAACTCCAAGTCTCAGTTTCCTCACCTTTAAAATCCTAATAATAGAATCTGACTGTAAGGGTTAAATTAGATGATGTATACAAAGATTCTACTAGAGTACCTGGCACATACAGATGCTCAATAAAAATCAGCCTCCCCATTCTTTCCTCAGCCCACTGGATGTTTATGGACACAAACATAAATGGATTAAAGAGTTTCATATTAATTTTTGGCCAGTATACTCATTACTGTTATGCTCAGTTTATAATCTGGTCTTAAAATAATATTTGTGTGGCCAATTCATCCAAAGAAATCTAGATTAATAGTTGATTTGGGTAACATTATTCTAATTAGAGAGATTTATTCTAAGCATTGTTAGTCTCTGTTTTTCTGGAATCAAGTAGATTATGTTGTTCCAAGTTCAACTGAGTATTTTCAAATAAAACACTTCATAGTGTGTGAATGTAAGTGATATGTTCTAGTATTCTCCCATATATAGATATATCGCAAAAATTTACACATTGCCCGTTTCTGGTATTATAATTTCTAGGAAAAATAAGGTCAAGCTGGTATGTGGGGAGTAGGAAGGACATTAACATTGGATGTCATGGATAGAGAAATTTCATGGGATCATAGGCAGCAGGATAAATGAATGAGGAAGGGAAGCAAGAGGAAGAAATGGAGAAGAGAAACCAACAAAAGTAGTAAAAACATCCCCATCCAAAATAAACAAATAATAAAAGTTATCATTTATCAGTAACTCTTTAAACCACACTTTCAAGTGAACACTGTTTTAATTTTGTTAAAAGTGCTATTATTGTCTGTATTCCACAGATGATGAAACAGAGGCCCACGAGGGGATTAAACAAACTGCTGAAGATAGTGGAGCTAGCTAGTAATAGATCTGGGATTTAAATCTGTGACTAGAAAAAGGCCAAGTCTATTTTCTTTTCTCCGTGCAATGCTTTGCCTTGTATTCTAAGACAGAGATCAACAAACTATGACTGCAGGCCAGATCTGGCCCTGTGGACATTTTATTTGTAAATGAAGTTTTATTGGAACATAGCCAGGCCCACTCACTTATGTGTTGCCTATAGCTGCTTTCTTGCTACAATAGCACAGTGGATAAGTTGCATCAGAGACCACAGGACCCACAAAGCTGACAATATTCACTGTATTATCCAACCAAAAAAATTGCCAACTTCCTGTTCTAAGAGCAAATATATGAGTTTAGCTACCAAGAAGATATTTTTCTGGAAAGATAGCTAAAGTAATCATTGGTTACTGAAATGGAAAAATAAATGGTTTAGAATTCAAATCCAATTAACATTTTAGGGCACTGTAACCTGTCATTCTCTCATTTCAACCCTCACAATAACCCTATGTAGTGGGTGTGACTAACTATTTTATACAAAGTTGGAAACTGAAGCTCAAAGATCTGAAGGTACTCATTTGCCCAGAGTTGCAGTTAGGCAGTGAATAAGGCTGATATTTGAACCCAGACCTGTCTTACATCAAGTCTAGTGCTATTTACACCACATTTGGAAATCTAACTAGGAATATAGGTATAGGTGATGAGCAGCAGCGGGAATATGAAGCCAAATTTCCTGATTTCTTTATCTGGAAGGATTTCCTGTTTTCTCAGTACTCAGCAAGAATAAGTAGAAAAGAAAGACTGTGTAAAGTCCCTGTCGGGAAGGGAGCAAAGAGCAGAGTTGTTCTTAAAGAAGAAGCATGGTAAGTATCTGATTTATGCATGAAATCTGTAAATGTTGCCATAGGAAAAACATGGTAGGAACTGTGATCATGAATTCATTAGGAAACCTGTGAAGGAAGGGGTCATGAAGAGTCTTGATCCCAGGGTTGGTGCAGGAAAGGAATTAGGGATCAAAGGAAAGATTTTTTGGAAAGTCACCTTAGTATAGACCTCTCACACTCAAGATCAGGAGATCGGGGGACACTGCTGCAGGAATGGCTTCTTGGGAATTCCCTGGTGGTCCAGTGGTTAGGATTCCACGCTCTCAGTGCCAAGGGCCCCGGTTCAGTCCCTGCTAGGGGAAGTAAGATCCCATAAGCCATGAGGCGCGGCCAAAAAAAGAGAAAAAAAAAAGGGGTGGCTTCTTTGTCATTCATGTTGCTTGTCATCGGTTCAGTCAAGTTCCACTATGTTAGCTCTCCAAATTCCAGGGCTATTTGGGGCTGGGGTGGAGCCTCAGGTGATTTTTTTTTTTTTAGGTAAGAAGTGGATTTATTTAGAGAGAAACACACTCCACAGAGTGTGGGCCATCTCAGAAGGTGAGAAAGGCACCAGGGTATGGGGTTGTCAGTTTTTATAGGAGTAGGTAATTTCATAGGCTAATGAGTGGGAGGAATATTCCAGCTATTTCAGGAAGGGGCGGGGATTTCCAAGCATTGGGCCACCACCCACTTTTTGATCCTTATGGTTGGCCTTGGAACTGGCAAGGTGCCTGTGGATGTGTCATTTAGCTTGCTGATGTGTTACAGTGAGCTTGTATACTGAGGCTCAAGGTCTAGTGGAAGTTGACTTGTCGGCCATCATGGACCCATTTGATTCTAATCAGTTTATGTCATGTCCTTGGGCTATGTCATTCTTTCAAAGGTTGTGCCCTGCCCCCTTCCCTCCTGTTTCATTCCCATGTCAGAGATTTTACTCCCATATTCTTACAGGAAGCAGAAGGGCAATGGTCCGTCTTCTGTAACTGCTTCAAGGCTGAGTAAGGGCATCACCCTGCCTGTCAGGGAGTAAAAATCCCTGGATGCCAGATCTAGGGGCCCCAGGGGCAGGACAGCTTCTTGTTTTAAGTCAGCATAGGCTGAAATCCTCGCATAGCCATCATCTTGGTGTGGAACTGTTGTAACTGCTTTCATAGACTTTCTATGAATCTCCATGATTATGAAGCACTTTTTGTAACAGCATCAGAGTAAAAAAAAATCTATAAATGACAAAAGACTTAAAAGGCATGGTAAAAATCTGATTACCGTGTAATCGATAAAGAAACTTGGTTACAATAACCAGAATTACGAATGATTACATTTAACTTAACATACCAAATAATCCTAGTTAAATATTTCTCTTTTAAGATACCTCAGGGGACCTCTAAAGTACCCCAGAGTTCACTGGAAATCAAAAGAAACTTAATTAAAATTTGATATTTGGGAAGTTTGTTAAAAAGTTTTAAAACACTTGGTCAAATAAGATCATAGGTCACTGTGAGACAATACTTATTCTTTAACCAAAGTTACAAAAGATCTCAAAAGCAAATACAGATCACTTAAAGTCAAAGACACTCATACTATCTGTTATTAAAAGCAGCATTTCAGGGCTTCCCTAGTGGCGCAGTGGTTAAGAATCTGCCTGCCAATGCAGGGGACATGGGTTCAAGCCCTGGTCCGGGAAGATCCCACATGCCGTGGAGCAGCTAAGCCCATGGGCCACAACTACTGAGCCCGTGCTCTAGAGCCTGCAAGCCACAACTACTGAAGCCCGTGTACCGCAACTACTGAAGCCTGCGCGCCTAGAACCTGTGCTCTGCAACAAGAGAAGCCACCGCAACGAGAAGCCCTCACACCACAACGAAGAGTAGCCCCCGCTCACCACAACTAGAGAAAGCCCGCACACAGCAATGGAAGACCCAACGCAGCCAATAAATAAATAAATAAATAAATAAAATCTAAAAAAAAAGACATCATTTCAAGAAAACTTTCGAGGGAGAAACCAAATCCAGTCTTGTCCCAGCCTACTCCCAACAAAATCCATTTTCCCAACTAAATTTAATCCAGTCTTAAAAAATCCTGATCATGCTGACAGCTCTTTTCAGTATGTTTTCTCTCATTCCTCCTACCTTCTTTTACTGAAAACATACAAATTTATAACAGATAGAATAAGGTTTTATTTCATCTCTAGTAAACGTAGGTACAACAGAAGTGTTATACTCAACATTGATGACTCTAAAGACATGTATATATTAATCAAACCAACAAGTTTAAGCCACCTTCAATACCCAGTATCGGTTTAGTACTGAATATTTTCCAGATGACATGAACCTGAAATTCATTCTGGCCAGATTATTTTCTGAGTATTTATATAAGCGCTTAATTTTTTTAAAAGCCAATTAAGTAGAGCTCTTTTACAAATTAATTTTTGGCAATACCATACACCTACAACACACATATAGATACATATAAACACACAAACAAACACAAAGCCTTCATAGTTCCCATTCCAAAATTTCAGTCCTGAGTCAGGTACAACATAAAACCCATCAGTTACAAGGGTTTGGATTCAAATTGGGCTTCTGGCAGATGGAACAAATCAAGGTCACCTATCTAGATGGCTAAACCCATTTTACTAGTGTTTACAGAAAAGACACTTAGGATTTCTATTTATCTTGACAAGTTAAGTTCTAAATTACTTTACACTCTTTTTGCTTAACTTATTTTTATTTATTTAGTTTTGGCTGTATTGGGTCTTTGCTGCTGTGCATGGTCTTCCTCTAGTTGTGGTGAGTGGGGGCTACTCTTCATTGTGGTGCGCGGGCTTCTCATTGCAGTGGCTTCTCTTGTTGCAGAGCACAGACTCTAGGTGTGCGGGCTTCAGTAGTTGTGGCTTGTGGACTCTAGAGCTCAGGCTCGGTAGTTGTGGTGTACAGGCTTAGTTGCTCCGCAGCATGTGGGATCTTCCGAGACCAGGGCTTGAACCCGGATTCTTAACCACTGCACCACCTGGGAAGTCCCTACCCTCTTTTTTAAAATTTGCATTTAAAAAGATGGCAGAGATAAGGGTTCCTGAGAAGACCAGATAAGACATATTCATCTGAAAGGTACAGGCAAGTTCCTCCTAGGATGACTTTGTTTCCCATTTGTTTAATATTTACAAGCCTCTTAAGAGAAATAGGGAAGGTTTTGGGAGTGGTAAAAGGATGGATGGGTTTTGGATTATTTTTGGAGCCACACCTCTGGTCCTGTAAAGACTACATTTGTAAAACAAGGACAGTTTTGTTTTCTTTTTCAAAGAATTGGGTGGTTACCTCAATGATATTGAAGGACTGATATAACCCATTCACCTATGTTGGAAAGTTTTACTTTTTCTCATTTAGTTTAGGGGGCCTCAGGTGATTCTACTATGTGGCGGATTGAGATCCATAGTCTCAAGCAGAAAGTATCATTCTGGAGCCTGCATCAGTGATTTTGCACAGGCTCTCTTGAATGCACTCTACTCTTCTTCAGTCTGTCAAAACCCCCTTACCCTCCAAGACCAAAATCAAATATTGTCCCTGACCTTTCTAGTAGAGTGGATATATTATATATGAGTGTGTATGGCCTTTTATCTTATTTTATCCAACAGTTGCTCACCCCAAACTGAATTCCTTGAGGGCAGGGACTGATTCTTACTAAATTTTTTTTTTAATGTTAGCCTCTAGAGCAAGGCTATACACATAGTAAACATTCTATAAATACTTTTAATGACAACCCTTTTGAAGTAGAATTATATGTTTAGGCAGACTAAATACAGGCTCCTTTATTAAATTGGAACTAACACTTTGCCCATTCAGTCATGTGAATTTCAGGTATCCCCTATACCTAACCCCCACCACATGTGTACAGTGCATAAAGCGTTCTCAGGGCCACATCTATTTGGCCAGGATTGGTTGAGGTTAACCTATCCTTATTTCTTAACACAGTGCCTGACAAATACTATAAGTTAAATAAATATTTCATAAGATATTTGTTAAATAAAGGAATCAGCGGAAGTAATTTAAAGGTAAGAGGCAAATACCATTGTCTTTGACAATATATAAAAGCAGAATTAGGAATCCAAAGAGTGATTCTTTACTAACTCCGTAATGTTCCCTAACAGACTATCTGAAAGGGAGATAGAGTTTGTGGATACAGAGCAGGTTGCTAATAGGGCATCACAAATCTGGCAGAAATCAAAATGAAGATAGGCTGCAAAGGTAAATGCTTTTGTCTAGCACAGACTCTGGTAAAGCAGGCAGTGACTCTATTTGAAGAGTTACTTGACACATTAAGCTTGCTTCTCTGGAAAGTGTCTGAGAAGTATTTGATTAAAGTTCTAGGCTTCATTTTCAATTGAATAAAATGTACCTTAAATTTCCACACCCATTTTGCTGCACTGTAATGCTGTAATGACAGTTACTCCTCAGACAGACTATATCGGGGCTTACTGGAAAGAAGACAAAGGCATATCTTCTTAGACACTATTCCAAGAGTGAGCAAGATGTCAACAACATTTATTGAAAATCTTCTGTGTGAGAATCCTTCACCATCAGCCTCATTCAGATCAGGCCATTGATTCTCTCTACCTGAAAACGTAACCTTTGCACAGTGCCTGAAATAGGTTTGAACGGAGCTTATTGAATTGCCACCATACCCGGGATGGGAGTGGTGGTGAATCATTCTGTCTAGTATAAACTAACTACATGGTAGATCAACAACCCTGGTTTTCAAGCAGAGTTTTGTATCAGAATTGTCTAGAGAACATTTAAATCAAAGCTTATTGAAAAATCTCTAATCTTTAACCATTCCCCGCCATCACCTCCCAAGGGGAGATTCTAATACACCCTTGAAGAGGGAAGTGAAATTTTAAAACGTAAACTTTTAAATGCTCCTCAGGTGATTAAGGCATGCTTTCTTTGCCCCTCTGCTCCTCGAGAACAATTAGCACAGTGTGAGGATTCTTACAGGGCTCCCATTATCTTGCCTGTGTTGCTCACACCCATACCATTACTCTCATAGGCAGTTTTGAATGGTAGGAAAGAGTATGATCTCCATATTTGAATCCATGTTGAGGAATCTATTTGTTGAATGACCCTGAGCAAATCAGTTAAGCTTTCTGAGCTCAATTTCTTCATTTCTCAAATGGAAATAATAACACCAATGTCATGGGCTTAACAGGATGATTAAAGTGTCCAAAACTCTTAGGAGATGCCCAGAAGAGTCTGTATCAGCAAGAATTTAGTCAGGAAAACCACAAGCAAAAGAATGGCTTTTCTTTCTCTTCATCCTTCTAAATCTTACACAGAATCCTCCCATTAGTAGATTCTAAATTAGAACCCTTCTGGCAAGAGGATCTGGGAAATGTTTCCAGCCTTCCTGCCCCAAAGATACAGGGAAGAGCATGGAAAGGAGTGAAGATAGTATTGAGATGCCAAATGCCAATCTAATATAACACTAAATAAATGGTCAATAGAAATGATCATTTATATTTATTGGTCTGCCTGTGGATTAGCACTGGGTCTTGGTACCCTACCCTGGATCCAGTCCTATTTGACTGAGGTGTGATGACTTCTCACTAGCCTGGTGTAGCAGAAAGAACACAAACTATGGAGGCAGGCATAATGGGGTTGGGACCCTTACTCTAGCTGACGTGTGATGCACGTCCCTGAACAAGACTGGATTGCTGGTGATCTCTCTAGGGCCCAAACGTTTCTATCTGAGCTTCTCTCTTTCTCTTGGTTTCAGCTTTAGACCATTTATGACTTCCTTCTACTATTATATTCCTGTACGTCCTCCAGCAAATCCCATCCAATTACAATATCTATAATTTCCTTTTTTAGATTTCATTAAGTGAGGCTGCTTGGAGAAACAGAAAAAAACGATAGACTGGGAATCAGATCTCAGTTGCAGCACACAGAAGCTGTGCACCGTTTAAAGTTTTACTTAATCTTGTTGCACTTTTGTTTCATTATTTGTAAAATGGCCCCTAGAGAAGTTTATTCAGACAATCATGACGTATTCATTCACTCTTGTCACTTTGCTATGGCTTTGATTCCCTGTACTATATGGTATATCCTTGCTGCTTATCTATTTTATACATAGTAGTTTGTATCTGTTAATCCCATGACCCTAATTTGTTTCTCCCGCCTTCCTTCTTTCCTTTGGTAATCACAAGTTTGTTTTCTATATCTGTGAGTCTGTTCCTGTTTTGCATACACATTCACTTCTATTGTTTTTTAGATTACACTTATAAGTGATATTTGTTTTTCTCTGTCTAATATCACTAAGCATAATATTCTCTGGATCCATCCACATTGCTGCAAATGGCAGTATTTCATTTTTTATGGCTAAGTAATATCCTACTGTATATCTACCTATCTATCTATCTATCTATACCATCTGTAGATAGTTTCTACACTATCTCTTAATCCAATCATTTGTTATTGGGCACTTGGATTTCTTCCATGTCTTGGCTATTATAAATAGTGCTGCTATGAACATTGGGGTGCATGTATCTTTTTGAATTATTGTTTTTGGTTTTTCCAGATATATACCCAGGAGTGGAATTGCTGGATCATATGGTAGTTCTATTTTTAGTTTTTTGAGGAACCTCCATACTGTTTTCCATAGTAGCTGCACTGATATGCATTCCCACCAACAGTGTATAAAGGTTCCCTTTTCTCCACACCCTGTCCAATATTTGTTATTTGTAGACTTTTTGATAATAGCCATTCTGACAGGCGTAACATGATACCTCATTGTGGTTCTGGTTTGCATTTCTCTAATAATTAGCGATGTAGAGCATCTTTTCATGTGCCTGTTAGCCACATGTATGTATTCTTCAGAAAAATGTCTATTCAGGTATTCTGCCCATTTTTTAATTGGGCTGTTTGTTTTTTTGATAATGAGTTGTATGAGCTGTTTGCACATTTTGGATAGTAACTCCTTGTCCATTGCATCATTTGCACATATTTTCTCCCAGACAGTAGGTTGTCTTTTTGTTTTGTCGACGGTTTCCTTTGCTGCGCGAAGTTTTATTTTGTTTTGTTTTTATTAACTCCAGACTTTATTTGAATTTTACCAATTTTTCCATTGATATCCTCTTTCTGTTCCAGAATCCAATCTCTGGTACCATTTTGCATTTGGTTGTCTTTTTCATCAGTCTGCTCTGGTCTCTGACAGTGTCTCAGAGTTTCCTTGTTTTCCATGATAGTCCCAGCCAGGTATCCTGGAAAATGTCTCCAGATCTGGGTTTTTCTGATGTTTATTTCATGAAGGGATCCATGTTATGTCTAAGTTTTGGAAAGAATACCACAGAGGTGAAGTGCCCTTCTTGGTATAATCTCCATTTCTGAGAACACCTGCTCTAGTTTTTTTTTTTTTAATTAATTTTTATTAGAACATAGTTGCTTTTCAATGTTGTGTTAGTTTCTGCTGTACAGCAAAGTGAATCAGCTATATGTATACATATATCCCCTCTTTTTTGGATTTCCTTCCCATTTAGGTCACCACAGAGCATTGAGTAGAGTTCCCTGTGCTATACAGTAGGTTCTCATTAGTTATCTGTTTTATGCATAGTAGAGTATATATGTCAATCCCAATTTCCCAATTCATCCCACCCCCCCTTCCCCCTTTGGTACCTGTGCAAAAAGTTTTTAAGTTTAATTAGGTCCCATTTGTTTATTTTTGCTTTTATTTCTTTTGCCTTAGGAGACATGCAAAAAAATATTGCTACTATTTATGTCAAGGTGTGTTCTGCCTATGTTCTGTTCTAGCAGTCATGGTCGTTCATCTTAAAGATGGCTGCTCTGAGTTCCTTCCCACCTTATATGTATAAGTCTTGCCTCCAACAAGAAATGGAGCTTTTCCCTCCAGTTTCTTGAATTCTGATTAGCCCAGACTACTTGGGCCAATAGAATATGGCAGAAGTAATGCTGTGTAACTTCTGAGGCTAAATCATAAGTAGCCATGCAACTTCTTCCTGGGTTTTTGGAACACTCCATCTAGAAAAAGCCAACAGCCATGTAAGAAGTCTGATTTCTCTGAGACAACCATGCTGTGAGGAAGCCCATGAGAGCCATATGGAGAAAGAGGTTCCCAACCAGCTCCAGCTGTTCCAACTGTCCCAGCACAGGCACCAAACATAAGAATGAAGAAGCCACTTTTATGAGACACCCCAGTGAGAACCACTCAGCTGATCCCATTAAATAATAGAACTATCAGAGATAAGGATTAATTTTGTTTTATGCCACAGATTTATAAGGTAGTTCGTTATGCAATAATAGATAAATGGAAACAAGCTCTCTTTTCCAAGACACATAATTACCACTAAGGTACTGGTTGAGGAATGATTCAAGTATATCATATACTCTTTCAGGAACTATTTTCCCCTTCCTATGAAAGCAAAAGATATTATATTGGAGGACTGAATTGTATTAGTTTACATAATAAGTACATAGAATGTATTTGGTTAATGGTGATGGCAAGTTATAATTATGTAATTATACATGCTCAGAAATATTTTGTGTGTTCCATTAGCTCAAACAGAATGTGTTAAATTGGTGGATTTAGGAGAATTGGCCTTGGCCGGTTAGACAAATGAAAATACATGTAAGATGAAGAATGGAAGAGGGAGGATAAGGAATGTTTACATTTTTGTGATCCAAAGGCAAGCCAAGGACTAAAATTTTACTGAGTAGAGAAGATGCAGGTAATAATAAACTTTCCCCCATACTCCCCTGTTTTGGAAACCCCTCTTCATGATAATGCTATTGTAATTAGGGGAAAAAAACATGGAAATGAGATATTAGTAATCCTGGACAGAAGTATATGTGATTTTGTCAGCACTAGTTTTCAGAGAAAATTAAGATGGATTGTGAGAGGATTAGAAGAAAACATAGAACTTGAAATCATATATGGGGAGTCTTATGTGGTAGATAAAAGTGATACACTGAGCCAGGGTGCTCTAGATCCTCGTCACTTTAAGTGTGGTCCCTGGACCAACATCACCTGAAAGCTTGTTAGAAATACAGAATCTTGGGCCCCACTCCAGACATACTGACTAAGAAGCTGCATGTTAAAACAACCCCAGGTCATTCATATGACACTAGTATTTGAGAAGCATTTATCTAGAGCACTTTAAGCATGATATCTACCTGCCATTTTTTTCCTACCTCCATGGTCACAAGAAGTATAAATAAATCAAGTATGCCTGAATTCAAGTTGCCCTACCTGTCCTGTTTGTTGTCATTACTGAATGGGAGGAATTTTGGACGAGGAGATAATAGAACTCATTATTTTGGTCGCTTTTGTGAGTTGGCTTAGGTTTCAAGCTACTGTGGCAACTGCTACTGGAATTGTTTCCCTTGTCTCTTTCTGCTGACACAAAGTACAGTAGTGTCCCCTCCTCCACTCCCCCGGCTTATCTGTGGTTTTGCTTTCTTCGGTTTCAGTTACTGTGGCCAACCATGGTCCAAAAATATTAAATAAGAAATTCCAGAAATAAATAATTCAGAGTTTTAAATTGCACGGTGTTCTGAGTAGGGTGATGAAATCTCACGCCATCCCGCACTGTCCCACCTGGAATGTGAGTTGAATCACCCCTTTGTCCAGCAGATCCTGCCCCGTTAGACACTCAGTATCAGATCAACTGCCGAAGTATCACAGTGCTTGTGTCCAAGTAACTCTTATTTTACTTAATAATGGCCCTGAAGCGCAAGAGTAGTGAAGCTGGCAATTCAGATATGCCAAAGAGAAGCCATAAAGTGTTTCTTTTAAGTGAAAATGTGAAAGTTCTTGACTTAATAAGCAAAGAAAAAAATTGTATGCTGCATTTGCTAAGATATACAGTAAGAATGAATCTTCTATTTGTAAATTTGTGAAGAAGGAAAAAGAAATGTGTGCTAGTTTTTGCTGTTGCACCTCAAACTGCAAAGTTACAGCCACAGTAAGTGCTAAGTGCTTAGTTAAGATGGAAAAGACGTAAAATTTGTACAATAAGATATTTTGAGAGAGACAGAACACATTCACATAACATGTATTTCAGTATACTGTTAAAGTTGTTCTATTTATTATTAGTTATTGCTGTTAATCTATTACAGTGCTTAATTTATACATTGAACTTTATCATAGGTATGTATGTATAGGAAAAAACAGTATATGTAGGCTTTGGTGCTATCTGCAGTTTCAGGCAGCCAGTAGGGGGCCTTGGAACGTATCCCCTGTGGATAAGGGGGGACTAGTACATAATATTGCACAGAGGGAGAAGTGGGGGAGGGTCAACATCCATGTTACATCCATGTCTTTCTGCTGTAGACCACTTTCCAGTGTCCTTCCAAAGTAAACTACCAGAAACCAAGCAGGGACGGGTATGATAAGCAGCAGGCCCGCAAAAAACCAGAAAATGAAATCAACACATGCCTCATTAAGAAGCTAACTGATTTGTATAACTGGATCTTGTCAACAGAAGCTGAACTTGAGCCACCACAACAGACAGATGTGAACCATGGCTCAGTTCTCAAATCTAAGCTATTTTGTAGATCCAGAGCCCCATGAATGAAGAAATAATCTGGCATTGCTAAGGAAAGACACAAGTACATTGTGAGCTTTCTCCTCATAGTCTTCCCCAAAGAAGGCTTATAGGTATTTATTGGGATAACAGTACTCTAGGGAAAGGTGAGAATTGGAAATTTCAGGCAAGACTGAACATTGACATGAAACTGATTCTAGTTTCTGGGAAGCCAGAACATAATTATAGCCCACTAGTAATTGAAGTTTATAAGGGTCAGGTGATAAATATAATTCTGACCAACATCTATATCATGGCAAGTCCAATTAGACTCTGAATGCATGGTGTGTATGTGTGTATGTGTGTGTACAGGTGTGTGTGCATGTGTACACTCTACCTTTATTATAAATTCATATTTGGGGTTCTGTCTTGGCTCTCTATTATTCTATATTTGATCATTTTGACATGATTTTTACACTGCTTTATCCACTCTAACCTATTAATAATTTTAATATCTACCATGGCTAGCCCTTTATTTTCAGTTTTGTTCCCCATCTCCACCTCAGTTGTATGTTCACATTTTAATTTTTCCAAAATCAGTTTGCAAATATTTTTAGAGTCACATTATCATTTTGATTAGGATGAAATTAAATTTATACATTAATTTAAGGACATTGACAGCTTTACAATATGGAGTCTTCCTAACCAAGGACAAGATTTGTCTTTCCATTTATTTAAGTATGATTTGTGTCCCTTAGAGTTTCAAAGTTTTCTCTAAATAAGTTCTGCACATTTCTTGTAAAGTTAATTTCTGGTTATTTTGTCCTCTTGCTGCTATTGCAAATGGTACATTATGTCTTTGATTTTCTGCAATTTCAATATGATAAGACTAGTATTTTTTAAAATTTATTTGCTTTTTTGTTTTGTATTTTTCTTGATTGATGTTCTCCAGGCTTCCTGGATCTGTGGTTTGTTGTCTGAAATTATTTTTGCAAAGTTTTCATCCAGTTTTAATTCAAATATTTTTTCTGTACTATTCTCCTTTGATTCTCTTTCTGGTTTTCCATTTACTCATATTGTACACTTTTTGGAATTTTCTCACAATTCTTCGACGTTCTATTCTTTCATTCCTTTTTTCCCCTTTTAATTCCCGTTTTAGAAGTTTCTATTGACCTATCTTTAAACTCACAGATTCTTTCCTCAGCCATGTCAAGTCTATTGATGAGTCCATCAGAGGCATTTCTTATTTTTGTTACAGTGTTTTGATTTCTAACATTTCTTTTTGGTTCTATCTTAAGAGTTTCTATTTCTCTGCCTCCATTACCCATCTGTTCTTTCATGTTGTCCTGTTTTTCCATTACAGCCCTTTATATATTAGTCATAGTTATTTAAAATTCCCCATCTGATAATAACAAAATCTGTGCCATATCTGACTCTGATAATTTTGTTTCTTCAGACTGTGTTTTTATTAATTTTTTTTCCTTTCAGCATGCATTGCAATTTTTAGTTAAATGTCTCACATGATATACTGGGTTATAGGGACTGAAGTAAATAGGCCTTTTGTGTGAGGTTTTATGTTTATCTGTCTAGGAATTCAGCTTGTGTTTTATATTTGCTGTAGATAGAGACATCAATTTCCCCTAGCATACTTGCTTTTATCTCCCCTCCTGACTTAGGATTTGTCTGCCTACTCTTCCGCAAGGAGTCTGTATCTCGCAGCTCTTTCACCTATTGCACTGGAGCCCCAATGATGAGGTGGTAAGGTGTTGGGGAGAGGGGCGTTCCATAATCTTCTGATTATATCTCAGCCCATTGGCTGGCCTGTCTCTGGGCTGTGACCTTCAGAAGAATTTTTCCAGGTGTACCGATGTTTTTCTCTCCCTGTCTTCTTCTCCATTCCCTGGCTACAGCATTTCCAGTTTATTTCCTTGAAACCCTGAGCCCTCTTGACTATTTTTTTCCTCCCTTAGGTGAGGTAGGAAGATTGGAAGAGGCTGGAGTGGGGAGGAATTATCTTCTGCCTCTAGGCTAAAGCTCTGGCAAAGTGATTTTTCCTGGAAATTTGGTTTTTGTTATGGAAAAGATGATGGACATATTTCACAATGATTATTCTTCTTCCCAAGCCAGAGCCAAGAGAGGATCTTTCTCAGATCCTCATCTTGAGAATGTGGTAGAATTCCTATGGTGAAAGTCCATGTAAACATGAGAGTTCCCCCTAAGTTTGTGATCCCCCCAGGAATTTCTCACTCCTATGCTAGTCCATACTCAGTTTATAGCAATTTATCCAAACTACCATTTAAATGTTCCTACAGCATATGGATTTCAGTGGTTTTTTCTCCAGGTAAGTGAACCTTGGGTCCTGTCTCTCAGACAGAACTGACTCAACATGAAAAGAAAATCCAAGTAACACTGTATCTAATACAGAGATTGAATTCATTATTAAAAATCTTCTCAGAAAAACAAAGCAAAACTCCCGGTCCAGATAGGTTTAATGGTGAATACTATGAAACACAGAATGTAGAAACAACATCAATCTTACACAAAATGTTTGTGAAGATAGAATAATTAAAACATCTCAATTTGTTTTCTGAGGACAACATAATCTTGATACCCAAATCTGATAGACTTGTCATGAAAAAAAAAACTATAGATTAATATCTCTCCTGAACATAGATGCAAAAATCCTTAATAAAATACTATCAAATTAGAAATGATAATTCTTCATGTCTGAGTGGAATTTGTCCCAGGAATACAATTTCAATTTAATATAAGAAGAGCAATCATTGTAACTCCAAACATTAAAAAAAGAAAGGAGAGAAACCATATTGTTATCTCAAAAGATGGAGGAAAAAACATTGGAAAAATTAAACAACAATCTGTGATAAAAAATACTTAGCAGGCTTCCCTGGTGGCACAGTGGTTGAGAGTCTGCCTGCCGATGCAGGGGACACGGGTTCGTGCCCCGGTCCGGGAAGATCCCACATGCTGCGGAGCGGCTGGGCCCGTAAGCCATGGCCGCTGAGCCTGCGCGTCCAGAGCCTGTGCTCCGCAACGGGAGAGGCCACAACAGTGAGAGGCCCGTGTACCGCAAAAAAAAAAAAAAAAAAAAAAAAAAATACTTAGCAATCTATGAATATAAGGGGACTTCTCTACCCTGATCAAAGGCACTCAAGGAATTTGTAGCACTAACTTCATACTTAATGACTAATAGCTAACACTTTCGCTTTGAGATCAGGGACAAGACAAAAATGCATGCTCTCACCAGTTTCGTTCAATATTGTACTGGATATTCTAGCCAATGCAGTATAGCCAGAAACAAAATGTTAAAGAGGACAGATTGAAAAGAGAGAAGTAAAATTATCTTTATTTTCAAATTTATTGATTGTATGGAAAATCCTAAGAAATCTACAAAAACTTAAATCTAACAAGTAAATATATTACATTTGCAGGATATGAGGTCAGTATAAAAATATTCATATATTTTTATTCTAGCAGAGGACAGTTGAAAAAGCTACAATAACTAGCACTTATAATAGCATCAAATAATAAACAGTAAAGCACTTAGAACTAAATCTAGAAGAAGGCACCCAAGACCTCTATCTTGAAAACTGCATAACATTGCTGCAAAAAAGAAGAATCAAGTAAATGGAGAGACAAATCCTGTACGAGATTTGGAAGATTCAGTGTGGGTAAGATGCCTGTTATTTTCAAATTGATCTATATACCTCTCACCATCTTAATCAAAATCCCAGCTTGTTTTTTGGTACAAATTGGAAAACTGATTCTAAATGTATATGGGAATGCAATGGATCTTGAGTAATGAGAACAATTTTAAAAAGATGGTTTGAAAATTCACACTCTCTGATTTTAATACTTACCATAAAGCTATAGTAATTAAGATGGCATTGTCCTAAGGATATAGATATGAAACAAGATTAAAGGAACAGTATAGAGTACAGAAATATACTCATGGACATGGTGAAGTGATTTTGTTAAAAATTTTCTAGGCAATTTGGCTAGAACCATAAAGTATGTTCAACAAATGGTGCTAGAAAAGCTAGATATTTATGTATGGAAGAAAAAATACTTTAAATTTTACATATCACCCTAGGCAAAAATTAATTTGAGATTAATCATGGGCCTAATTATAAAAACTAAAACTGTGGTTTGTAAAAAATATGTAGTAAAGCATCTTCACAAGTTAAGCAAAGATTTCTTAGGATACACGAACACTTCGTATAAAATAAAAAGTAATAATAAAATGAACTCCATTAAATAAAGAACTTCTATTTATCAAAAGTCATAATTAAGAAAATGAAAAGATAATCCATGGAGTGGGACAAGATATTTTCAATATATAACTAATAAAGTATTCATAACTATAGTACGTAAAGTATTCCTCCATTAAATTAGAAAAGCCAGACAACTCTGGCTTTTTGACAGAATACATAAAGATGCACTTTACCAAAAAAGCCATATAAGTTGGCCATAAGTTCACGAAAAGTTGCTCAATATCATTAGTCATCAGGGAATGCAAATTCAAAATATAATGAGATACCACTTCACACCCACTGGAATGGTTAAAATTAAAAAGACTGACAACTCTGAATGTTGGCAAAGATGTGAAGTATCCACATCTTTAATACTTTGCTGATGGGAATGCAGAATGTTATCCTCATTGGGGGAAACTACTTGGCATTTTCTTAGAAAGTTAAACATGTACTTTATACCTGATCCTGGAAATCCTCATAATAGTATCTCTCCTAGAGAAATGAAAGTATCTGCCCACAAAGAGACTCTTACAAATATGATTTATTCATCATGCTTGAAAACTGAAAAAAAGCCCATCAACAGGATTAACAACTTGTTATATATTCATATAATGACAATAATACTCAGCAATATAGAAAGAGTTAACTACTGATATATACAAAGGCATGAATAAACCTTGAAAATATCTTGTTAGGTAGAGAAGCTGACAATAGAGATGTATGTGTATATAGATACAGATATCGATAGATATAGATATATAGTGTGAATACGTTTTTATGGACTTCAAGAACAGAGGACACTAATGTATAGTTATGGAAATCAGAACAGGGATTACTTATGGGGGTAGGAATTGGCTAGAATGAGGCATTGGGTAACTTTCTAGTTGATGAAACTATTTCTTAAGTTAATTCATATTAGGTTATGTGGATGTATATAAGGGTGTGCTGGCACTGGCTCTTACCAGCTTGAGAAAGCCAATTGTGTGCATCTTTTTCCAACTCTCCTTTCAAAGTTATCACATCAGTAGCTTGAAGTAGGCCATTGGTGGGAGTGTTTTCACCATGGAAATCAGCAAATGTTACATATCATGGCTTTGTTATTCAGAGAGCTGTGTTTTTCAGCACATCACTGGATTCTATAAAGTTGTAAGCTGTTTATCAAACTGTTCACTTAAGATTTATGATATTGAACACATAGTGACTATTTACCAACTCAAACAGTTGAATACATTCTAAATTCTTTCCACCTTAGATGGACAAATGATATCTCTGCCCCTCAGTTCTTACATAGTTCATCTTGGGCTAAACATCAAGTTTGTACTCAAACCAGGATTGTGCTTTGTTCAAGGAAAAGAAGTGTGAGATCATATTTTTAAGTTATTTTTTCTCCTCCGTATACATAGCTTCATGTGTACTGGAGTTTCTGACTCTCTCTTGTTGATCAGGGTGTTGACTAAGCTCCCATCTCCTTTCTCCTTCATTTATCTTTATTCTCTTGCTTCATATATTTAAAATAAATAGGTGTTTCATCTCGAATCCTATACAGCAAACGCTCTCTTTGCAACATATTAAATCACTGTAAGGGGTGAATGTGTGTGTGTGTTTGTGTGTGTGTGTGTGTGTGTGTGTTCTTAATTGCACAAAGCAGGATGATTAGGAAACATTTAACCAAAGTAGTGTTGCTATTTATATTACCACACTTTGAGCAAGTAACAAGCATAGCTTTGTTTGTTGATTTTTTTTTAATTGGATCCAGTATTTTCCAAAGAAAAATTAAAGCCTTTTAAAAATAGTGCCTCTAATTGCACTTGAGCCTGGAAAAAGCTCGTATGATTTTACTGCTTTGCTAAAATTATGCTTAAAATTAGTTTGAACAGAGCATTCTCTGCAAGTGGTTGCTCTTACTGTTCACTTCAAGTTCAAAATCAGACAGACTGAAACAAGGAGACCTATGGTCCACAAATGAGATGCTTTCAGAAAATAACTATAGATTGAAATGGGCCAAGATGTGTTTCCAGCCTTAATAAAAATAAAAAGCGTTGGAAAAATATTAAGATTGATAATGGTATTATTAATGAATTTCATATTTTTTATTTCAGATGGACAGGCTTAATTTACTCATTGAAGCAGATGACGTATAAATTGTTTGCTGAATTAGAGATCATTTGCTTCTGTTACATCCTACAGACAATGCATGTTTGAGCCTAATGTCTCTAAGGAATGCTGTTTGAGAATTGGAATTGGTCAACAACGTTACTTTTTGTGACTTTGTATGGGAAAAATCAGTAGGGCCCTTTTGTTACACAAAGACATGTTTCCTTGACAAAGATTTCTTCTAGTGCTGCAGTAACTGTAGACTGGGTATATATCTTAGTGTTTAGTAACGTGTGATTGGGAGTTTATTAGACCTCGGCGTGAATCTATGCTCAGTCACTTTCAAGTTCTATGGCATTATTCAAGTGAAGTTCTCTGAGCCTCTGTTATGGAGATAACAGGGTCATAATGAGGTTTAAATGAGATCACATAGTCCTGGCACATACTAAGTGATCTGTAAGTATTTTATAACTTACTAGTGTTTTAATTAAATCCACTAAGTTATTAACTCTTTTCACACTAGTATACTGGCTTATTTAGCTTTTTCTCAGTGCCCAGAACAGGGTCTGAGACATTTTAAATGCTCAATAAATGTCATGTGCTCATGTGCTGTAGACTGTGGTTCATTTAGGTTTTGAAATGACTTTATATTATGGAGAATTTCAAACATATAAAACTGTAAAGAGAATAGTATAGTGACCTTCCATATACCCATCACGTAGCTTCACCAATTCTCGACTCACAGTTTTGTTTCACCTGTACTCCTCCCCTTCCCATCTTTCCTGAAGCAAATTGAGTTCATTTTTAATCCTCTCTGCCATGGGCTCCACTGCCCTTCCTCTGCTGGCATGCTCAGGAGATACAAAGACATTTGAAAAAGGCATATAAACAAAACAAAATAGTGAAGTGATATCTACTGCCATGATCATGGAAAGCGTTTCCAAAGCTTAAGAGAAAATATGGATTTTCTGTTGCTGTTTTTGTCCCTTAGGGTAGATGTCCGAGGCTCAATCAGGAAACAAGGGACAGCTGGTTAGAGTTTCGAGTCTTTCTGAAAATGACACATACAGTACAGTGATCAGTTTTTCTCTCTTAGATTGAAAGGAACTAGCTGCTTTCCTTGTACGTGCACATAGAGAATATGGAATTTACCCAGCAGTAAAAGAGCTAAATTAATTTACAGGTATTTATAGCAAATGAAGTAGCTATTCACCATACAGCTGTGAGCTGAGAGAAAGGTTAAGGATGTTCTAGTTGGTACCAGTCATTTAATATAAAAGCAATAAAAACGTCTCAAATTAGTCCTGATGATTATTACCCACCAAGTTCCCTCTTTCTCATGAAATTCATGTTGCTGTTGTTTATTAGGCTCCATTTCCTTTAGCGCCAGTGAATAGATTCCATTAGTTGTATGTAAGAAAGGTGGGACACAGCGGAAGTCCCAGTAGCAATATTATCCTAATCACATGCAGTATTCTGATGGCTCCAATTTCCTTGCAGAGAGGCAGGTGGTAATGGCGGTAGCGACTGTGTAATGGTTTATTGAGAAGTGTGACATTATTTCTTGATGTAATAGCATATTTCCTTAAAGGTTATTTGAACTTGCCTTGTGTGATACAAGGAAAAGGCAGAGTAATTTTTGTTGTGGCAGGATTCATTGATTTGGGGTAGCACTATCGATTTCATGTGGATCTGAGATTATTACAAATAGCAACCTTGCAAGCATTTCTTGGTTGTATTGGCAGGCTGTCTAACATGCCAACAGGAATCTCCAAGCAACACAGAAAACAAGCTTACTTTATAACTTTAGCAAGATGTTAAAGTGCCTACCTAGTCTTCATTCTTTTACACATTGATATCCATATTAATATTCATTTTATCATTTAATTATTTCTCTAATAAATAGTTACTGCTGATTTATGCTGTACTTAGTCTTGTAGTAGGCTGTGGGAATGTACATGAATCAAGTGCGGTTCCTACCCTTAAGGATCACACAGTCTAGTCGAGGAGGCAGGTATCTATACAGAAAACAGTCATAGTTTGACAAATAGAGGACCAAATGAACCTTACTTTGAGCTAGTTTGGAAATAATCGTATGGTGTCTAATTATTAGTAGAACATTTAATATCCACATAGACTGATTTTGAGAAGAATTGCATCATAGAATTAAAAAATTAAAGGAGATATTGTTAATTAATACTTGACATTTAACAAAGCATTTTCAAATTGGAGCCTCATGGTAAGCCTATAAAATAAATCTTAGTATATTTTGATCTCTATTTTTCTGCTGCCTTTTCCAAAAAACAAACAATAACAACAACAAAAACCTCCTTCAGTTATCTACACCCATGGATTTACACTTCACTTTTTTTCTTTATATCATTTCAATCAGGATTTCACCAACACTGCTCTGCAAAATATGCTGTTATCATGCCACCAACATGTCATCCAATCCAATGTTCAATTCTTAGTCTTCAACTCACTTTCTCCTCCTTGTTACACTTTATTTAGCTCTCAGGACCCATTCTCGCGGTCCTCTTCCTACCACACTGGTGGTGACTTCTGTCTCCTTTGCCGGATTCTCGTCTTCTCCCCAACCTCTTAATATTGGGGGGCCAAGGCTCAGTCATCAGATTCTTTTTCTTTTTTATTCACATTTGATACCTACATGACCTAATCCAGTTCTGTTACTTTAAGTGTCATGTATATGCTGCTGACAGCTCCCTGATATATATCTTCAGTACAGACCTCTTCACTGAAATCCCAATTCATATATTTAACTGTCTACTTGATACTCCATTTAAATTTCTAATAGACACTTCAAAGCTAACATGTATAAGGCAGATATCTTAATTTCCAGTCCCCCCAAGGTATGCAATAACCTTAGTGACCCTCATCTTCATAAATGGCAGTTTTATTCTTTTACTTGCTCTAATCAATAACTACAGCTATATTTGACTCTTCACGTTCACATAAAATTCATATTTCATCAATTAGCCTGTTAGTTTGGCTCTTCATTCAACTAACATATTTATTGAGTGCTTACTAAGTGCCAGGCACTGTTTGACTTACTGGGGATAAGGCAGTACCAAAAAGGACAAATTGCTCAGCTCTCATGGAGCTCACATTCTAGTGGGTAGCTTATATTTGAGTGTCTCTACCTTCAAAATATATTCAGAAACTGACTATATATATTCTCACCACTTCCACCACCATGTCCCTAGTGTGAACCATCACCTCTTACTGTAACGACTCTCTAACTGGTCTCCCTGCTTCTGCCCTTGACCTTCTACCATCTATTCTCAGCAGAGCAGTCAGAGTGATCCTATAAAAACACGAGTCAGATTATTTCATTTCTATGCTCAAAATCAAGAATATTCTGCCTCCACATATTCACTTGGCTCACCCCCTCACTTCCTTTTGTTTCTGCTCAAATGCCATCTAATTGGAGCTGTCTACCTAGATCACACTGTAAAAGTAGCACATGGATATATATATACACATGCACACACAGACACCAGTTACTCATTGTCCCTTTAACTTGATTTAGTTTATCTTCTGAGAACATATCACAGAGCAGTTTGTTTAGTTGTTAATGTTTTTCTTCCCTTCCTGGAATGTAAACTTCATGAAAGCAGGGACGTTTTCTGTTTTGTTTAATCAAGTGTCTACCCCCAAGGAGAAATCCATCTAATGGCAGAGCTAGTCATATATTTTGTAACACAAAACAGAATGGAATTATAGAAGCAGGAATTCTTTATTCTCACAAAGAGGCCCAAGGAAAACTGTCACTCACTTACTAGGAGGCACCTTGACTTTGAAGGATACTAATCATTTTTTTTTCTTTTTTTAAAATTAATTTTTATTGGAGTATATGTGCTTTACAAGGTTGTGTTAGTTTCTGCAGTACAGCAAATTGAATCAGTTATACGTATACATATACCCACTCTTTTATAGATTTCCTTCCCATTTAGGTAATTTCCTTCCCATTTAGGTCACCACAGAGCATTGAGTAGAGTTCCCTGTGCTATACAGTACATTCTCATTAGTTATCTATTTTATGCATAGTAGTGTGTATATGTCAATCCCAATCTCCCAATTCATCCCACCCCACCTTCCCCCCTTGGTATCCATACATTTGTTCTCTACATCTGTGTCTCTATTTCTGCTTTGCAAATAACTTCATCTGTACCATTTTTCTAGATTCCACATATAAGCAATATTATACGATATTTGTTTTTCTCTTTCTGACTTACTTCACTCTGTATGACAGTCTCTGTCATACATCCAAATACTAATCATTTTGATAGCTAGAGAATGATGGCAAAATCATCCCTGGTCAAAGAAAAAACAGTAGGGGAAGAGAGTACAAGAATTCATTAACACATCATTCATTCAGGGTTGGTGGACTGGAGAGTCATAAATAAATATGGAAGAACTTAGGGAAAACAATGCTGAAAGTATAGATGAGGTGATGCTAAGGAGGGCCCTTAAAAGTTTGGACATTATTTTATAGGCAATGAGAATCTATTACTGGGTTTTACAGGAAGGGGATAGGCATAATTTCATTTGTATAGTAGGAAGGTTAATCTAACAATAAGGCCAAAGCTGAATTAGAGAAGCAAGATGGATGTTATGAGCCTTTGAAATCGTCTAGATGGAAAAAATGAGAATCTCAATTCCTCTGCTCACTGGCTGTGCGACCTTTGCTTTCTGGTCCTTCCTAACTCAGATGGTCTATATTTTCTTATATTAGCAGTGGGGGATGTGCGTTCAGCTTTGTGCTTTCCTCTTTCTGACCCGGCATGGTATACTCCTGTTTTGCAATATTGGGTGGAAAGGAGGGAGAGGGGAGAAAGATATATTTGGCTTAGAAGAAAGTATATATAATGGAATAATTTAAAAATACATATGTCAGTATCAAGTACAAATCTAAAACAGAGGAATGGTTAGGTAAATTATAATCACTCCATTTGTGGAATTTTATGCAACCACTAGAAAGTTTATGAAGAATTATTATAGATGTAAAACATCAATTCATTCAACCATTCATTCAGCAAATATGTATTTAGATGCTATTATGTGTCTGGCACTATTATAGATGCTGGGGATGTACTGATGATTAAAACAAAGTCTCTGCATTCATGGAACTCACTTCCTAGGGGTAGAAAGCTTATGCTATGACTATCTGTGAGAATACAGAATGCAAATTTGCAAATGCACTTTCTAAGATAGACTAAGATAGATATAGACTATGTATAGGAGAAACTCTAAAATTGTACTAAAATAATAAATAGTTTCTGCATATCAGAATTATAAATGATTTATTTTCTTATTTAAACATTTCTGAATTTTCAACAAATGCTGTTTTTATAGACAGTGCATTCGTTTTCTATGGTTGTATAACAAATTGCCCCCAAATCAGTAGCTTAAATACATACATTTATTATATCACAATTTGTGAGGATCAGGAGATCAGGTCTGGCATAGCTAGCTCTTCTGCTCAGGGTCTCCCAAGGTTGAAATCAATGTGTCAGGTGGACTGCATTCTTATCTAGGGGCTCAAACAGGGAAGAATCTGTTTCCAAGGTCACTTACATTGTTGGAAGAATTAATTTCCTTACATCTGTAGTACAGAGTGTCCTGGCTTCTTATGGACTCTTGGCTGAAGGCCCCTTAACAATTAGAGACCACTTTCAGCTCCTAGCGGCTGCTCGCAGTTTTTAGAAGTTGTCCACTCTTCTTCGCTGCATGGGCTCCCCGAAACTGGTCACTTACTACAGCAAACCAGCAAGCGGGAGTCTCTATGGCAAATCTTACACAATGAAACAATCACGGGAGGGACAATCTATCACATTTCCCATATTCTATTGCTTAGCAGCAAGTGACAGGTCTTGTCCACGCTCAGGGGAAGGAATTACACCAGGATGAGTGATTATGAGTGGCCATTTTATGTTTTCTGCCACAATCAGAAATACTAAATATTTAAGAAAATTGGATGGTGATTACAAAATGTTTTCTTATTTAGCTTTTTCTGTATTTGCTTAGGTAATCAATAACTCCAAATCTCAAGGATTTAAAAAAAAGAATTATTTCTCCTTCTCTTTACATGTTGGGTACAGGTTAAGCTGACTGTTTCATATCTTCCTTCATTCCAGGATTCGGGGTGCAAGAAGCAGGAACCATCTGAGACGTGCCATTCTCTTGCCAAAGGGAAAAACAAGAGAGCTGGCAGAAGCTCCAGATGCCTGTTAAAGCTTCTACTCTGAAGTGGCACACATCATCTTGGCTCACATTTCACTGGCCAGAGCAAGTTTTATGATCAAGTCTGATGGCAAGGGGATAGGAAAGTACACTTCTGCCATCGGTGGACACTGCAAGTCATGTGGCAAAAGGTAGGGTGTATAATTGGAAATATCAAATCTATCTACTATCTACCACTGTTTAATGAAGGTTATCATTGAAGGAATAAAATTAGAATTATAACTTTCCAATAATACAACAAAATCTTACACAAAAAAGTAGTCCAACATATAAAATCAATTGCTTAATTCAAAAAGTTGAAAATATATTGAGGTCTTATTTCATTAAGTAAGAATAGCCAGTTCCCCTTTTTCATGAGTAAAACTTGATGCCTCCCTTGATGCCTTAGTTTGTTCTAATGTTACTTTGGGGTATAAATATTGAAATATTAACTTTATAATAAAGTTTGCAACAATATTCTATTAATTTAATCTCTAAGAAAGATATCACACACTATTTATTGATTTTCAAAAGAAGAAAAAAAATAAAAAGAAACAGGTGCCTACCCACCGGGTGCCAATTGAATAAGCAGTAGGAGGTTTATTATGTCAGAGACGTCATCTAAATAGACTTGGAGAAACACTTTACAGATGCCCATTGTGTTTTAGTCCAATCAAACAAGATATTGCTGAGCTTTCCTGATGTGCCCAGGTGTGTGCTTAGTCTGTGATATAGGAAGGGGTAGGGGAAGAAGAAATGAGTATTGGAGGATAAAGTTCCTGCTTATGAATCACAGATGGCCTTGTGGTGGAAAGAGAGGAATTAGCAAGGTAGTTTCCCTAAGGATTTGGATGTTATAAATAGCAACCAGCCATTGGGGTGACACAACAGACTCCTGTTTTAGACAAGAGGTTCTTCAACTTTAATGTATGGATAAATCACCTGAGATCTTGCTTAAATGCAGATTTGATTCAGTAGAACTGGGATAGGGCCTGCAACTCTGCATTTTCATGAGCTTTCAGATCATGCCAATGTTGCTGCTCCAAAGATGAGACTTTGGGGACTTCCCTGGTCGTGCAGGAGATAAGAATCCGCCTGCCATTGCAGGGGACACGGATTCGATCCCTGTCCGGGAAGATCCCACATGCTGCGGAGCAACTAAGTCCGTGTGCCACAACTACTGAGCCCACATGCCACAACTACTGAAGCCCACACATCTAGAGCCTGTGCTCCGCAACAACAGAAGCCACCGCAATGAGAAGCCCTTGTACCACAATGAAGAGTAGCCCCGGCTCACCGCAACTAGAGAAAGCCTGCCTGCAGCAACAAAGACCCAACGCAGCCAAAAATAAATAAATTAAACAACAACAACAACAAAGATGAGACTTTGCGAAATTTTTAGATAGACCCTTGTCCCCTGCTTGCTAGGAGAATAGATTACGGGAAAAGGAGAATAAAGGCATCTATAAACCCAAATTCACTGTCTTTCATCTTTTAAGTGGTCTTTGTAACTTGTGATCATTACTTATACATTTTGAGAAAACATTTAAATGTTGCTATCAACTAATCCCTAAGTAAGTCTTTCCTAAAGTGTGATTTAGGCTCTGGCTAAGTACTAAATCAGAAGATTAGAAATCTGCAAACACCAAGGAGGTGGATGAATAAAGGAGATGGACACAAAGAATCCAAATGTATTCTGATCTAAGAATCAAACACATTGCAATTCTATATATTTCTTTCAGTCCTTAGGAATATTCATGAATATTTGTATTCTTTATTATTGTCCTTGCAAATAATAGTACTCTGAGATATGAAGACTGACTTCCTGAAATGTGCTAACTTTTAGAATTGTTCTCTAACACAGCAGTCTCCAACCTTTTTGGCACCAGGGACTGGTTTGGTGGAAGACAATATTTCCACAGATGCCGGGGGAGAGAGAATGGTTCAGGCGGTAATGCGAGCGATGGGGAGCTGCAGGTGAAGCTTCCCTTGCTTGCCTGCCGCTCACCTCCTGCTGTGCGGCCCGCTTCCTAACAGGCTGCGGACCATCACTGGTCCGCAGCCCAGGGGTTGGGGACCCCTGCTCTAACAAATATTCAAAGTCAGATAGAACATCTTGGCGATCATCTAATGATATCTTTATTTTATAGATGAGGAAACTGAGGCACATTGGAGAAGCTGGGACCCAGTCATCTGATCCTTTGTTCAGTGCACATGACCCAACACTAATAGAAATGTATAACACTCGACCCTAAGGTCATGGGGGTGCTTAGTTTAGCTTGTCTATAGAAGTTATAATATTTATAAAAATACATTAAATATCACATGAGATATTTTATTTAAATGAATATTTGTCGGCACTGAAAATGAAAAAAAGTAAACTGTGACAAGCTGATGTGAAAGTTATTTTAATATATTCAGTTTGACATATTTCCATAAAAGCAAGCTGTTCATAACTGCAGATTTATTGCTCATGTCTCAATGTTGTGTGTCACTGAAATCTGCAGTTTCAAACTCAAGAATAGGAAGGAAGCTAATCATCATTAGGTAATGATAATGCAGATCTACTTGGAAATTTTCTTCGGGGACAGGAGGAGAGGGTGGAGATGAGTGTGTGCTAATTCCAAAACAGCGTGTGCCTGTGTTTCCAATGATGTATTATTGCTTGCTTGCCAAAGGCGCCAAAGTAGTTCTCCTTAGAGCTAAATTGAAAACAGTGTATATGTATTTGCAATGCTAATGTTCAGAGCTCATAACTTTTTAACTGTGTGCAAAAGGAAGTCTTTAGTGAATTTCTATCCATGATTATGTGTCTGTGTGTATACACTTTTTGCTTTGCTTTGCTTTTTAAAATAAAATAGGGAGTGTAATCCATCAGGTTTGCTATAGAATCTGTACCTAAGGAAAATTATTCTTTCTGGGCATTTATAACGCTGGCTCTGGTTTTGAATAATCAAATTTTTATAAAGTGAGATAGTTGCTTGAGATAATTTTCTGGTTAATTCAGATCAGTTAAAAATAGTGTTTGAAAGCAAAATAAAACAGTAAGACAGATCAAAATTCCTATGAGGGCTACATTGATTAAAATCATAACTTATTATGATTGTTGCATAACTTACTACATACTTGTTTTTAAGTTGCATAACTTATTACATACTTGCTTTTAAGCAGGGACTGGTTTTGGAATCCTGGGTACCACCATGCTGTTTTGAAGGTTGGTCAGACTATCAAAGTTCTCAACTTGGTATCCTCTGCTGAAGTGTCAAGGATTGTTTATGGGATCTGTGAGCGAACTCTACTGGGGACGGTTTAGGTCGGAGGTTCTCAATGAAGGAGGGAGTACTTTGACAAATACTTGAGAACTTATTTTTTGGTTTTCTTCAGTGATGTTGGGGTGTGCTACTAGCCTTTTAGAGGACAGTAACCACAAGAAAATGTTGACTTCAAATATCCTACTGGATCTTATAATTTCCTCCTAATTACCTCAGTCTAGAAGCTAACTCAATTTTACTGATAAACATTAAGTATTTTTGCATGGATTTACTATTCCTGTGCTGAAATTTCTAGGGATGCAACTACTGTGTAAAGCAAGGGAAGATAATACATTGCTAAGAGTTCTGTGTACTATTTAAGAAAATGATGTTCCTGATAATAGTACTGCTCATGGTATTGAATTACACAGTCCAGTACAACTGCATTAGTCTGCATTTTAAGCTATCATTTTGTCAGCAATTCTAGATGTAGGTGCAAGCTTATAACTACTTCATCTTCATGATTTTCTCTACTATAGTTGTGTATGAGCACACATATGAAAGTATACATATGTGTTTAAAAATATTTTTCTTTTATCTTACAGTTAGAGTAATATGTTAATGTTTATGAACTCATTTATACATTCAACCAGTATTTCTTGAGTAGCCACTTCATGCCAGACATTGCCCTACACACTGGGATATACAATTAAAACCAACAGAAATCCTTGCCCTTGTTCTAGTAAGGAGACACCTATCATAGAGAGTAAATGTAAAGAATGAGTAATATATATATAATATGTTAGAAAGTGATTAGTGCTATGGAAAAAAAGAAATAAGCAGGGTGAGAGTGACAAGGAATGCCAAGCTTGGGCAGAGTGCAAACACTGCAATCTTAAATAAGCGGGTCCTGGCTGGCTTCATTGAGAAGGTGACATTCATGCAAAGGTTTGAAGGAGGCTGAGGGAGTGACTCATGCAGATAGTTTAAAACAGATATGTTCCCAGTAGGTGCTATCTTTCTGCTATTCTTTACCTTAAGTGTCCTTTTCTCTCTTCTGTCAGCCTTGGTAGTTTCCTTTCCATTTCTCTCTCTTCTTTGGTTTTCCATTTTTCTTTCAGGCCTTACACTGGCTACTAGGCGTCATCTTAGGCAGTACCTATATCCCTTTGGATTGAAGAAGTTACTGACCTCCTGCTTAAAATAGCTTTACATCAATTAAAGCTGCAGATTATTTTGAAAACATAGATCTTTCTTGTGTGATCATGTGAACTCTTAGGCTGTAAGTTGTGTAAGGGTGAAATCAGTTTTGTGTCAAAGACTGAAGTAAGCCACCCTCAGTGTCATTCCCCTGTTACTCCCTCAGTGTCTGCTTAGTCCTTTGCTCATAGAACGTCTTCAAGAGGTTTTCGATGAGTTACTTTCCACTTCACCCATTGATTTGAAAAATAACTTCCTTATTATACTTAGTAGATGATGCAGTCATGTTTATACTTCCAATATTTCTTATACACCACCCAAAAAACATAGCTATATAGAAGTAAGCTTATTGCCTCCCAAGTTTATTTTGTTGTTAAGCAACTTTGTTCAGAATCCTATCTTCTAGGCTCCAAAGAGTGAAACGAAGGAAAAACCTTGCAGTTAAAGTCAAGAGGTTTATATTTCAGATGTATGAAGGGAATCACAAAGTAATCAGTGAAAACACATAACCAAGATTAGTATTTTCAATATGAGAGGAATTTTGTTGGCTGGCCACACACACACAATTTAAAGAGCTTGTGTCAGGTTTTTTGGCAGTAAAGATTGTATGCTACACATAAGAAACCGTATTCCAAAGAGATCCTATCGCAGTTTGCTTCAATTTGTGAGTGTACAACCAAAAATAACACTCCTCATTTTTTTCCGAAAGATGTTTCCGTCAAATCAATAAAACCCAAAGAAAAAGAATAGAATGTTGAATAGTTTATAATAAACCTGAAGCTGTCTGTCCAATCATCCTCCTCTGTCAGTTAATGGGAGGTGTTTTGTAGGAACAGAAATAGTTGCCTCTTACCCATGACAGTTTTATGTATGGCTGACAAGCAAATATCAAGACCACCGTCAGAACCAGGGTAACTAGTTAAAATCCAGGTCATCCTTTTGAGAGACATAGATGTGGTACTGAACCAAACCAATTTAGGAGAAAACAATAAAGCTGATACGCTGTGAGTATGGAAACAGGTGGACAAAAGGTAAGACTTAAAGGATGTTTAAGTCGGTGTGCTGGTACCCATGGTGGCATTTAATGAGGCCCTCGTGGCACTGGAGTGTTGGCTTGCAATGCTGTGCTCCCTGCTATTGAAGGGGCTGATCACTGGAACTAGTGGTTTCAGTACCTCATTTCTTCATTAACCATTTGGGTGACCTTAAGTAATTTATTTAAATTATTTGAGTCTCAGTTTCTTTATCTGTAAAATGGGAATCATGATGTATCCAGAGCACAAATCAGGGGTTTTTGAGAAGACTGGATGAGATGATACCAGGAGGTACTTTAAAAGCTTTGAGTTGCTTCAGAATTAAGAAGCATTTTTATGTGAGGTTATTAGTCCTTGAACATAGGACAGGTAGAACAGTGTACTGGGTACATTTATTGTCTTGGAGATATCTTTGCTATGACTTAGTTATGAGTTGTCAACATGTATGTATATAACACCGAACTTATTGTACTCTTTCCCAAGTACATCTACAATGGGTTTTCATGGAATACTGTCTTTGCCATCATTTATTCCTTCCTCTGTCATAACTACTGAAATACCCAAAATGTGACACAGGAATTGTTGCCAGATTTTTGCTGACATGCTTTGCACAAGCTTATCAGAATAGATGTTTATTTGACAGTAAATAATGTGAAAAAAACCTTAATATTCAGATGGAATTTGACATATCTGCCCCAGGACCCCAATATTCCAGTCAATGACAGTCAAAATGGCAGCTATACAAGTCAGTGTCTTGGGTCATTTCTTCAGGTTCCTCAGTTGTCAGATTTACTCCCCATCCTTCCAGGATGTCTCTGGCTCTGCTCTCAGGGTCTATCTTCAACTTGGTGCTTGGTACTCTGGCATATCATAAGTGCTGTTCACATCTCAGTCTCACATGGGAGACAAAAAGAGAGTCACTGTTTCCATTCTTCTTACCACTGCATATTACTGTCTTCCCCATCACTCTACTACTTTTCATTAGATGGTCTGATAGGTACTTCTGGCCTTCCTTGGCAGTGTATGTTCCCAATGAATAGTCCAACTCCACATAGCCTCTACTTACTCAAAACCCAGCTCGTTTAATAACCAATCATGAATTTGCTTAATTTTGACTACTTATCTTGGTGTTATATGTAATTCCACTTACAGTCGCGTGCATATATAAGCTGTGAGAATGGGTCCTAATCCAGATAATTTTCCATCAATTATTGAGGCCATCTTTAGAATATGAAGCTATGTCAAATCCAGCAAAGAACATATTTTTGCCTATGGGGCCTGTTACAATTAACCTTCCTCTGCCATTCAAATGAGGGGAGATACAGCTATCCTTTAAATGGACCAGATATTCTGAAGTGGCAATAAAGGTTCTAGCTAAACAGAGTGATTTAGCTGACAAAAGAAAGTTGAGTGTTTCCACTGCCAACTCAATTAAAAGATGCTAAGTTTCTATTTGAGAAGAGTTTGTGAGCTGCACAAAAGAATGATTGCAATGCTATGACAAATCAAAAGACACTTTTGGCCAGACTTAGATGCGCACCGTATGCAGACATATGCTTGACTGTGTTAGACTGGAAAAACCTCAAATGGGAAGTCATAAAACTGACATGGTGAGACTTCAAAGCTTTTCCTGAACTCATGACTGTGCTCAAAACAGAGAGAAGCTTCCCTATTCTCTGAAATGCTTTTATTACCCACCTCAGTCAACATGTCACGTGATAGATGCTGTGCATTTTGAAAAGCTTAAGCATGGCAAATAGTTTTGAGGTTGAAATGAAGGCTCTCAGACTGGCCACTTTGATCTGAGCCTCACCAAAATAGATGGTACGAGCTTAGGCTTGGTGAATCGTTGACAACTATTGATTGTCCATTTGAGAGGAGCACAAGTAGTGCAATTTGTCAAGCCATGTGTAATCTAAAGTGGAAATCCTAAATGGGAAATGGGGGGAAATAGGTAGCTAAAGTGAACCTGTCTCCTGTGATTTTTTTTAACTTTATGTGAGTCTAGAAAACATAGGCATTAAGAAGGAAACAACATTGTCATCAGTTCCCCTTGCCAGTTGCCATTACATTGAATGGTGGCTGATTTAGGCAATTTCAGATGTAGTTTATGTCTGTGTTTACCTAGATCCAGGGTCTGTGCAGTATCCATGCCCATTGTGCTTGAGTGCTGCCTTTATTTTGCTAATGCGGACAAGAAGACAGTACACTTGTTATTCATCTTACTATTTAGATATTTTTAAACAAGTTAATAACACAATCATCACATGTGAGGATATATAACTGTATTTTCTACATATAGATTTATCAATGGTTAGAAAAATAATTAGCAACTTGTTACAAAATAGAAGTACAATATGCACTTCTATTAATAATACGGGCATGTACATCATTTCTTTATATCATCAAAAGAATTTGGGATTCAAGTGCAGACACCCAAACATCATCTCCTGGAATGCATTCATACCATAAGCAATTGACAAAATACAAATGGCTTGTGTTTCGAATATTCATTTGTGATCATCACAGCTAACCTTTGAACAGCACTTTAGAAAATGCATTTGCTGAGCACTTTAGAAAGCAGTGGCACACTTGTCACCTTATTGTCCTCTCACTGTACCTCTCTGAGGAATGAATGGTGGATATTATCATACCCATTGTAAAAGGACGTATACGAAGTCCTGCATTATTTTTCCACCCCATACTATTTCTGTGAATTCATATACAAAAGAATCAGTATCATAAATTGTGATTGAAAACCCAAGATTATAAAAATTTAGAATCCTTAATTTTTGACAAATTACACATGTATTGACATGGAAAGTAATTGTTTAAAACTGCCTAACACTTTAGCTACACTATTACTGACTCTTCCGTGGCGTTGATTAATGAAACATGTCATTGCATTCCCAAAATAGCCATACCATAGTGAATAGTTTGAGTCACAATTCTGACCGTGGGCAACGTGAGCAATACCCCGCTGTGGGTTGGGATCTCAGACTCCAAAATGTCAGCCGCCATCCTGGATAATTTTACCAACCCTATTCATCTCATGTTTCTGGAAGTGGCTGGATCTCTCCTCTTCCGTGACCGCATCCTCTCTTCCTCTGCTCCATCGCTTACCAGGCTCTGACAAAGCAGTTCTTTTCCCTTTTCCTTTCATGTCTATGGGTGGGAAGGGCTTCTCACTTTTGCTAGTCCCTGAGTACTTCCACATTCATTGTTGCGTCCCTTAACCCTGCACTCAACTCTGAATAGTCCTTAAGTAAATTATCTTTGAATCACAGCTGAGTCTGCCTTTATGTTTCTTACTGATACCCTGACTAATGGTGTTCTGGTCCATTTATTTAAGCTTCTTTTATATCCCATAGCAAAGTTCTATGTTTTTTAGATAAAAGATTGCATTAGATTAAATTTTGTGTATTTTATAATGATGTTTTAATTAATGGAATATTTTCTTTTTATTTTCTAACTGGTTATATTGATATATAGTCCTGAATAGATGTAATGACATTGAGAAGTGCTCACAATGTAATGCAAAGCCAGAATAAAAGAGAATTACAAGCTATATAAACATATATAATATAAAATACCATCCCAAGGAAAAACTCACCAACATTTTTAAAAGTAGGTTTTAATAATTAGATTTGGGATGGTTTTTAAATAGAAATATCTATTATTTAAAAATTGACCACGGAAAACAGCTGCAACCCAAATTGTAGAAAAATATGCAGGGCACATAATGACCTGTATGTGGAAAATTGTTAAGTTGGAACTTCTACTTTCCTGGCTATACCCAACCACTAAAGTCTTGACACTGAATCAAGTGGGAGCTGGAAGGGAAAATTGCCATCCTACACTTTTTGTCAGTTCTTCCCCTTGGCTAAACCCAATCAGAAGCCAGAGGGTAAGGCTGCCCGATTCATAAGTCTCCTGGCAGAAAGCAGTGTAGAAATGGGTAGAGCATGGGGTGGGAGGTAGCACAAACAGGGGTGAAACAAGAGGGATTTAATAATCAATTATTTTAAAGATGTCAATTCTCTACCAATTTAATTTAGATATTTAACACCATCATAATCCAAGTCCCAATGGGGAAAATTGGGAGGTAGGGGAGGGAAGAACTTAACAAAAATGTTTCCAAAGTTTACTACTAAGAAATGGGAATATTCCAGAAAATACTGAGGGAACAAAAAATCAACAGTAATGAGAGGGGAATTTTCCCTCCTACACAATAAAAGATGTTATAGAGTAGGCTTGTTCTAATGGCTAATGAAACAATAGAAAATTCATTTACATTTCCTCCTTTATTCAGTTAATAATAATGAATGTTTATCCTTTGTCAGGCACAGAGACAAGTGCTGAGCATGCAGTTGGGAACAAAAAGGGCAGGGTACCTGCCCTCATGGTGTATTCAGTCTTACAATTCAGGAAAATATTAACCCAAGAGAAGAAATGCAAACTGAAGAAACACTTTGAAGCTGACAGAGATTACAGAGAATAATAAATCCCAGAAACAGAGGGTCCAGGAAAACATGTTCTGTCATGGATCTTTACATGCTGGCTGCAGAACAAATTCTCATTGCATAATATAAACTTTATTTAAAACATGCATCTCCTTTGGCCCAAGGAATACTCTTCTGGTAATATCAGTGTATCAGTCAGGGTACATTGAAGAAAACAGAGCCAGGGGATTCGTTACACAGGTATTGGATAGCTGAAAAGCTGAAAAGACAAATGGGAAAGTGAGAAAATCTAAGGATGTGCAACAGCAAGAAGCTGCTACCAGCCCTAGGGCTGGAGGGACACAGAGCAGAGGTGGTTGGTACAGCTCAGGCTACTGATGGGAACTGCAGTCATAAAGGTAGAGATAGTGCAGGTGGAGCTGGAAAAATTGAGATGAACCACTGCCAGAGAGACCACCTGAAGCAGGCAGAGAGAGCAAGAAATGCCCTGACTTCTCCCCTCTTTCTACGTTCCACGTTCCTCTAGTATCACCCATTAGCTAAACCCAACTGGAAGCTAGTTGGCAAGGGAGCCTTGAAAACGCAGTTTTCCGGGATTAGCCTCCTCCTCATACCCCCACCTCCCCACCCTGTGCCATGTACCGTACAGAACTGGTCAGGGGGAGGGTGAGAAATGGATACCAGAGCAAACTAATAAGTGACTAGCAGTACCCCTTATGGAAGTAATTGAAGAACACTGCTAGCATGTAGAATTAGAAAAATTTTAGCTTTTTTTAATAATGAGGATCAAATGTTGTTATAAAATAATATTTTAGCTTATTTTAAATGGCTAGAAAAGCATATATACTAGAAAGAATATACATATATTTAATGTTATATAATAATATTTAGGTATCATCATCATCAAGAGTGGAAGAAATGAGGAAATTAGGATGGATAGTCACCAGATTAACACAAACTGTTGCTAGGTGGGATTACGTGTGACTTTCATTTTCTTCTATGCGTTTTTATATGTATCCTCCAAATGATTTTCAAAAGAATATGTAGTAACTTTATTATGAGGTAAAGTAACTCTTGTTTTATCTTAACACTTCATTACCTTTCTATTATTCATTTGTATGTATATTTAATTATTTAATTGCTCACTTTTTGTTGGGCCTTTCAGCTGATCCCAACACTTTGCTGTTATAAACAATATTCTTTCACACAGAGAGGTTAAAGTTACCTGAAGGTTTGTAGGTAAATTTCTGTCCCCAGCATCTTCCCAATTAAAATTGTAGAATTTGTAGAATTTGTGAGCTGACTTGCCTTCTTATATGACAACATAATCTCAGACAATAATTCTCAACTATGACCATATATATTTGAATCACCTGGGCAGCTTTTTAAAAGTACCAGTGCCTAGGACACACTGCAGACCAATTGAATCAGAATCTCTAGGAATCGAATCTGGGAATCAGTATATTTTAAAAATTACCTGGATTACTTCAATATGCAGTTAGGATGAGAACCCCTGCTTCAGGCTTCAACTAGAACAGAACTGAATGTCTTCTAAACTGCAGGGAAATAGTTGTGCTGAAAGGAATTTCATGCCCCAAGAACAGATGTCTCTAGCCAAGTTAAGTAGAAGACATGCACTGATGCAATGACAATTATCTATTCCTAAAGCAGAACAGGGATTTGAGGAAGTACCTACATGTACCAGGGTAGGTTAAAGATAAAATGTTTTTAAATAATTATGGAAGGCCCAAAATGACCCACGTATCAGGAAATTCCTGAATTATAAGTGATTACGTACTGATTTAATAAGATTCCCTCTCCTTTTACTAAAAAAAAAACAAAAACGAAAACAAAAATGAATAAACCACAAACGGTTCATGGTTTTCAGTCCAAAGAGCTTATTTGAGTAAAAGCCAACCTGTTTTTCAGGTTTCCCAGAGCTTACTTCATTATAGTAATTAACTTAGTTGAAGAATAGTTGCTGGTCAGACTGTTCAGGCAACCACATAACTGAAAGTCTTGAATCTTTGGGAAGCAAAAAGCTTTACATTCCTTTTAGATGTAAAAATTTTAATTCCTATGAGAACTACTTTATAATCCCCAAAGCATCTTAAATTGTTCTAACCTTGTACATCCCCTTTCTGGGATCTTTTGATCTAAGTGGGTGATATTTGATGGTTATCTATTTCACAGAAGGTTTGAAATATCTCAGAGCATGAATGCCTAATCCCATTAATTTAAGTTCACACAATGGATTCTTTTTTATGAAAACGTCATAATTTTTTGTGAAAACATCATAAGTACAAAATAAAAATAATGAATCCCAGATCCGTCTCTGGGATGTGTACATTTTAGGTAAGTTATTTAAACCCTGAGCTTCAGCTTTCTCATTTGTGAAATGAAGATGATATTAGTATCTGGCTCTTTGATAGTCAAGAGCTTTTTAGATAAAATCATGTATGTAAAGCCTCAAGTACAATACCTGGAATGTAGAACGTGCTCAAAACTGTTAAATTCCTGCCTAATCCTACTACCTAAATAAGACTGGAGAGATTTATCTGGAAACGGTGACATACCTAGTGGGAAGGTTATCCTTAGACTTATCTATCCCCTGGACATCCCTCAAATCATCCCCATAGAAAGAACAGGTTTCCTTCATTCTGAGTTGACCTTGCCATGATTAGGTGCATATTTTTCTGTCTCTATCTAATATATTCCTTCGATATGTAAGTTACATGTTTTTCTAGCTGGAGTTTGAGTTTCTTGAGAGTAAGGGCTGTCTTTTTCTTTCATATCCTTCAGATTTGTTGAAATTGTGATAGATGCTCAATAAATATATACTGAATATTTGTCTACAATGAAACGCACAAAATTATAGGGCTTGTAGGAAACTTTAAAATCAATTTTTACAATAACTTCACTTTACAAATGAGGAAACTGAGGCTTAGAGATGTTATAAGCGTTGCCCAATGTCACAGAGCTAGAAAGTAGCAGAGGTAGCAATGAAACTCAGATTGGTCCAGTTCCCATGCCAGTGCTCTTTTCGTTACCCAATGCTCATTTTCTTTTAATATGATGAAGTCAGTGGATTGGAAATTGATTGGAAATTGTAGACTATTATCACTTGTCAGTATTTTGGAGAAAAAAAATCTTCTTTTGGGAGGATCATTTATCTAGATTGGTGGTTTTTCCATATTAGCTCGCATTCAGAATCTTCTAGAAAGCTTGTTAAAACACAGAATATTGAACCCCACTCCCAGAGTTTCTGATGTAGTAGGTTAGGTGGGCTCAAGGTTCTATATTTCTAACAAATTCCCAGGTGAAGCTGATGCTTCATCTTTTGAGAGAAGCTGAACTAGAATTATTATGGATTCATTTTTTCTCTTCTCTTAAAACCAAACTTGATCCAAGAGGGCATTGTGTAATCTGAGCTTCCTACAATGTACAAAGAACATGACAGTACACCTTTCCTTGAAAGCATTTTTCTTTTGTTTGAAAGAGAGTTGGTGAGCACCTAATCTGTAGTACACAGTGCTATGAGGATATTAAGGTGTATAAGACCCAATGCCTGTCCTCAAGGCGCCCTGTGACTTCATGCAGGAGGAAATGTCCACTTCTAGGATGGGCCAGGAATGAGCTATGGTTTAAGAAGTGGTGGGGTTGAGGAAGCTTCAATACATTTGTAGATGTTTTCCAGAGGTGGTTATATTGACCAGTTTCTGTTAATTGTCAACTTACTTCTAATAACTTTGGGCACATGTAAGTAACTTCTGAAATGCTAAATATTATTTTTAATATAATTCAGTACAGTAATAGAACATCTTGGAGTCTTTTCTAATTTACTTTTCATCTGAGCTATTATTAATTACAATGGTGCTTGAGGCCTGAGGAGATAATTAACAGTCTTTGTAAGTGGGAAAAAGCGTTCTATGGGCTGGAATTTCTGCCAGTTCATTTGGCAGAAGTGGAACTAATTCCAAACATGGGGAAGCCAATGACTAATACTTAAGCAAGTTAATGATTTTAGCCAGGATTCTTTTTGGCTGTCTTTTAGACGTTTGTAACTAGGGTCCATGGACCCCTAGGGACTGTATATATGAGCCCTAGGGATCCTGACCCCACGAAACTGCATGCAAAAATGCCTGGGTACAAATTTCCTTTGTTTTTTTTTTTTGTTTTTTTTTTTTTTTGCTTTAGAAGGTCCAGTGCTTTTATCAGATTCCCAAAGGAGTTAACCACTTTCCTACAGGAATACCAGGAGAGAAACAAAGTAATTGTAGCCCAAAGACTTAAATTTTGTTTTTGTATCCCATCTATGACATTTCCCACCTAGGAGTTTTCCTC
This sequence comes from Neophocaena asiaeorientalis asiaeorientalis, assembly GCF_003031525.2. Taxonomy (NCBI): domain Eukaryota; kingdom Metazoa; phylum Chordata; class Mammalia; order Artiodactyla; family Phocoenidae; genus Neophocaena; species Neophocaena asiaeorientalis. The sequence goes on from NW_020172593.1 coordinate 359,942, forward strand.
TTGTATCTTCACCATATGTCATGAGGGACCTTTTCCTTACTATTTTCTTGGAAGGAAGGGGTAGAGGAATATTAGGAAATAGAAACCATCCCCAGAAGGCAACCCAGATCTTTTTTACCATCTGCATCCTCATCTGGGCTAGTTGCTTGCTGATCTCATATGTTCACTTACTCACCATTCATTTGACTATCATTTAATATAGATAATTAATAACTATAGCAGCCAGAAAACTCCCTGGCCAAAGTAGATGCACATCTGTGATTTTGAATGACTATTCCTGGAACGAATACGTATGTAGTTCTGTTTTCCTCATCCCTTCTATCTATCTAAATTGTACCATCTGTCAAGACCGAGCTCAAATCCCTCTTCCCCAGTGAAGTCTTCTTCAGTAGCTAGACACAGAGCTCTTTTGTCCACTTCATGATAGTACAGTATTCTTTGAGACTGTGTCAGCCATTTTGCTACTTAGTTATATTCAGTTTAACACTCCTTTATACAAGGAGAATGAATGGTTCACATGTGCATGCTGTCATTCTAGCACAGTGACATGAACAGAGCAGGCACTTAAAAATCATTGTTGAACAAATGCAGGGAATGGTCTCAGTTTGTCAACATTATTCTCCATATTGGAGAAGTAAAAACCCTGCCATTCTCAATTTGCTTCCCTCAGCACTTATCAGTAGGTTTAACCACAATGATGTCTGATGAATTCACGGAAGTAAAACAGTTGGCAAAAAAACTGGAGTGTGGCACAGAACTTGTGACTTCTAGGGAGAATGACTGAGTCAGCAGCTGACATTGCCAATTTCTTCTGTATCCATTGCAATCCAGTAGCTTCTACATTACGGATTCATCCAACAGTTTCAGTGGATAAGAAGCGTTTGAATTTTCAGCTTTGCTGCTGGGAGTCGTATGGACACCTTTCATCTCCAAAGAATGTGTTTCTGGACATGATATGAGCTAGATGTTGAAGATGTTTGCTCACCGAAATCTCATTAATTCAGAAGCATATAGTCATCATCCACCATTGAAAATTCAGACTCACACTAAATGACTTAACACTTGAAGTACAGCAGACACTTTCACCTGCTTTATCTCATTTGAGTTTTATAAGAGCCCAGCAAGATATACAAGTGAGTTGCTCAAGATCATTCAAGGACTTCGTGACCTTTCCAGTAAACTAGGCTACCATTTGATTCCATATATCCCTGCCTATTAAACGCCAAGTTCAAAAGGAAAATTCTCTTCTCCTGAAAATCACCATTCCTTGGCAACTATATGATATAACTCTACCATGTTAAAACAACAGAATGAAGATAAAGCACAGACAAAATTAGATTTGCCAACCTAATGGAGCACCCTTCTTTTTTATTTGAAAATAACATTATTCAAGCATCATCATTCAACAGTCTTGAGTTTCAGCAAGTATGAGACATGTTTATTTGGCATTTGAAGGAGAGTTGAAACCACCAACTTACACGGTAGAAGGCAACACCGAATTCCACTTTGATTAGTTATGTTTCCTACTGGCCCTTGGTTTGAAAGGCCTCTCTAAGATTCCAGTAGACAGTACCTTATATATTCCCTTTAATTGTTGAGAAACAAAAATTTTCCAACAATCCAACTTTATTACATTTTATTATATTATTTATTACACATTTACTTATTTTTTGGTAGTTCTCATTTTACATAGGCTTGCAAAAGAGTTTTTTAGTAAGTCCCTTGGCCTGGATAGTTTAGGGTCTTCTGCCTGAAGACAGCTTATTTGAGCCTAGGAACTCCCAATGCTGATTGCCCCCTCTGAGGTATTATTTTCCTAAAGCTTATGGACAAATGAAAAACAAAACTCTTATAATCCTATCCTTTTTGTACCTGTTATTTCTGCCAGGAATGTCTTTCCTTTTCATCTAGTAATGTCTAAATTATCCTCATGACCCATGTTAGGGCCTCAGTGAAGTTCATTGATTCCTACAAGCAAAATTACCTTTTCCTGCTCTGTGTTCCCACAATATTTTATTCATTCTTTTATCTTATGCTTGCTGAATTCTACTGTGGACAAAGAATGTCGCCTGCCATATCAGTAAACAAAGGATGTTGCAGCTATCAAGCCAGCAGCCACTGTAGCCACCCCCAGCTGTGCCCCCTGAGGGGATTCAGGATGGGGAAAAGTGGATACTGGCCCTAGATAGTTAAGGTGCACATCAAGGAAATATTTTCAATGAGCCCAGACTCTTGCATCTTCCCATACATAGAAAAGTGGTAAATTCATTAACTTGAGATGTCCGGGTTTTCTTTAATTAACAGTAATATTTTCATGTTCCTACTATTTGTTTTTTGTTTTTAGGTTTTTTGCTTTGTTTTGTTTTTTGCAAAAACTCCTGTATATCCTGGCCCCTCCCTTACCTCTTTGGAACAGTCCCTCAGAGCTATCTAAGAGGCTGTCCCCTGGGCTTAAGTTCTCGGAAAGTCTGCCGAATAAAACATAATTCTCAACTTGTAGGTGGTGCATTTTTTTTTGGAGGACACTATTAAAACTAAGTGTTTACTTCTCTGTTTCCTCATATTGACCATGAGCAACTTGAGGTCAGGACTGATTTCTGACTTCTTTTTGTTTCCCACATTGCCCAAGGCATCATCACTCCTTTCTTCACCCCCATATAGCATTGATCAAGTGTCAGATGTCATGTTAAGGACCTTACAGAGGTTATTAATGAGGCAAATAGTGTTATCCCAATTTATACTGTTGAGAAGGAAGAGATTTTCTTCTACTCTTCTAGGTTCTTCTGGCTGGTCTAAGAATTAAATTCACATGGAACAGACTGACAAGAGAAAATCAAACAAAGTTCAGTAACACGTATACATGGGAGAGACCCAGGAAAACTGAGTAACTTGCCAAAATGGCTGAAATCCTCACCTTAAATATCATCTTCAGCTAAAGACAAAAGAGGATGTTGGGGGTAATGGTTTGGGGCTTCAAAGGGGAAGAAGGCAATTGACATGGACATGGAAAAGGAAATGTTTGGTGAGCAAATGTTGGCTGGGCCAGGCCAAGACAGTGGGACACAGGGTGGACTCTGATCTCTAGGCCCTGTTCCCCCACCACATGTAGCCCATATTCTTTGCAGATATCTCTGGAGATAGCTCTATTCTGGGAACAGGCCCTTTATCTAAACTTTTTAGGCAGTTAGGGTAAAGTCAAAGTTTCTTCCTCTTTTGGGCCTTCATTGTTTTCAGCTCAAAATAATCCACATGCCAAAGAGATATTTAGCAGTGGCAAGTTTTGCTCCCCTACAATACTCCGAGAAAAACTTTTCTAAGATCATTCAACTACATGGTTGACAAGTCTGGATTTTAAACTAGAAAAACATTTTTTTGGAATAAAATTCACTTAACATAAAATTAACCATTTTAAAATCAACATTTCAGTGACATTTAGTTCATTTACAGTTTTATGCAACCATCACATCTATCTAGTTTCAAAACATTTTCATCACCACAAAAAGAAACTCTTCACCCATTGAGCAGTCAATGTCCATCCCCCTCCCCTACCCCTGGCAACAAGGGATCTGCTCTCTGTCTCTAGGGATGTGTCAATTCTGGATATTCATATAAATGGAAACATGCAAGATAAGACCTTTTGTGTCTGAAAAGCCTGCATCTTATTTCAATTCTCCCTAAATTTAGAGTCCATTCCCTTACTTACTACATTTTTTGGTTTTACATGATAGTGTTAGCGCAAGTTCCTGTGCGCCACACACAGTGAGGTCAAACGGAAGCATCGGAGTTTGGAACAAAGAAAAGTTTATTGCCAGGCCATGCAAGGAGATGGGTGGCTCATGCTCTAAAAAAAACTGAGCTCCCTGAAGAGTTTCAGCAAAGCATTTTTAAAAGCCAGGTGAGGGAGCCAGGTCGCAGGGTATGTGATCAGCATGTGCACAGTTCTCTGATTGGCTGATGGTGAGGTAATAGGGCGATGTCACAGGGGTTAACATTATCAGTCCTTAGGCTCTAGGAGGCCTGGGGCTATGTGCTCATGGTCATCAAGTGATAACATCTTCCATTTGGTGGGGGGTCTTCACATCTATAAAATAACTCAGGAAATGGGCCTCAAATACTGTTATTTAGGTACTTCAGAGAGGAGCTAAAGCAGAGGATATGGGGGAAAGCCCCATAGGGTCCTACTCGGTTATAATAGGTGACCGCTGTATATTGGATGAATGAATAAATGAAGGCTTATATAGAGAAGACACCAATCAGGCAACTTATTTTCTACTTAACCTAGTTATTTGTGATTTGATTTACCTTCATAAAAGATCCTTTGGGAGCTTTTAAAGTGTCAGTCTAAGGGACAGCAGCTTAGTGGTAGCTCAACAGAATGGCAGGTAGTAAGGGACACACATTTGCAGTTGGCTCTCTATTCAGGGTCCATGTTACTTCGAATTGACACCTACAATCGATTTACTCATTATCACACTTTTCGGATAAATGCAGAGGAGACTAGGTGATTGGAGTGAAGCTCACCAGCTACATTGTATGTGAATAGATTGTTATCAATTTGGTTGCCAGGACTAGAGGCTGGGCTCCTGCAGGGGAAATGAATGCAGGTTTTCCCCAGCAACTACTTTACTCCAACATGTGAGCTATTTTTTGGACAAAAACTGGGTTGGGGGAGCTGGTTTCTATGGGCTGCCAAGAAGATTTAAGAAGTGCCTCCTTGCTTGAAGGCAGTTTGATTTGTTAGTAGGGCTGTTAAGAGTGTCGATTTTCTTTTCTTTTTTTTTTTTTTGGATTCACAATGTGGGAGGTGACTTTTGATACTACTTGAAAAGTAATTAAATGCATGACATTTAATCTTTAATGACTGACTTGTCTAGTTATATCTAAGGAAATTCCAAATAGATAGTTCTTAGTTTCTGTCCAAATGCACATTATTTTTATATTCCCTACATGCAGTGTGTCTCAGGAAGCTTTCTTAATGTCTCTGTTTTTATTGGAAATGTAATTATACCTTCACAGATATGACAGCAGAAAATTAGTGCACTTAACTCTTAGACCATTTTAGTGCTCTTTGGGGCACTATTTCAAATCTGACACTTCATGTTTTGTGGTACCAAGAAGGGAAATTCAGTTTTAGTTACATTTATTTCCAGGAAAAAAAGGAAATAAAATGCAGGGTCATAATTTTAAATGGTTTTCTACTATTTATGTATGGATTTGGGAAAAGGACAATTATCATCACAGTTTTAGGCATGGCTAGTTGTTTATATATGCCTATCTGTACTACTGTACATATAGAAAGGCCTTTCCTTTTACTTAAGTTCAAATTTTTATTGTGAGGTTATTGTAGATTCACTTGCAATTATAAGAAATAATACAGAGAAACCCAGTCTACTTTTCACATAATTTACCCCAATGTCTTGCAAAGCTATAGTACAGTATCCCAACCAGAACACAGCCATTTATCCAGTCAAGATACAGAACAGTTCCATGGATCCCTTTGCGTTACCCATTTATAACCACACTCACCTTCCCCCAATCTCCATCTGTAATCTCTAGCAACCATTAATCTGTTCTTTCTATAATTTTGGAATTTCATTATTTCTATATAAATGCAATCATACACTATGTAACCTTTTGAAATTGGCTTTTTTACTCATTATAATTCTCTGGAGATTCATCCAAGTTATCGTGTGTGGCATTATCTTTTATTTGGAAACCAAATTACAGACATTTTATAAGCAAAAATGAGATAATTGGAAATAGGCCTCAATATTATTGTTTTCCAGAGTTTCTTCATTATAAACCAATTTTTAAAGGGAAATTAATCATATTCTTTATGCACATGTGTCTGATCCATCCCTCCATTCCATTTCTGTGTGACACTTATTCCAGGAACATAAACTCTTCAAGGGCAGTGACCATGCTGTGCTTACCCATAGGTATTGATTTTCTGTTGTGGACTGCCCTTACCACAAAATCAAGAAACTACAAAAATAATCTGAAGGTTTGAAAAGTGGCAAGTTGTGTTTGCTGTCATGGTTGACACTCAGAAGAAGAATCTGTTAAGGGTCATTTATCATGTGTAGTTTTCCACTGAGACTGTAAAAATAGATCTAAAGGTCTTAGTATGATATATGAATTAAATAAAGTAAGGGATAAAAATGTAAGTTCTGTCCCCCTACTATTTTTAAGTCAATCAAAAGGTTTTGTTGAGATTATGTGGATAAACCAAATGCAATGCAGAGCTTTCAGATTTAGCAGATTCACTAGTTATTTCCTGTGTTTCTTCTGTTTTCTCAGCTCTGTTTAATAAAGGCACTATATGCCTTGATTAGTAATGTAACTGGTTGAAAACTTAATTTTCCCTCCTGGAATAACATGTAAAAGGAAATACTGTCATAGGATTAAAATGGCTTTTGTATGCTTAAGGCCAGGTTTTCAGGCTGACTGTTCAGACACATACTGCACCATAGTGTAGTGGAAAGAATAGGAGATTTGAGATCATAAAGACTTGGATTTGAGTCCCATATCTATAGCTTACTAACAGTCTGACGTTGGCAAGATACTCCAAGCCTCAGTTCTACACATATGATATGGGATATTCTTAACATTTATCCTATTCTAGTGTTATCCCTATTTCTCTGATGTTCTTTGAAGCAACATTTCTTGAAAGAGTTGCCTAGAGTTTTCTGTCTTCCTTCACTTCCTCTCAGCCCACTCAGAAATGTTTCAATATCTGCCATTCTAGTGTGATTTATCTTATCAAGGTCATCAAGATTCAGCTTGATCTCAAAGTTTCAGCTTGGCAACTGTAGCCTGTCTAGAGGACCGATAGGGCCAGGTCCACGAAGGGTCTATTTGCTTGAGAAACTGTGTGGCATCTTGGCAAAGAACACTTCTAGTAGAAGGAGAGCTGTGCTTTTCAAATGTTGTCCAATGTCAGTTTGGGAGGGGAAAGGAGAAGATGAGGGAAAGATTCTAAGATCTACAAATTGTCCTCAAGCCCAGCTCTCAAAGACCTGAGTCCTGGGGTGTGAAAATCATCATAATATGTGATAAAAGATAGAAATATAAAAACTGTATCACTCAAGTCTATGTAGGATGCGAAGAGCAGAAACCCCTGGTGTTTTGTGGTCTATGCAAGTACTAGAGTATAACACCTAAGTGCTAGGGTGCAGTACCTAGAGGGACAAGATGGGGCACCTTCCTCATCTGGGGTGACTTTGGAGCACAGCATTGCAGATACTGGAGCACAGAACAGATAACAGCTGTGTTGAGTCAGAACCATTTGGAGTGCCAACAGGCCATCACTCTTTAGTGCCTGGTAATCAGTTTTGCTAGCCTTGTGATTGTGACATGTTGGTATTACTGTGGTCATTTCTGTTATAGGTTCAACTATAGCAGCTGGAGCAGGAAAGTACATGAAAAAACAGGAGATGCCATATGGGAGCCAAGAGAGCTAACTGACAAGCACACAGGAAACACATCCTTTGACATTTCCTAGAACTCTCTCTAAGGAATTTGTGAAGGAGCGAAGATGATGTTGGCTTTCTATTTAATTGAAAAAGAAATCTGCACTCCTTCCCCTGACTTCCCAGGATCTGCATAACCTAACCTGTACAGTACTTACCTCTCTAAGCTCATCTCATACAACCTTCTTCGTCCCTCGTAACATTCCATTCACATTGTCCTTCTTTAGGTTTCTTGAACATGTTAAGCTTGTTTATACCCTGTGGCCTTAAACTCTCAGTTTATGTGCCCGGAATGCTCTTCTGACTGTCCTCTTGTCATTCATGTCTCATCTCAAATGTTGCCTCTACAGAAAGGCCTAAACTAAACACTCCATCTAAAGTGCCTCCCTTCTTACTTCCTCACTCTGAAGTTAATCTCTATTATATTTCCAGGTTTTGTTTTACTACATAAACTTTTAAAAACTGTACCTGCTTATTATCTGCTTCCCTCGCCACAACTGTAAGCTTAACGAGGGCAGGGTTCTTGCCTGACCCGTTCAAGAGAGTACACCCAGCACTAAGAACAGTGTTTGATAAGGAGCAGGCACTCAATAAATGCTTAATAAATAATTACTTATAACTAATAATTATTTTGTAAGTATATAGTATATGTTATAATATACAATATAAATGTGTTTGATATATCAAACGATGTATTATCTGATTGCATAGTATAGATATATGATTATAAACTTGATCATTTTATGGGTTGTGCTTATAATAATTATAATTGATTAATAATTAATTTTAAATTAATGGGGTGAGTATTCATGGATACTATGAATACCATGAATCCCAATATTATGTGGATGCTTTTTTTTTTTTTTTTTTTTTTTTTGTGGTACGTGGGCCTCTCACTGTTGTGGCCTCTCCCGCTGCGGAGCACAGGCTCCGGACGCGCAGGCTCAGCGGCCATGGCTCACGGGCCCAGCCGCTCCACGGCACGTGGGATCCTCCCGGACCTGGGAACGAACCCGCGCCCCCCGCATCCGCAGGTGGACTCCCAACCACTGCGCCACCAGGGAAGCCCTATGTGGATGCTTTTGATGTCATAGTAATGAAGTGTACTGCTATCTGGCTTCTGCCTAGCTTCCTGGCCAGACTGAACAATGAGCTCCTCCTTGTGTCTTTACCATATGCTGTCCCTCTTCACAGAAAACTCTTGCTTCCTTATCCCCATGCCTCCTCTGACTGACTCAGTTTTAGCCAGCTTTCAGCTGAGATATCACATTTTTAGGAGACCTGGGTTACACATACAGAGAAAGATTCCTTGCATCCATGTCATGCAGATAAAGAGCTCACTTGAATATCCAGACTTCCTGAGCTATCCTGCCTAGTATAAGGTCACTTTTTCATTGGCTGTACCTCTATCCACTCGACTTGTCAAGGGCATTGTTCTCTCTGCTTCTGACCTGGTTAGCTTAGAGAGTCCTGTGTTGGCTCCTCTTCTTGTGTCTTAGAATCATTTTCCAGATGTGAGAATAGAAGGACTTTCACCAAACACAGAAATGACTGATATCAGTGCCATGAATGGCATTACTTTCTCTCTGATGTCTCTGATCTCTTTCATCACTTGTCTTTATATCTGCACACTCTACGTGTTGCCAACAGGACTCTTCCCGATAAATAGAGATGGCTCTCTCTCCTTTTAATGGAAAGAGAAGAGGTTGTTTATTTGCCCTCTAGAGGGACCCCTATCTTCTCTGGAAGTTGTCCTTCAAGGGGATCCATTTGGAAATTTGAAACAAATATTTTCGTGTTTCATTTCCTGGTTTCCTTCTTGTGGGGAAAAGCAGGATCAAAGGGACACTCTGCCCCAGGGATTGCAGCTGTGGCTTAGGGTTCTGTGAAGCAGCTACCTTTTAACTCTTTTCTTCCCGAAGCTTTATGATTGCATGTGAATCTGTCCACTATATAGTCCTTGGAGCTTGACAGATTTACTATAATAGCCTTTGATACAGTAAGACCTTGATGTGCAAATGAGAGTTGATTGGCCATGAACTGAATTGTTCCACTGAGGCTGATGACCTACCTTGTAATGCTTCCTTGAAGGGCATCCTTATCTTTGTAGACTCTAAAATCTCTAGACAGTTTCTGGACACTCTTTGATGATGTTCATGATAATGTTGATGATAGCAACAAGGACTATGGTGATAATGAACATTTTTACTCACTAGGATGCAACCTTCATGAGAGCAAAGATTTTTGATGCTTGGGTTAGTTGTGTACCTGAAATGCCTAAAACAGTGTCCAGTATATAGCCTAGAATCAGCAGATACTTTTGAATGAATGAATGTGCATGTACTATGTACTAGAACCTGTGCTGAACGTCTTACAAACACTTTCTTCTTTGATCTGCATAACAACATCATGAAGTGCTATTTATAAACTCATTTTACAGATAAGGAAACTAAAGCTTAGACATGTTAAAGATGGCTTTTCCAAGAACTTAGAGCTAATAAGTGATGGAAAAGGAATTCAAACCCAAGCAGTAGAACTTCACACCTCATACCCCTAGCCTCTATATTCTATTTGGAGATTGATATATTTTATGTCAATAAAATGCAAATTAAATGAATAACTCATAAGGAAAGCATTTTGGTTTTAGCATAAAATGTTTATGTGTGAATATGTATTCTGCAAACTAGGAAGGGTGAGTAACCTTGGGGACAGGTGTAGGGAAAGCTCTATAATCTCTTCAGGTTACATTGGTTGCCTCTCAAGAGAATAAAATATCTTCCTCAAGAAATTCATTCAGAATGTTCTGTGTACCCGTTGTCTGTGAGAGAGGTTTGAATTGTGTTTCTAGTGCCCAACTAAAATTAATAATTAGTTCAGAGTATAAAGGTGCAGTAATGGCTCTTCAGTTAAAAACCTATATGTTTTATGGTTTCTCAGTTTGTTGTTCAGTGTGTATGTTTTCCTATACCTTAGACTTTTAGTTATTATGTTTAATCTGTGAATTGTGTAGCTAAATGCTTCATGTGGAATCTTTACTCTTGAGAAAGGCTCTGTGGTGTACTGTTTGAAAGCATAGATTTGGGGACTAGAATTTGAATTTTGTTTCTGCCCCTAACTATTTGACCTGGGCAAGTCACTTCATCTATCTGCTGTTCAATTGTTTTATCTGTGGAATGGGAAAAACAATAGTATCTACTTGTCAGAGTTGTAAGATTAAAATGAAGCAAATAATATGAATCATTTGAAATAGGTTTTGATACGTAGTGAGAGTTTAAGAAATTGTCTATGTAACTTTTTCTCACCAAATTCCCGAGGAAGACTAGTATTTTATATGCCATGCATTCACATTCATTCTCTTGGACTTTGATTATAAAAGTAAATCAGTACCAACCAAATAGAAAGTGCACTAGCTCTTGTGACAAAAAAAATAAGATTCAAGTCTTGGCTCCATATCTTTTGATCTCTGTGATCTTATACCTTTGCGAGTTGGGCATGCTTTTCTTCAGAATTACATTTTCCCTGCTATGGGATGGACACATGACAAGTTTGGACATGTGCTTTCATTTTTAAGGTCTTTACATTGTAGGGGAGGAAAAGTTTCTCCGCTACCCGCTTAAGGTCTCTGACTGGACCTAAGAATTAAGCTGACATAAGACAGATAAACAGGAGAAAAGCATAACAAGTTTTAATTATTTTTTATATGTTTATGAGAGTCTTCAGCAGAAAAATGAAGACCTAAAGAAGCAGTTAGGGTTGAATGCTATATACTGAGCTGGACAAGGAGAGTAAATTGTGTAGACCTGACAAGGCAAAGGGTTTAGGCTAGGGTAGTTAATTTGGTGGAGAAGTAACTAGGAAGATAAAGGTTAGTTCAACAAGGTATGTTTGAGCAGATTTTTTTCGACCTCAGCTTCTAATCCAGGTGATAAAAATGTCACATTCCTTCTCTTGTAGGGAGGACATCTTTCACAGGGTAGTCTCATCTCCTGCTTTTAAGAAAAAGAAGGAAGGTCAGAGTGTTCTTTTTGTATTTGCTGCTTTTCAAGGGCTTTTAACTCAAAATAGTTAATATGTTAGAGTGGCATATTTTGGGGTGATATGTTCTGAAGTCTTTCACAATGCTTCATTATTCGACATACCCCATGAGGAGCTAACCGTTTTAGGGAACTTGAACCCCACATTTGGTGGAAGTGTCTTCCTTACCTGGAGTTGCTGAGGAAGAGTGCTTTCACACAGGAATGTCTTTCAGGAGACTTGTATAAAAAAGTACTATGATAGGTGTCTTTTTCCCCAAGATCTTGAGTTGAGTCAGGAGAAAAAACTGTATTTAGGAAAATTATTTAACGAACTGATAGGCCTTACAGGTTGTCAACTCTATGCTCAACTATTGGTTACAGCAAATAAGGTAGTTTAACTGGCAAAATAAAGGAGCTACATTCAGAACACATGTCAAGAAATATGATCCTAAAATCATCACTGCCCAATATACACTAGAAAATTGGTTGAGAGGAGCAGTACTTGACAAGAACTGTTTTGAGGATATATATTCCCACTATTGCTCAAGATATACTAAAGAAGGTGCCATAATTAAATTAAACCAGTGAGGAGCTAATTACCTGGCTCATTTTGTCAGAGCTCACCACAGGTCTGTTTTCACTGAGGTTCCCTTTGGGGATTTCATTTTATAAGAGAGGCCCCAAAGAAGTAGCCCTTGGAAACTCTTGTTTCATGTATTGTGAGGATGTTTGTTAACTTGCAGTGTATCATCTGTGGGAAGACTTGAGAGAACTTCTTATCTGATCTCAGTGTCAAGTGCAGTTGCAGTTCTGAACAATTGATCTGGGTACTATGAACTTTAGCTGGCTGAATTTCCCTTTTTTACAGTGACTTATGGAGAGCTTAGAGCGAAGGTGATGACCCACATAAGGCAAAATAAAGTCCATTATGACATGCACTTCTTATTATGAACCTTAACCCATTTCATATCCTGATTCTAGATGTTCTCTCCTCTTTCATCCATGCTTTTAATCTATGCTCTCTTGTTATATTTTATTTTTTCTTCCTGGCTTAAATTGTTTCCCATTTAAGGTGAGAAATAGGTAAATACACATATTTTAGCTTTAAACAAACAATTAACTCTTCTGGAGAGAGTTTATCATAATAGCATAGGCTCATGAATCAGAAATATTTGGTTTCTGAGCCTGACTCGTCTACTTACCAGCTGTCTCAGTTTTTGCATTTTAAATGGAAACTGATAACTGTAGCTACTCCATGAGGTTGTTGTGAGGAGCAAATTAGCTAATACATATAAAGTGCCTGATACCTAGTAAGTGCTCAACGGAAAGTACTATTATGATCTAAGTACCTTTTCTCATGAATAAAGTGGTGATAACAATACCTATTCTATCTAATTTTCAGAGTTATTATGAATAGTTAATGAGTTAATTAATGTAGATATTCTTTTTGAATCTTGAAAATTGTACAGTGCTCTCCCTATGAGTTAGACATATATATGTGTTATATATGCATGTATGTATACATACACATAAGTACATATACACACATATGTACACACACAAACACTATACTTGTGAGTATATATGTATTATATTTATACGTATATATGTATATATCAATACTTAATGTTTGCAGCTGCAGATGTAAGCTTCATGAAGACAGAGACCTTGCCTGAGTTTTTCAAGGGAATACACCCAGCCCCTAGCTTCTAGCACCTATAACAGTGTTTGGGATAGAGTACGCACTCAAAAAATATTTTATGAATAATGAATGATTGCTGGACCCCATATCCAGAGTTTCTGATTCTGCAGGTTCCTGATGGTGTTGTTGCTGCTGGTTCGGGAACCATCTTTAAGAGCTAGTGGCTTAGTGGAAAGGGTGAAGTCTTTGGAATGAGACATATCTGGATGCAAATTTGGGCTCTGCTGCTTGTATCTATCTACAAGTTATCCTGAGATTTACAAGTTATCTATCCTCAGATTCAGTTTACACATCTGCAAAATTAAGATGATGGTGATATCTACCTCAAAGGATTCCTGCGAGTTTTGAGTGAGATGAGATACAAAAAGTCCCTCACCTAGTGCCTGGGATATACAGAGTGGGTGCTCAGTAAATATTAGTTTATTTTCCTTTCATTTTAATAGACAATGATTTTCTCTTTTTATCTTCTTCTTTTATCTATTAAAAATACTCTGCGTGGGTTTTTCTCTATAAGCAGGTTAATTGATTTGAGGGTAGAGTGAAAGCAATTGTATTGGAGTTTAATTCATTAAGCAGTGTTTGTTCACATTTAATGTCTGAAAGTAGATTGCAGATATATGTAAACAGGTCTTGATAGGTAAGAGGTTAACTTTAAAAATATCTCTAGAGAGCTCTTCCAGATGTTGTCTAAGTAATGACAAAGTGGGTTTACATCAACCACATTATCCTTAAGCTGTTTATAGATTGAATGGGTAGAGTGAATGTGGAGTCAGGAGAAGCTCTGTGTCATCTTGGTGAAAGATTTTTAGACTCACTTAAAATACTTAAAAAAATTGAAACCGGGGCTTCCGTGGTGGCGCAGTGGTTGGGAGTCCGCCTGCCGATGCAGGGGACACGGGTTCGTGCCCCGGTCCGGGAAGATCCCACATACTGCGGAGCGGCTGGGCCCGTGAGCCATGGCCGCTGAGCCTGCGCGTCCGGAGCCTGTGCTCCGCAGCGGGAGGGGCCACAACAGTGAGAGGCCCGCGTACCGAAAAAAAAAAAAAAAATTGAAACTGGGTGATTTTCTATTCATAAACTATCTAAGATTTCTGCCTCACGGGACCAAATCTGTGATGGAATTTGGACTCTGGAACTTCTCCATGGTGTCAGATGGGGCCAGTCTGTAGCTGAAACTACATTCTTGCTGAACTTCCCTTCCCCTTTATTATCCTGCTTCCCTCACATCGCTTCTTCTGAGAGCACCTCACCCCACAAGAAATCACTTGAACAAGAATACCCACCTCAGACTCTGCTTCTTGGGAACTTGAGTACATACAAAGCTTAAACATTTTTTTTGAGTGTGTCATTTAAATTTTTAAAGATATATTGACAAAAATTGTATATGTTTAAGGTGTACAACATGGTGTTTCAATATAAATGTACCGTAAGTAATAATTACTACAATCAAGGTATTTAACGTATCCATCACCTCACATAGTTACCATTTAGTGTGTGTGTATGTTGAGAACACTTAAGATCCACTCTTTTAGCAAATTTCAAGTATACAATACATAATTATTTACTACAGTTACCATGTTGTATATTAGATCTCTAGTATTTATTCATCTTCTAACTAAAATTTTGTACCCTATGACCACCGTATCCCCATTTCCTCCACCCCCCAGCTGCTGGCAACCACCATTCTACCCTCTGTTTTTCTAAGTTTGTCTTTCTTAGATTTCACATACAAATAATACCATGAAGTATTTCTCTTTCTGTGTGTCTGGCATACATATGTAGATAAAGAAATTGTAAATATCTCTCTATCTATTTAGATATATTTATTTATTTATTTTTGGCTGTGTTGGGTCTTCGTTGCTGTACGCGGGCTTTCTCTAGTTGTGGCGAGCGGGAGCTACTCTTCGTTGCGGTGCGTGGGCTTCTCATTGTGGTCACTTTTTTAGTTGCAGAGCACTGGCTCTAGGATTCAGTAGTTGTGGCACATGGGCTCAGTAGTTGTGGCTCGTGGGCTCTAGAGCGCAGGCTCAGTAGCTGTGGCGCATGGGTTTAGTTGCTCCGCAGCATGTGGGATCTTCCCAGACCAGGGCTCGAACCCGTGTCCCCGGCATTGGCAGGCGGATTCTTAACCACTGTGCCACCAGGGAAGTCCCCTCTATTTAGCTATAAATATTAGAACTTCAGTGACAGATTGTTTCCATATTTTGGCTATCGTGATGAACATGGGAGTGTAAATATCTCCTTGAGATACTGATTTCACTTCCTTTGGATATATACCAATAAGTGGGATTTCTAGATCATATGCTAGTTCTATTTTTAAATTTTTGAGAAGCTCTATACTGTTTTTCATAGTGGCTGCACCAATTTACATTCCCACCACCAATGCACAAGTGTTCCCTTTTCTCCACATCCTCTCAACATTTGTTATCTCTTGTCATTTTGATGGTAGCCATTTTGACAGGTGTGAGGTGATATCTCATCGTTGTTTTGATTTGCATTTCCCTGATGATTAGGGATATTGAGCACCTTTTCATGTGCCTGTTGGCCATTTGTCGATCTCCCTTAGGGAAATGTCTGTACTCTTCCTTTGCCCATTTTATAATTTTATTTGTTTTTTGCTGTTGAGTTGTATGAGTTCCTTACATATTTTGGATAGTAACTCTTTATCAGATAGATGGTTTGCTGGCATTCTTGTGGTGGCAGTGGCGCTGGTGTTTGGGGTGTAGGCGTTCATAGTGACAGGAGAGCTGAGGTCCTGGGCTCAGCACTACATGGAACTAGGTCAGCAGCTGGGGCCTGGGGCACTGGTGCACCTGCTCTGGTGGTGGCACCAATGTCTGAAATGTGGGCATGTGCACATCACCCATGGAGCCAGGGTCTGAGTGACTCAGGCCCCAAGGCAGGTTAGACACAGCAGCGGCACAGAACTAAGGCTGCCAGGTTGCAGCGGTGTCCTGGGCCCCCGGGGCAGGGTGCAGTGGCAGAGTGGTCCCGGGGATGAGTATCAACTGCAGCTCAGGCTCAGGTATGGAACATAGTCAGCAGCAGCTCAGGTCTGGGAAATGGCAAGGCACCCTGCTTTCTTGTTCTCAGAGAGTTGTATGCAGCAGAGACTCAGACACAGCTTTTATTCCAAACATTTCTGACATTTACAAGTGCTCTTTGCAATCATTACTAAATTTTTAGATTATGTTTTGTGGGCTAGTTTTACTTTGGATAATACCCAAGTATTTAGAGCCAATTATGAAGAATAC
This sequence comes from Neophocaena asiaeorientalis asiaeorientalis, assembly GCF_003031525.2. Lineage (NCBI taxonomy): Eukaryota > Metazoa > Chordata > Mammalia > Artiodactyla > Phocoenidae > Neophocaena > Neophocaena asiaeorientalis. The sequence continues at coordinate 376,386 of NW_020172593.1, forward strand.
GACGTGTAAGAAAATTGAGTGTTGCTCTTGCTTTAGTGTTAATAGGAAAATATGCTGGCTATGTCTGATTTGGGGAATGGATTTTAAACTGGGAAGTGTAGCTTATTTACTTATATGCCAGAATTCTGATATATGTTGAAAACCAAGTCCTGTTACTTGCTAACATTTCATGTCTCTGTTGTTTCATGGTTATTAACTTGCCAGTTCTAAAAGTATTTTCTAAATGGTTATAAAATGATATTAGCCTAATAGTACATTAAAGTCATGTTTCCTTCCCGATTAGGAGGAAATGCAGTATGTAGAAAGATGAGTGCCAGCCCAGTTCTTTCCCTGTTGATAGGGAATCAAGCTTGTCGCTTTGCTTTACACACTTTCAAAGTTCGTCCAATCCTTAAATTTCAAAACATCTCCAAGATAAGCAATTAGCATGCTTAAGCATTGTTGATCTTTTTAAAATAACTTTCAATTTTTGACAACAGACATGAAATAAACATGTCTTTAATATGTTGATTTTTAAGCATGTTTAAATAAAACATGTTTAAAATAAAAATTTTCATGCTTTACTTGTATTTGTGTAATTATTTAGAAATTATCTTCTTTAGAAATGCCATCATCTTGTTTAGAAATGCCACTTGATTCAGTGGAATGGGCCCCCATCCACCAGGTCTGTAGCAGAAGAGCCTAGCCTCCAGCCATTGCTGTTTAGACCAGGAAGAGCCATCTGACCAGGCTGGACCAGTCACATTATCCTCTGATTTTCAAATTTGGATAGGGAAATTATAATTTGGTCTGGTTAAGTGAAATGGTTGAAAACAACTTGTGACTCATCCAATGGCCATCTCTCCCAAGCAGACCAAGTCCCAGTTCTTCCTGAGTCTTTACTGCATTTTGCTATTAGTTTCCATGAAATTGTTCTGATTCCTTATGCACCAGAATATAGCTGTTCCTCATTTTCTTTCTCTTTGGGAGGATGAAAAAGAGGATCATAAACTGTACACAGACTTGTAGTTGAGGGTGAAAATTTGAACTGTGCACACCAGAGGGTCCTAATCTTGAAAAATGAGAAGTGACTAATGTTCCATTTATATTAGAGTGTTCCTTTCACATTTTCCTTTTTTTATTTAATTGCTTTGGAATTTGCCTGTTATTTGCAACCTAAAATTTATAGTTAATATTCAATGGCTCTGGCAATGAAATTTATTTCAACAACAACAAAAAGTTATAGCGAGTATAGTAAAAACTACAAAATATATTAATATTTTCTTTTTGGTTCATCAACTTTATTTTTTTATTTTATTTTTTCCAGCTCTATTGAAATATAATTGACATTTAACATTGATTAATAATTTTAAAAAGCACAAAACATCAAACAATACCAACCCATTAAACAGCATTCCTGATGATTAACCAACCTGTCTTTTTGCTTGACCACTTCTGATAGAGGAGGGATTGCCTTACAAGGCAGCCTGTTCCATTTTCAGACAACTCTAATTGGTAGAAAGTTCTTTGACCCTTCCTCTTACTGAATTATGCTCTGATCTCTGGAAAAACACCTTTTTGACATGTTCTGCTCTTGGGATCTAATAGAATTAGTATACTGATTGTTATCTTAAGCATCTTTTCAGATATTAGAAGCCAGCTGTTTGTACCTGCCAAGTCTTTCCTCCTCTGGTCTGTATATCCCACGTTATCCCTACTGCTACTCATATCAGAGCATTTCTGGACTTTTCACTCTCCTGTATACAGCTTTCTATCTATACCTACATATCCATAAATATGGCTATGCTTTAATATTTTTCACCAGTTTTGGAAGGAATTCTGAAACAAAGTGAAAATCCTGCACACGTTTACAAGTTAATACATAAAATCTCAGCTTTATCTTTTAATACTGCTGGTTTCTTTGAGGCAGAAAAGTCCACACATTTTTCAAATAGTTAATGAAAATGTATAAGATTTTGCTAAATTTTCTAACATCGGCCTTAAATCTACACCACAAATGTGTATCTACATTTTCATGCATATTTCGTCATACATTCAATTACTGCACTCATTTCACACATGAAAATTGATGTGTCTTTAAATTAGCTAAGCTATTTGAAAATATGAACCTTCATGTTTACTCTCTTGGCAGGGAGAAATACTATACTGGATCATCTCTTATTATTATTATTTTTTTGTGGTACACGGGTCTCTCACTGTTGTGGCCTCTCCCGCTGCGGAGCACAGGCTCCGGATGCGCAGGCCCAGCGGCCATGGCTCACGGGCCTAGCCGCTCCGCGGCATGTGGAATCTTCCCAGACCGGGACACGAATCTGTATACCCTGCATCGGCAGGTGGACTCTCAACCACTGTGCCACCAGGGAAGCCCTGGATCATCTCTTGATGAGAAGGCAAGAACATCTAGATGACATTTTATTTTTTTTAATTTATTTTTTTTAAAGAGTATCCAGTTTTCTTTTTCTTTTCTTTTTTTTTTTACATTTATTCATTTATTTTATTTATTTAATTTTTGGCTGCGTTGGGTCTTTGTTGCTGTGCGTGGGCTTTCTCTAGTTGCGGCAAGCAGGGGCTACTCTTTGTTGTGGTGTGTGGGCTTCCCATTGCGGTGGCTTCTCTTGTTGCAGAGCACAGGCTCTGGGCACATGGGCTTCAGTAGTTGTGGCACGTGGACTCAGTAGTTGTGGCTCATGGGCTCTAGAGTGCAGGCTCAGTAGTTGTGGCACACGGGCTTAGTTGCTCTGCGGCATGTGGGATCTTCCTGGACCAGGTCTTGAACCCGTGTACCCTGCATTGGCAGGTGGATTCTTAACCACTGCGCCACCAGGGAAGCCCAAATAATGTGTTTCTAATTGCCAATGTTAGTTGTTTTGTGTGGTGAGATTTGGAGGATTTTTTTTTTTGCTAGAAAATGAAAGAATCTGTGCTTTTCATTCTTGATACTGCTACTATATCATTTTTACAGAAACGTTAAACTGATTTTTCTTAAAAACAGTAGTGTGAAATAAAGATAGGCAGAGTCTTCTAGTTGAAGAGCATTGAATGGAAGTCAAGACCCAGTTCAAGTTTCAGATCTTCCTCTACTGAGCAGTGAGACCTTAGGCAATGCAACTGAACTCGATATAAATTAATTTTCACATTAGTAAAGTGGTTCATTCTAGCTCTAAGATTACTACAACTTCATAGATTCAGCAGTACATTTTTAGCCTGAGTTTTCCCAGAAAAAAAGAGCATGAGAGAGAAGCATTTGTTCAGG
>NW_020172593.1:380239-380658 GCF_003031525.2 Neophocaena asiaeorientalis asiaeorientalis
ATGGGAATTCAGTGAGTGTGAATTGGGAAAGAAGGAAAATAGTACAGGCGTATGACATTGAGCTAGTTATGGTTGGGGGCAACTGTAGCTTCATCCCACCAGGATCTTCCAAGTTGCTGTGTAGAATACATCTCAGAATTTTTCACCCATAAGACAGAAAAAGGAGTATTGATTCAAAGCCAGTTTCCTGAACTGGGCAAGTGTTAATACACAGGCAAGATTGGCATATAGCACACTACTATATATAAAATAGGTAAACAACAAGGATCTACTGTATAGCACAGGGAACTATATTCAATATCTTGTAATGAACTAAATGGAAAGATAATCTGAGAAAGAATATATATATATATTCAGTGTATATATATATGTATAACTGAATCACTTTGCTGTACACTTGAAACTAACACAGCACTGTA
>NW_020172593.1:380700-391800 GCF_003031525.2 Neophocaena asiaeorientalis asiaeorientalis
ATGGGAATTCAGTGAGAGGGAATTGGGAAAGAAGGAAAATAGTACAGGCGTATGACATTGAGCTAGTTATGGTTGGGGGCAACTGTAGCTTCATCCCACCAGGATCTTCCAAGTTGCTGTGTAGAATACATCTCAGAATTTTTCACCCATAAGACAGAAAAAGGAGTATTGATTCAAAGCCAGTTTCCTGAACTGGGCAAGTGTTAATACACAGGCAAGATTGGCATATAGCACACTACTATATATAAAATAGGTAAACAACAAGGATCTACTGTATAGCACAGGGAACTATATTCAATATCTTGTAATGAACTAAATGGAAAGATAATCTGAGAAAGAATATATATATATATTCAGTGTATATATATATGTATAACTGAATCACTTTGCTGTACACTTGAAACTAACACAGCACTGTAAATTAACTATAGTTCAATAATTTTTTTTAAAAAAATGGCGTATAAAATGCAGGACACCTAGTTAAATTTGAATTTCAGATAAAAAACATTTTTTTAGTATAAGTATATCCCAGATATTGCATGGGGCATACTTATACTAAACAGTTATTCACGGTTTATCTGAAATTCAAATTTAACTGGGTCTCATGTATTTTTATTTGTGAAATCTAGCAACTCCACCTATGAAATGTGAATACTCTCACACTTCCAATTGTGCATGTATGAGTACAGATGTCTTGCACTACAGCATCAGAGCAGCCCCACTACAGAAACCAAGAGGTACAGAGTACAGGTTCAGATGCTGCCAAGGTGAGATGCAAGACACATGAATCTCTTGGTAAGGAGATTCAATGGTAAAATCTCTTCTGCATAAATATTTTTGTCTTTCTTTGTTGTCTGTTCACCCTCCAATGAGCACTTTTTCCATTCAGTATTAGAGATGATAAATTATTATCCTTTTCCTCGAAATGCACAACCATCAATGCACAGTCAATTGTCAGGAAGAACTTCCATATTATTTCTGAACTCACTAGATTCTTCTATTGCATCCATTATTTTCTCAAGGTGTATGACTTATAGATTCCTGCAGAACACTTTTACTGTCTGGCCTAGGAGGTCAACCTACCAGAAGAACTATCATTCCCTTGATTTTATTTTTCCTTGCAAGGTTTATACATAGTTCTTTTAGGGACTTTTGCCCTCACCCCTTCGGTCTTCCAGTACTTTAACTCTTCTACAGAAGTGTGGCTTTTTATCATCATAATCTGAAAACCCTGTCTTATCTACTACTTGCAAACTCATATGCTATGTTTTGGAGTATAATGGACATTGGCTAGTAAGAACATGTCTTTTTTAAAAATCAGGGACTTATTTTCAGTAGTCAAGCTGAATTAACTATAAATTCATTATATGTATTTAAAATTCAGATCTGATTTCATAGATAACCTAGAAAATATTTACTGTAGAAGATAAAAAATTCCAATTATTACAGAGCATCTGCCCTGAGCCAATAGACTTTGCAATATGCATAGTGCCAGTAAAATGTCTTTTATAGATATTGTTACATATTTCTGCATTATTGCTATTTAATGGTCAATGAATTATTCCCCCCAAAAGTAATTTGTTTTAGTGAGAGAGCGTTGGCCTTTGGTGCAATAATTATGCCATTTCATAAGGAATCTATTTGATATAACTGTTAAACTAGTATTTCCATTAATTATGCCAACCTATTACCATATTCTATCAGCTTAGTTTCAGCAATGACATTAAAGTGTATTTTGTGACTAGATGGATGTAAGACTACAAGAGAAGGCCCATATTTAACCATATTCCATATCACTTAGCATCCTGCAATTAATTAATGCCCATTAATGTGTAGGTTTTTTGGAAATGAATGGACAGCTATTGTGTGATAACACATTTTATAAATTGCCGCGCTATAAACTAAATGAGCACTTTAAAATAATGTAATAGATATTTGTATTCCAAATTATAATGCCAGCATGATGCTCTACTCAAGGAACATGGCGGGCTGAGATATGGCTGCTCTCAATGCAGTACAATGTTAACCTAGACCTCCAGTCACATGCCTTGACTGCATCCTCCACCTGGGTGTGGGCTGGAATTTTGAGTTCAGGAGAGAAAAAACTTATAAAATATCCAGCTGACTCCTAGCTGTCCAGTTCTGACATGGCAATGTTTTACCTTGTTTCTTTCATTCCCTTTACATTTTTTTCTTTCCTCTACCTTTGGCTGCCTTGTAAACTATCAACTATCAATATTATTAATATCTTTGAAAATTGGATTCTTGTTTACATACCATCTTTTAGCTTTTTAAAACTTAGCACCACAGCATGAACATATGTTCATATTCTTAAATAGTCCCCTCAAAGCAAGAATTTGAAGAGCTGTCTAGTATTCCATCATGTATATTCCATATGTTCTTTTTCCATTTTCTTGGCACCATCTCCTAAAAACTATATGTCAGAGTTCTTAGAGCCTTGAATATACTTTGACGAATTGTCTCTGAGAAAAGTTTCATTAGTTTACATCTAAACCAAAAGTCCTTGGAATTGTGAGTGCTTGTTTAGTCCCATCAACCAAAATTGTGTTTTAAAAAGTCAGGAGCTTTGGAATAAAACCAGTCTCTTGGACAAGACTAAGGTATTACACAGTTTCATTTATTCTAAAAACATTCCAAAGAGATATCATTGTAGTCATCTTAGCCCTGGTTTTCAGGCCCAGACCTGCTATTGAACCTGTGAAACCATGTTTGGCACATCTGAACAATCACAGCAAATGCTATATTCCCTGATAGGAGAGGAAGATGTTCTCTGGTATCTTTCTCTTGTTCTACCACCTTAGCCTAATGCACCTCGGTAGGGAGCCTAATAGAGCTGTGCTGGCCTCAGCCTGATCAGTAGATGAGGTGAGAGGCAGTTTAATAGAGTGATTCTCTTTAGTCTGTCAAATATGGGTTAAAATCAGGGCTCTGCTCCTAAGCTGTTTGACCTTGGAACCTTCACATAACCCCATCTGAACCTCACTTTCCCTGTCTATAACTCAGGGGTAATACCTGACTCACAAGGATGTTGTGAGGATTAAATGAAGTAACTTTTACAACGTGATTGGCCTTTTATAAGCATTTGATGAATGCTAGCTGTTGTTACTTATATTATTATTATTATTCTACTCCCAGATTTGCTATAGATCCCATGGGCAATCGGGCAGAAGAATTTGAATGGCTCTGGGAAAATCCCCTCCTTACTGTTGACACAAAAGAACAATATGGGAGGGACTTCCCTCGTGGCACGGTGGTTAAGAATCCGCCTGCCAGTGCAGGAGACACAGGTTCAAGCCCTGGTCCGGGAAGATCCCACAAGCCGTGGAGCAACTAAGCTCGTGCGCCACAACTACTGAGCCTGCTCTCTAGAACCCGCGTGCCTAGAGCCCGTGCTCTGCAACAAGAGAAGCCACTGCAGTGAAAAGCCTTCTTACCACAACAAAGAGTCCCCGTTCGCCACAACTAGAGACAGCCCGTGCACAGCAATGAAGACCCAGCGCAGCCAAAAATAAATAAATGTATATTAAAAAAAAGAAGAACAATATGGGAATTGAATGCCAAGAATGAATCTCCTCAATTCCACCCCTGGAACCCTCAGAGCATTTAAGTACAGCTTCTCTTAGCTACTTTCTATGACCTGTTTGCATGGCTGTGCTCTTCACTGGAGCATGAGTTCTTTAAAGATAACTATGTTTGGCAACTGTGACCCATTCATATGTCTCTCTCTTCTTCTAGGTGCTAGGTGGCTTTTCCCATATCAAACTGCTGTTGCCATTCTAATGTTTTCTCTCTCTCTGTCTGTCTCTTTCTTTCCTTCCCTTCTGCCTCTTGTAGAATGTGTGTGTAGTTAAATTATTCTTCTTTGTGTGAACTTAAGTTCGGTTTGGAACGGTAGGTAATGAAGTTTGGGCCAATCGGGCTTAGTCATATAATGCAAATCTTTCAATAAGAGAATGTGGTGCTATAAAGCAGACACTGCACCACACCTCAGATTGAAGAAGCTGCAGTTTATCTGGAATTTTTAGCCTGGCTTCTTATCTTCCTTTTTCAAGTCTATCAAATCATGAATGAACTCATCATGACAAGTTTGTCTTCTCTCACAGCCATTGACAAGAAGGCCACTACCCTAGTCTGTGCCAAAATACCCATTTATTGTTAAGAGTTGCCATTAATATTGTACATCTTCTACCCTGATGAAAAATCATGATAGAATTTGGTGTTCATTTTAAAGGTAAGGAGATTATTCCACTGGGACCTAATCGGTGTACTTGAGTTATATCAGATCAATACATCAACAAAATCAGCCAGTCATGCTGGCCAAAAAGAAAGTTCTGTACTTATACCTTTTCATTTTGCTTTTAGCTTTCAGAAGCAATAAATATACAGGAAAGCCTCGTTTTATTGTGCTTCACTTTATTGCACTTGGCAGAATTTGTGTTCTTTACAAATTGAAGATTTATGGCAACTCTGTGTAGAACAGTCTATCATTGACATTTTTCCAACAGCATTTGCTTACTTCATTTCTGTGTCACATTTTGTTAATTCTTGCAATATTTCAAAGCTTTTCATTATTATTATATTTGTTATGTAATCTGTGATCAGTGATCTTTGATGTTACCATTGTAATTGTTTTTTAGTTAAGATATGCACATTACTATTTTAGACATAATGCTATTGTACACTTAATAGACTACAGTATAGTACAAACATAACTTTTATATGCACTGGGAAAGCAAAAAATTCAGGTGACTGACTTTATTGCAGTAGTAGCTTTATTGTGGTGGTCTGGAACTGAACCCGAGATATCGCCAAGGTCTGCCTGTATAGTAATAAAGCATTTGTGCATTCAGTTAACCTTTCATTCATTTATCAAATATGTGTTGAACCCCTACTCTGTGCCAGGCAGTGTTTTAGTCACTAAGGAGCCCTTATTGAAGAAGATAGACAAGGGACTTGCTCTCCTGAAGTTTAAATTCCATTTGGGAGACATATATGATCAGGAAACTGATAAACTGACTTTACAGATGGACAATTGCCAAACCGTATATAAAAGTAGAAATTTGACCCTTAATATGGAGCAACTTGCATAGGAACCAGCTCCTTATCTACAATAAACAGCCCAGGAAGCCAGCCTGCTGTAAGTGTGACTGGTAGGAAGTCAGGCTGCTGTCTCTAGTAATTGACCCCAAATGTCCAAGACTTGACTAATTAACTGACAAGTTCCCTTATTTTGCCTCTGCTTCCAACTTAGGACCAACCAGAGAAAACCAAATATATACCCATCATCAATCACATAACATGCCTGGCTTCAGATTACCATCCAGCAGCTTCCCCATGCCAACAGCTTCCAATCAGGTCATACCAGAAGTCTGCCATTTTTGCCACTACAAAGCTTTCCCACTCCTCTCTCTGACTTTCAGTCTCTGACAAAACACGAATGATGGTGACTAACTCCCTTGCTTATACTAAGCTCTGAATAAGTAGCCTTTGCTTTTCTCATTTGGGTGGTCTTCATCTCTTTCCGCAAAACAAATAAGTGAGCAAGATGATTTCCAATAATGATAACTGCTTTGAAGAAAACACATTTAGATGATATCACAGAAGGTAATGGAATGGAGACAGGAGATAACTTAAAGTAAATGGTCAGGGAAGGGTTCATTAAGGTGGGGTTTGAGCTGATCTGAATGACAATCATGAAAGAACTTTGTAAAGATCTGGTTCAGAGTCGTCCAGGTATTGCTAACAGCATGTTCAAAGACAGGAACATGTTGGCAGGTTTAAGAAAGGAAAAGAGGGTCAATGTTGCTATAACCTGGTTCATGAGGAGAGCAGTTGGAGATAAGGTCAGAAAGGTATATAGGAACAAGGCCATGGAGGGCCTTGTTGGTCCCTTAATGACTTTGTGTTTTATTGTAAGAAGCATGGAAAACCATTCAATGGTTATATGGATGAGAATATTATGAAAGCATTATTCAAGTTGTATGTAGAGACAAGAGTGGAATCAGGAGATCATTTGAGAAGCTTTTGCAGTAATTCAGTAGGGAATGATGGTGCTAGCTCAAGTGTGGTAGAACTGGAGATAGAGGAAAAATGGTAGGCTTTAAGATATATTGTGGAGGAAGAATTGACAGACATGAACAGATGACAAGTTGGATGTGCCAGGTGAGAGAGAGACATGAGTCAAGACTGAGTTCTAGATTTTTTGATATATTTTGTTTGGTTTGATCCACTGGGTGGATGATGGTATCATTTACAGAGATACTTATGACTGGGTCTGAAGCAGGTTTTAGCAATAAGGAGAGGAGTGGCAGGATCAGGACTTTTTTTTTTAACATCTTTATTGGAGTATATTGCTTTACAATGGTGTGTTAGTTTCTGCTGTATAACAAAGTGAATCAGCTATACATATACATATATCCCCATATCCCCTCCCCCTTGTGTCTCCCTCCCACCCTCCCTATCCCACCCCTCTAGGTGATCACAGGATCAGGACTTTAATTTGGTCATATGAAGTTTAAGATGCCTTTAGATATCCAAGTAGAACACTCACTATAATAGTTTAGAACTCAGCAGTGTCTCAAGGCTGAAAAAGGTGGGTTCTGCCATCTAGTGGCTGTGTGACTTTGAGCAAGTTATTTCACCTCTCTGAGCCTCTGTGTCCTTTTTAGTAAAAAGGAGATGATGAGAGTATCAGTTTATTGGGAGATTGTGGGGTTACTTCTTAAGCTTCACAATTACTTTCTTCAATTTAGTTTAGGAGTTACTAGAAACATTTACTGAATTTTCTCTATATGTTACTGTAATTCCTAGTACTTAATGATACTGTGAGATTTCATCTTTGTCTATGTCTTTTTTTTGTAAGGTGTTAGAAAAGCTGTATCAGGGGCTGCTGAACAATCATCATTTTAAATCTGAAGCCCTCATTATTTCTTTTTAAATCATGAAAATATCAACCTCTCTCCAAGGGCAGGGTTGCACTAGATAAACTGTCAATCAGGTAATAGCACTGATCTAAGATTTCTTGCTAACCCTGACAATTTTATGATGAGACCTGTATCATTTTGACCCTTTAACTCCAAGGCTATGAATTCTGGGAGCACTGGAGACTTCCAAGGTCCAGAGATATTGAAGGGTAAAACGTATCAAATGTTTTGGAATATCTTATTTAGATAATCATGCTAAATCTACGTGTCAGGGAGTAAGTATCAAAAGATTGATTTCCTAGGGACTAGTTGAAAGAAGACAAGAATTTCTTCAGACAACCTGTGCCAAAGTGGGAAGCTTTAGTATAGTTACTTCCCTTTGAATATAGTAAAATTCTTACTAAAGTATTCCCAATAATATTAATAGAGTATAACATAAACTATTTGATAATATGTACTGTAATTACTATTTTCCAGGTAATATTGCTAAGTAATTTACATGAATTTTCTCATTTAATCCAACTCTTTGGGGTAGAAACTATTATAACGCCCATTTTACATGAAGAAATTGAAGCTTTGGAACATTCAGTGATTAGTCCAAAGTCACTGAGCTGGTTAGTGGTGGAGTCATGATTTAAATCCTGCTACTGCCTTGGTATTGCTCATACATAGCTGCCAACCTCCTTTTTTCTACTCCCTTACCTCCTTCTTCCAGCCAGTTACCATCCTTACTAATGCTTGCTAAGTTCATTTCCAGTCTTGACCACTGTCAACTGAAGAAAAAAACACAAGCTAGAAGTTGAGAACTGCTCCAAAGAGCAACAAAATCCAGGTAGTCAGAACATCAAAAGATTACTGTTAATTAAAGAAAACCAGACATGTCAAGTTAATGAATTTAGCGCTTGGGCTCATTGAAATCTTTCCCTTGATGCGCACCTTAGCTCTCTAGGGCCAGTATCCTGTTCTTTCCCATCCTGAGCCCCTTTAGGGTACACCGTTCGGGGTGGCTGCAGTGGCTGAGGGCTTGGCATGGGCAGCCTGTTTGTCTCCATCCTGAGTTCCCTCAGGGCTCACCATCGGGGTGGGGATAGTGGCTGATGGCTTGATTGCCACACCATCCTTTTTTTGCTGATACGGCAGGCAACATTTTTCATCCATACCACATTTACACACAATTTACAACACATTTACAAACAATGGGAAGAGAAACCTGGGATTGTTCAATTTCCTGGACTCTTTTTCAAATAAAGGAATCGGTATTCACCAGTGTTGTAAAGATTCAGGATCTGAATACTAGTTTTCTGATTCCAAGTGCAATGTCATTTCCACCCTGACATCTCACCTTCAAGAAGTTTATAGATTATGGTTTCTTTCATTCATTAAAAAGAAAAGGAGTATTTGGTTTTTGTTGGCTTGCTTGGGAAACGATCCTTCATCTGGAACATTCTTTCCATGGTAATTTATATTTTGCATCCCCCAAAACCTATTCATAAACCAGCTTTGAGAAAACAATGGAATGCTGCCTGTATGATGAAGCAGCATCTTTCTCATACATACATATGTATACACACTTGGGCACATATACATCCAAAGGGTTTGACCCTCTAGCTTTGTAGTTGGTGGTCATTGGTCTCAAAAAATGGATTGTTTTTTTTTAGTTCAATATATTTTCAAAGCATAGGGTAGAAACTATTATAACGCCCATTTTACATGAAGAAATTGAAGCTTTGGAACATTCAGTGATTAGTCCAAAGTCACTGAGCTGGTTAGTGGTGGAGTCATGATTTAAATCCTGCTACTGCCTTGGTATTGCTCATACATAGCTGCCAACCTCCTTTTTTCTACTCCCTTACCTCCTTCTTCCAGCCAGTTACCATCCTTACTAATGCTTGCTAAGTTCATTTCCAGTCTTGACCACTGTCAACTGAAGAAAAAAACACAAGCTAGAAGTTGAGAACTGCTCCAAAGAGCAACAAAATCCAGGTAGTCAGAACATCAAAAGATTACTGTTAATTAAAGAAAACCAGACATGTCAAGTTAATGAATTTAGCGCTTGGGCTCATTGAAATCTTTCCCTTGATGCGCACCTTAGCTCTCTAGGGCCAGTATCCTGTTCTTTCCCATCCTGAGCCCCTTTAGGGTACACCGTTCGGGGTGGCTGCAGTGGCTGAGGGCTTGGCATGGGCAGCCTGTTTGTCTCCATCCTGAGTTCCCTCAGGGCTCACCATCGGGGTGGGGATAGTGGCTGATGGCTTGATTGCCACACCATCCTTTTTTTGCTGATACGGCAGGCAACATTTTTCATCCATACCACATTTACACACAATTTACAACACATTTACAAACAATGGGAAGAGAAACCTGGGATTGTTCAATTTCCTGGACTCTTTTTCAAATAAAGGAATCGGTATTCACCAGTGTTGTAAAGATTCAGGATCTGAATACTAGTTTTCTGATTCCAAGTGCAATGTCATTTCCACCCTGACATCTCACCTTCAAGAAGTTTATAGATTATGGTTTCTTTCATTCATTAAAAAGAAAAGGAGTATTTGGTTTTTGTTGGCTTGCTTGGGAAACGATCCTTCATCTGGAACATTCTTTCCATGGTAATTTATATTTTGCATCCCCCAAAACCTATTCATAAACCAGCTTTGAGAAAACAATGGAATGCTGCCTGTATGATGAAGCAGCATCTTTCTCATACATACATATGTATACACACTTGGGCACATATACATCCAAAGGGTTTGACCCTCTAGCTTTGTAGTTGGTGGTCATTGGTCTCAAAAAATGGATTGTTTTTTTTTAGTTCAATATATTTTCAAAGCATAAATTACATTTGAGAAATAAAGATTATGAAATTAAGAGGAATAAAGAATAAGGTAAGGGCTTCCCTGGTGGCACAGTGGTTGAGAATCCGCCTGCCAATGCAGGGGACATGGGTTCGAGCCCTGGTCCGGGAAGATCCCACATGCCACGGAGCAACTAAGCCCGTGCGCCACAACTACTGAGCCTGCACTCTAGAGCCCGTGTGCCACAACTACTGAAGCCTGCGCACCTAGAGCCCATGCTGTGCAACAAGAGAAGCAACCGCAATGAGAAGACCACACACCGCAATGAAGAGTGGCCCCCACTCGCTGCAACTAGAGAAAGCCCGCATGCAGCAACGGAGACCCAACGCTGCCAAAAATAAATTAATTAAAAAATAAATAAATTAAAAAATAAATAAAAAAAAAGAATAAGGTTAGCAGCTGGTCAATTTTTTTTTTCTTTCTGCAAAACTGTTCCCTATTCTCCATGCCAGTGAAGTCAGTGTAATGCTCATTGCTTCAAGCATTTTGATCAAGATCCTCCTCTGTAGCAAACAGCTCAAGATTATGTGTTTGTAATTCTCCTTTTAAATGAATGTCATTCTATTCACATGGTTGCTTTGATCATTTCTTAAAGGTTTTTAGTATGTTTCCAGCTGAGGCCCTTTCACTGAAGGGGTGGAGGCCTTACTGAATGTCTTCCCAATATTTTACCTCTGCCTTGACAAGCTGTCAGTTCTTATGTTGACGTCTCTCTTATGTTGAGACAGGGGTGTGGCAGATGTCACTTTAGACTTCGAGGTGGACAAATAAAGTTGTTTAGAAAATAGTAACTGCATGTTGGTGTTGTATCAATGAGCTTAAAGTAAATGAAAAGTATGAAAGAATTTCTCCACTAAGGCAGTGAGTAGTGGTTGCACTTATGGTTTTCAAAACTCAAAAATGTGATCATCTCCTTTACAAAGACTTCCCTGAACTTTTAACCTCTTTGTATCTATACCTTTTTCATGCTTTCATGCTTCTCTACCCCTTTTTAAACTGAGACCAGCCTCTATCATGACAATTAGCACTTAGTATTCTAACTAGTTTTTGCTTAATTCTTTGAAATTGTGACTAATAGACTGTTGGTTTGACTGCAAAGCTGTTTTTCATGCTTTCCCCTTTTGTGTATTATGAACTATACATGCTTTCATGCTTCTCTACCCCTTTTTAAACTGAGACCAGCCTCTATCATGACAATTAGCACTTAGTATTCTAACTAGTTTTTGCTTAATTCTTTGAAATTGTGACTAATAGACTGTTGGTTTGACTGCAAAGCTGTTTTTCATGCTTTCCCCTTTTGTGTA
>NW_020172593.1:393352-400605 GCF_003031525.2 Neophocaena asiaeorientalis asiaeorientalis
GATTCTAAGTTCTTTATATCATTACTCTCAGAACAAACTTAAGAGGTCTGTGCTCAGATGAGGAAAGTAGGGATCAGAGAGTAAATAAAATGCCCAAGACCACACAGATAATAAATGTTGCCACTGAGACTCGATCTCTTGACAATCTAGTCCCAAAGCCCATGATTTTAACCTCTGTGCTATATTGCTTGTTTAATAAACACAAATATAAGAGACTAGATTTATGACAGTATAACATCAAACCGTATCTGCTCCAAATCTTCTTTTTTAAAATAATAAAATATTACCAAAGCAGTTGATGTGTCCTCTGTATGCCTTTCCTATCCAATTATCTTTCTTCTCTTGTTAGAGGTAAATACTATTCAGAAGTTGATGTGTACAATATTTGTTTTTCTCTTTCTGACTTATTCACTCTGTGTGACAGTCTCTAGGTCTATCCACATCTCTACAAATGACCCAATTTCATTCCTTTTTATGGCTGAGGTAATATCCCATTGTGTATATATATATACCACATCTTCTTTATCCATTCCTCTGTTGATGGACACTTAGGTTGCTCCATGTCTTGGCTACTGTAAATAGTGCTCCCGTGAGCATTGGAGTGCATGTGTCTTTTTGAATTATGTTTTTTTCTGGGTATATGTGCAGTAGTATTAACACATATATGTGGAATCTAGAAAAATGGTATAGATAATCTTATTTGCAAAGCAGAAATACAGATACAGATGTAGAGATCAAATGTATGGATACCAAGGGGGAAAGGGGGGAGGTGGGATGAATTGGGAGATTGGGAATGACATATATACACTATTGATACTATGTGTAAAATAGGTAATTAATGAGAACCTACTGTATAGCACAGGGAACACTACTCAGTGCTCTGTGGTGACCTCAATGGGAAAGAAATCCAAAAAAGAGGGGATATATGTATACGTATAGCTGATTCACTTTGCTGTATAGTAGAAACTAACACAACATTGTAAAGCAACTATACTCCAATAAAACTTAATTTAAAAATATTTATTTACTTAGTCTTTCATTCAACAAACAGGAGCTGGGGCAGGGCCAGTGAAAAATGAAAGCTCAGAGCTCCTTGGTCAATGCATGGGAAAAAAGTGCTGTTAAAGAAAGGTACATAGGAAGTTTCTTCTTTCTTCCATGGTGTCTATCTTCACTTACGGTGCTTTTCATTTATTTGGTGTCGTTCTAAGTAAAGAAAAATACAAATAAAAAAAAAAGAAGTTGATGTGTATCTCTCATCATAAATAATTTTACAATTTTACCAGATATTTTTGTGCTCATAACAATATAAAATGTTTTTGTATTTTCAAAATTTATACACATTCTTTCTCACTGTAATATCCTTCTGTAACTCCCTCGCCTCCCTCATTCATTCAATATTGTTTTCTAGATTTATCCAAGTGAATAGATGTAGATCTAATTTATTCCCTTTAAAAGAGGGTAGGTAGTTCGATTCAGGAATATACTACGATTTATTATTCATCAGCTCTCCTAGCTGTACCGACGTTGTTTTTGACTTTCCCCATTTGAAATGAAATTGCAACAGAAAACCAACTTCATGTCTCCTTGGTCATGCATGCAAGCATTTCTCTATGTTTTTCTACAAGTGAAATTGCTGAGTCATACTCTGTGCTAGAAATTGCAAATTATTTTCCAAGGTGATTACACCAATTTATAATTACACTGGCACTCTAAGAAAGTTGTTATTTGTATTAATCCTCAGGAAAATTGGGGATAATTTTTTTAATTGCAAATCATATTTGCCAATTCTCTTGTTTATACATAGGCATTAGAATCCTATCCTTGGCACCTAATGCCTAGAGCCTCTATTTGGGACAGAAACTGCTGTGGACAGCAGTTAGTGCATACCACTTTGGCTTTACTCTCTCTTTGATGTGCAATTTTTACTTGAATTTTGTCAAAATGATCATTCTGATTTATAATTTTTTTTTTTTTTTTCCTGTGGTACGCGGGCCTCTCACTGTTGTAGCCTCTCCCTTTGCGGAGCACAGGCTCCAGACTCGCAGGCTCAACGGCCATGGCTCATGGGCCCAGCCGCTCCGCGGCATGTGGGATCTTCCTGGACCGGGGCACGAACCCGTATCTCCTGCCTTGGCAGGCGGACTCATAACCACTGCGCCACCAGGGAAGCCCTATAGTTTGTATTTTTTTTATCTTATCTGAGAAATCATTATCTATCTTGATGTGCTAGGGATGTTCTGATACAGTCTCTTCTAAGAGTTTCAAAGTTTTTTCTTTTCCCTTTACTTCCTTAACTCATGTGGAATTGATTTTTAATGCATGGTGTGAATCCAATTTTGTATTTTTCTCATTTGAATAACCAATGTTCTCAGCACCATTTTTTGGTGCCCATTTTTTCCCTGCTGATGTTTAATGTGATCCTTCTCATAGATCAAGTGTTAATACACATATTCCTATAACTCTGTATTTTATTATTTCATTCATTCATTCATTTATTCACCAAATATCAAAAAACTATATGTTAGCAAAATTCTTGTTTGGGATATAGCAGACAAAATAGGCAAAAGTCTTTATCTTCTTATGGCTTAAATTCTTGGACTGAGGGTGGGACAAACTATATACATTATATAAGAAAAAAGTATATCATATAGTGTGTATTTTTTCAAAGTTTTCTTTGTATTTTTACATACTTTACATTCCCATATGAATTTTATAAACAGCTAGTTAGTTTCTACAAAATATCTGCTAGAATTTTTATTGAGATTGTCTGAAATCTATAGGCATCTTAACAATTTGGGGAGAATTGACATCTTAACAATATTGAGTCATGATATAATATCTGAGATAAAGTAGGCAATATATATGTATATATACATATATATAATTATAAATATTAGAAATGCATCAGAAAATTTAGTGATACCTTAAAAAGCATGAGGGATTTTGACCCTTTGCTTTTCCAGTTGATACATTTCTAATATACAATTAATATATTCATATCACAGAATGTTCAGCTTGAAAAAAGTAAACAACACTGAATTTTTGAAACATCTTGGAGACGTATAAAAATTTGATTACTTTAAAACATTACATTTAATCATTCAAAATCTTTTTATTTTGATGAACATCTGACTATACATTTCGATTGCCAAGTCTAAACTTTTGCCTCGGTTTTTCTACTTTTGCCACATTTTAAGAAACAACTACAAACCTATAGTTGTTATAACATAAAAAACCTAATTAAAATGCAATAGTAAGTTTTGCCAGACGGCATTTTTCTCATCGTTTATGGAAGTTGAAACATATGCACACACACATCAAAAATATGTATTATGAGAAAACATGCATTTGCTGTGGTGATTACTTTTTCAGAAGACAGTCTCTGGCATTCACACTTTTTACAGCATCCTCACAGCAATTTTGCTCTTCTCAGAAATACAAAACTTGTCTGAAAAGAAATGAGACTGGTTATTGAAAGAGCCTACTAGAAATTATACATATAAATGACTGTTTCCCTTCAAAGTAGGCGCTAATTGTAAAGGCAAGTTGTATTTATTTATTTATCTATTTTTGAGCTTTGTCTTAAAAGCCAATCGTGTACTTAACAGAAAACAGCCTATATTATTCTTTTTTTATTTCTCTCACTCAAATTTTTATTTTGAGAAACATGAAAACTTTGGAAAAGATAAAAGGCTGATACAATGAACAGCATATACTCCACCTAGGTTCACCAATTGTTAAAATTTTTCCACACTGGAAATTAAGTTTGAGACAATATGACATTTCACTGTAAATACTTCCCCAAATATTCATACTCATATATATATGAGATCATATAGGTAAGAGCATCCACAGTACCATTCTTGCACCTAAGAACACAAGTAATATTTTACATATACATGTAATATTATATATATAACACATGCAATATGCTAAAAAATAGAATGATTTCTTTGTCTTTTGTTATTTTTTTTAATCCAGGTTACAAATAAAGATCATGTACTGAACACAGTTGATGTGTATCTTTTTATGTGGGACAGTGACCCAAAAAGTCTTGGCCAGTCATACAATATCCCACATAATGGATGTGTCCTGTTATTTCATTTTGAAGTAAATTATTTGCTCCTCTGTTGTTTTTTAACAGCTTTATTGGAGTATAAATGCTTTACAGTGTTGTGCAGTTTCTGCTGTATAACAAAGTGAATTAGTTATATGTATACATATATCCCCATATCCCCTCTTTCTTGCATCTCCCCCCCACCCTCCCTATCCCACCCTTCTAAGTGGTCACAAAGCACCAAGCTGATCTTCCTGTGCTGTGCAGCTCCTTCCCACTAGCTATTTTACATTTCGTAGTGTATATATGTCCATGCTACTCTCTCACTTGGTCCCAGCTTACCCTTCCCCCTCCCCGTGTCCTCAAGTCCATTCTCTATGTCTTTATTCCTGTCCTGCCTGCCCGTAGGTTCTTCAGAAATGTCTTGGTTACTGTAGCTTTGTAGTATAGTCTGAAGTCAGAGAGCCTGACTCCTCCAGCCCTGTTTTTCTTTCTCAAGATTGCTTTGGCTATTCAAGGTCTTTTCTGTTTCTATACAAATTGTGAAATTTTTTGTTCTAGTTCTGTGAAAAATGACATTGGTAGTTTGATAGGGATTGCACTGAATCTGTACATTGCTTTGGGTAGTATAGTTATTTTCACAATATTGATTCTTCCAATCCAAGAACATGGTATATCTCTCCATCTATTTGTATCATCTTTAATTTCTTTCATCAGTGTCTTATACTTTTCTGCATACAGGTCTTCTGTTTCCTTATGTAGGTTTATTCCTAGGTATTTTATTCTTTTTGTTGCAGTGGTAAATGGGAGTGTTCCCTTAATATCTCTTTCATATTTTTCATCGTAAGTGTATAGGAATGCAAGAGATTTTTGTGGATTAGTTTTGTATCTTGCTACTTTAGCAAATTCATAGATTAGCTGTAGAAATTTTCTAGTAGCATCTTTAGGATTCTCTATGTATAGTATCATGTCATCTACAAACAGTGATAGTTTTACTCCTTTTCCGATTTGGATTCCTTTTATTTCTTTTCTTCTCCGTTTGCTGTGGCTAAAACTTTCAAAATTATGTTGAATAATAGCAGTGAGAATGGGCAATCTTGTCCTGTTCCTGATCTTAGAGGAAATGGTTTCAGTTTTTCACTGTTGAGAACGATGTTGGCCGTGAGTTTGTCATATATGGCCTTTATTATGTTGAGCTGCGTTCCCTCTATGCCGACTTTCTGGAGAGTTTTTATCAGAAGTGGGTGTTGAATTTTGTCCAGAGCTTTTTCTGCATATATTGAGATTATCATATGGTTTTTATCCTTCAATTTGTTAATATGGTGTATCACATTGATTGATTTGTGTAGAATGAATTTGGGAGCGTTCCTCCCTCTGCTATATTTTAGAAGAGTTTGAGAAGGATAGGTGTTAGCTCTTCTCTAAATGTTTGATAGAATTTGCCTTTGAAGCCATCAGGTCCTGGGCTTTTGCTTGTTGGAAGATTTTTAATCACAGTCTCAATTTCAGTGCTAGTGACTGATCTGTTTATATTTTCTATTTCTTCCTGGTTCAGTCTCGGAAGGTTGTGCTTTTCTAAGAATTTGTCTATTTCTTCCAGGTTGTCCATTTTATTAGCATATAGTTGCTTGTAGTAATCTCTCATGATCCTTTGTATTTCTTTAGTGCCAGTTGTTACTTTTCCTTTTTCATTTCTAATTCTATTGATTTGAGTCTTCTCCCTTTTTCTCTCTATCAGTCTGGCCAATGGTTTATCAGTTTTGTTTTCTTCTCAAAGAACAAGCTTTTAGTTTTATCGATCTTTGCTATTGTTTCCTTCATTTCTTTTTCATTTATTTCTGATCTGATTTTTATGATTTCTTTCCTTCTGCTAACTTGGTTTTTTTTTTTGTTCTTCTTTCTCTAATTGCCTTAGGTGTAAGGTTAGGTTGTTTATTTGAGATGTTTCTTGTTTCTTCAGGTAGGATTACATTGCTATAAACTTCCCTCTTAGAACTGCTTTTGCTGCATCCCATAGGTTTTGGGTCATCGTGTTTTCATTGTCATTTTTTTCTAGGTATTTTTTGATTTCTTCTTTGATTTCTTCTGTGATCTCTTGGTTATTTAGTAGCATATCGTTTAGCCTTCATGTATTTGTATTTTTTACAGCTTTTTTCTTTGAATTGATATCTAGTCTCATAGCACTGTGGTTGGAAATGATACTTTATACGATTTCAATTTTCTTAAATTTACTGAGGCTTGATTTGTGACCCAAGATATGATCTATCCAGAAGAATGTTCCGTGAGCACTTGAGAGGAAAGTGTGTTCTGTTGGTTTTGGATGGAATGTCCTATAAATATCAATTAAGTCCATCTTGTTTAATGTGTCATTTAAAGCTGTGTTTCCTTATTAATTTTCATTTTGGATGATCTGTCCATTGGTGAAAATGGGGTGTTAAAGTCCCCTACTATTATTGTGTTACTGTCCATTTCTCCTTTTATGGCTGTTAGCATTTGCCTTATGTATTGAGGTGCTCCTATGTTGGGTGCATATATATTTATAATTGTTATATCTTCTCGGATTGATCTTGGTTGTAGATGTTTCCCTTTCAACACTTAAAATATGTCCTGCCAGTCCCTTCAGGCTTGCAGAGTTTCTGCTGAAAGATCAGCTGTTAACCTTATGGGGATTCCCTTGTAGTTATCTGTTGCTTTTCCCTTGCTCCTTTTAATATTTTTCTTTGTATTTAATTTTTGATAGTTTAATCAGTATGTGTCTTGGCGTCTTTCTCCTTTGATTTATCTTGTATGGGACTCTCTGTGCTTCCTGGACTTGATTGACTATTTCCTTTCCCATATTTGGGACGTTTTCAACTATAATCTCTTCAAATATTTTCTCAGTCCCTTTCTTTTTCTCTTCCTCTGGGACCCCTTAGATTTGAATATTGGTGCATTAAATGTCCCAGACGTCTCTGAGACTGTCCTCAATTCTTTTCATTCTTTTTTCTTTATTCTGCTCTGCAGTAGTTATTTCCACTGTTTTATCTTCTAGGTCACTTATCTGTTTCTGCTTCAGTTATTCTGCTATTGATTCCTTGTAGAGAATTTTTAATTTCATTTATTGTGTTTTTCATCAATGTTTGTTTGCTCTTTAGTTCTTCTAGGTCCTTGTTAAATGTTTCTTGTGTTTTCTTCATTCTATTTCCAAGATTTT
>NW_020172593.1:400679-424202 GCF_003031525.2 Neophocaena asiaeorientalis asiaeorientalis
GTGTCCCCTGTATTGGCAGGCGGACTCCCAACCACTGTGCCACCAGGGAAGCCCTATTTCCAAGATTTTTGATCATCTTTACTATCATTATTCTGAATTCTTTTTCAGGTAGAATGCCTATTTCCTCTTCATTTCTTTGGTCTGGTGGGTTTTTACCTTGCTCCTTCATCTGCTGTGTAGTTCTCTGTCTTCTCACTTTGCTTAGCTTACTGTGTTTGGGGTCTCCTTTTTGCAGGCTGCAGGGTTGTAGTTCCTGTTGTTTTTGGTGTCTGCCCCCAGTGGCTAAGTTTGGTTCAGTGGGTCGTGTAGACTTCCTGGTGGAGGGGACTGGTGCCTGTGTTCTGGTGGGTGGGGCTGGATCTTGTGTTTCTGGTGCATAGGGCCGCATCTGGCGGTGTGTTTTGGGGTGTCTGTGAAGTTAGTATGATTTTAGGCAGCCTCTCTGCTCAAGGGAGGGGTAGTGTTCCTATCTTGCTAGTTGTTTGCCATGGGGCATCCAGCACTGGAGCTTTCTGGCTATTGGGTGGAGCTGGTTCTTAGTGTTGAGACGGAGATCTCTGGGAGAGCTCTTGCCAATTGATATTACGTGAGGCCAGGAGGTCTCTGGTGGTCCAGTGTCCTGAATTTGGCTCTCTCACCTCAGAGTCTCAGGCCTGACACCCTGCTGGAGCACCAAGACCCTGTAAGCCACACAGCCAGGTATGTGGGCAGTTTCTTGCCTTTTGGGAAGTCTGAGGTCTTCTGCCAGCGTTCAGTAGGTGTTCTGTTGGAGTTGTTCCACATGTAGATGTATTTTTGATGTATTTGTGAGGAGGAAGGTGATCCCTACATTTTACTCCTCTGCCATCTTGAAGGTCCTCTGCCTATATTATTCTTTCATTTAACATATTTTATCTGAGTTTTTACTAGTACTGTGCTAAATACTGGGGACATGTTGTTATATAAATCACAGTCTATCCCTGCTTTCACAGGACTTAGCACAGAGTCTAAGATGGAGAGTCAGATGGATAAGTAATAAAGGACCATTCAACCTGATAAGTGGTTTAATGTGGGAAGCAATGGAAACCAATGAAGTACAGAGAAGAGAAAAACCATCACAAATTTAGGGGATCAGGGAAGATTTCCTATGGAAGATGACAGCTGATCTGAGATCTGAACAATGAGAAGGTGTTAGAAGTCAAAGAATTTTAGAAACAGGAAGTGAAAATGTTTCCAGCATAGTGAAAAGCATGTTCATTGTCCTGGAAGTGTAGAACATCAAAGAGGCTTGGGGAAATGCAAATATCACTCTGTAGAAGAGGCATGTATATTGTGATTGAAATATGCTGGGCCATGAAGCTGAAAAATGTCAAGGTCCAAATCATGGCTGGTTCTTTATACCACATGAAGGAGTTTGGGTGTTTTGTATAGGTAATGGGGAGCATTCTGTGATTTTCAGAAAGGAAGTATCTTGTTGAGAATCATATTTTTGATAGATCATGTCAGAAGCTTTTTCGTGGCTGGGTTGTAGTGGTACATGAATGGCATCAGTTGTTTTAAGGACTGAATTGAAATTATGAGGGCTGAATAGAAAAAAAATTATTAGGAGTGGAGAATATGAAATATATTCAAGATGCATTCAGTTAAAAGAATATATACTCTTTCATATACCATATAAATATATAATGCTGGAAGTGAGAAGGAAAGAGTATCTACCATGACTTCCAGGTTCTTTACATGGGTTACTGGGTATATAGTCTTGCCATTCATCAACTATGGGAACACAGGAGCAGAACGAGTTTTATGATAAAGAGATGATGAGCTTGGTTTCAGTCACTTTGAGTTTAAGGTGTGCATGAGACATTCAGATGGAAATGTGCCATATGTATTCAGGCGTCTTGAGGTTGGGACAGGGAACTGAACTGCAACCAAACGTTTGAGAGGAATCATCATAAATTTGGTAAGCAAAGCTATTAGAAGTTATGGTATCATTTAGGGAGTATGCAGAATGAGAGTAAACAGAAGAGGGTCTAGGACTGAGCCCTAAAACAACTCCAACATTTAAAGGATTATAGAAGAAGAGTAATTCATTTGTAAAAGAATAAAGATAAAAGTCTTATTTATTTCCTGCCCTAGTCTCATTCTTTTTCTTCGTTTCTTTCCCATAAACAGCTAAGATCATATTTTGTTCATATAGAGTGTTCTTTTATCATGTGTGTGTGTTTTATTTTTTAGTTTTTCAATTTACCAAAAAGGTATCAAACAATTTATCTTTCAGAAATTGTCCTTTTTGCACATCATTGTTTTGCCATTTATTTTCATTAATACATACCTAGTTCATTCATTTTAATTGTACAAAGATATGACAATTTAATTATGCATTCTCTTATCAGTGGTTTCCAGTTCTTCACTAACATAAACAAGAATGCAGTAAATACCTGTGTACCATCTCCTTCATCTCCTTTTGTGTGAATGCAAGAGTTTTGGTTCTCTGGGGTACATAATTAAAAGTGAAGTTCCTGAGTCACAGGGTGTGTGCATTTTAAATGATAGTAACTACTGAAAATTATTTTCCAAATGGTCTGTACCAATTTATATTCCCAAGATTATCATTTGACAGTTATCATTTTCTAACACCTTTCAAAAATTATTGCAGTCCAGTTTTAAAGTTAGCTAATCTAATGTGTGAAAGTTTCTCATTTTTTTTACTTCACATTTACTTAATTATTAGAAGATTGGTAGTCTTTTTTGTATTAAATGATTTTTATTGTTTTCTGTTTATATATATTATCAGCTTATGTTGTTTGTCCTTTTTGTGATTCATATGCCTTCTTTATATACTTCAAATACTAATAATTTGGTTATATATACTACAAATATCTTCTCTGAGTCTATGGTCACTTTGTTTATGGTATATTTTGAAGGGGATGGTCTTGTTTTAAGAACTTGTTTATTATTTCAAGGACATAAATATATGTTACATATTTTCATTTTTTAAAAAAAATCTTACTGTTTTCTCATATAGTCTTTAATCTCTCTAGAATGTATTCTTTGCATAAGGAGTGCTATTTTTTTTTCAATGTGGAAAATTAGTCATTTTTCCACCAAGTTCACACATATGTCTGGATCTGATTCTGGGCTTTCTACTGTGTTCTATTTATCTGTTTTGTCTATCTTTGTTTTGGTTTGACACTGGCCTAATTGTTGCATGATAAGTTTATATATATAGTGAGACAAGTCTCTCTTCTTTCTTTCCTCTCCCATCTCAGAAATGTCTTCAATGACCTTTATATTACAAGTGACATCAATTTCTCAAGGAATGCAATGTGGTCATCCCTAAAACACACAAGATATTGCCAAGGGTTTTCATTGATAAGTTAAAATAAAATAATCCATTTACTAGATAAAATAGCAGTTTTCAAAGGAATATCAGGCTCAGAAAGGCAAACCTTGTTCACATGATGTTGATAATGACAGCTGATATCAAGAAGACACTAGGTTCCAGGCCCTTTAATAAGAGTTTTACATACACTATCATCTTTAATCCACACAATAATCCTGTTGGATACTATTCCCCTATTTTACAGATTCTTTGAGTCAACTCTAGTCATCTGTGGTCAGTGGTAGAACTGTTTATCCACTACAGTTTACAGCCTTTAAAGTTATTGAACACATATTACTGCATTTGTAAAATCCCAGCAGATGGTGAGCTGCCCAGCTGCTGGAATTTCAACATTGTTAGTCTGGAGGCCTTTGTCCCCACTTTTAAAAAACGCTAGTGTTTAATCTTTGCCTCCTGGGGCCAACCACATTTCCTCAAAGCATGCCATTTGTCACTAAAAAGCAGAATTACGAATCCACTGTGGGTAGTTCAGCATATGGGATAGGTTCACAACCTCTCAAGAACACTACTTTCAAGAAGTATGACCTCTTCATTTTGATGGAGATGAAGCAGTTTATTGCGTTGTATAGGCAAACCTGATAGAATCTAAAATATGGATTAAATGTCATTGGCAGATGCATATAAACATAACAAATATTACCCAGTACATCTCTTTCCTCAGCAGTGGTTCTAACCAAAAGCATTTGGAGCATATCCTATAATTTTTTTTAAATTTTGGATTTCCAACCATATTGTATGTTCCCTGAAAAGATAGAAGAATTCATGAAATTGCTTTGACTTATTTTGAGGTCTAAGAGATCAACGCATAAATGGCTCACCTCAAAACCTTATGTTTCATGGTCTACTTGTTTGTTAATTAATGTATTTGAGAAATAGTGTTTTAACAAACTTATGATAACAAGGGTTTTATCAGTCTACATTTTTAAAAAAAGAAAAGAAAAATGAGTATGAGTTAGAAAGAGAAGGAGATAGAATGCTAGATCTTTTCAGGAACATCAATAATCAATCACTTCAGATTGCTGGGCCTAATTCTCACAGTTCTGTATCTAGATGAGTTAGGTTGACTGCCTGCTTCAAGCTTCTGCATGATCTTCTCAGTAGCTGAACTGGTGTGCAAAGAATTGGCTCAAGAGTAATACAGGTGGAAATCAAATTACACAGAACATACCTACCAAAGAAGATGTATTTTGTGGAGAGGAGTGGGCTGTGCGATTGGACTATATCAAGAATTTATTGTAGGGGTCCTTTAAATAGATCCTGTGGTCAAGCAGTGCTTCTAGAAGTGTGATCCTATGAAAATCTGCATTGTCATTGCCTGAGGGGAGTTAATAAAAAATGCAGATTCCTTGGTCCTTCCCCAGACTAACCCCCCAGGTCATTCTGAGGCATATTTAAGCTTGAGAACCACATCTAAATCAGAGAACTACATTTAAATTGCACTAGCTTTATAACATAAATGCTTTTCAGGGACACTTTATGGACTTTTTGGGTTTTTTGTTTTCCAAAGGGCGATCTCCTGTGTAACTTTTAGAGTAACCTGAACATCTGTGTGGAATGAATTGTCCCCATTGGAAAGAAAGAGTCAGCCTTGATTCTTGTCCTGC
This sequence comes from Neophocaena asiaeorientalis asiaeorientalis, assembly GCF_003031525.2. Lineage (NCBI taxonomy): Eukaryota > Metazoa > Chordata > Mammalia > Artiodactyla > Phocoenidae > Neophocaena > Neophocaena asiaeorientalis. Next base: position 405,666 of record NW_020172593.1, read on the forward strand.
CATTATTCCTCCAAAGTACACAATTGGCCCTGCTTATATAATTGATATTCCCTATAAGGGTAGCTTTAGGGATTTTTTTTAAAGGATTTTTCTTGTGATACTGTTAAAAGGATTCTTTTACAGATCTACCAATGTTACAATGATCTCATCAAGCGTACTGGAAAATTCTTGTGAACCCAGTCCCCAAAAAATGAGTGTTAGGTTAAATGCAATGAGTGCACATGACCTCTAAGATTAGAGAGGTCATGATGCAACAAAAATATTGTTGGAGCAATCCTGTTTTGTGTCCAATGAATCCAGCTTTCATTTGATTTTCAGTTTCCATATATGTGGTTAATATTGCTGCTTCCATAGTCAAAGTAGAATCACAGGCTAATAAGAGGGTTAGACTAAAACATGCAGCCACCATTTGGTTTGGCAATGTGCCTGAGTGTATGCGTGCTTGTGTGTGTGTGTGTATGGTACAGGGAGGTTGGGATGGGAGGTTGAGTTATCTTTATCTGGATAGTAAAGTAGGGATTTCCAGATGCTTTGTGTGTATCATGAATATTCCCATGAGCTGTGGGCTTTAGGGAGTGGATGCTAGTGCTCATAGGATTCTATATGTGTTATCTAATTAGAGTATTTGCATGATGAGGATGGATTAGATGCAGAGTCCATATCATCACTGAATCATCAGCATCTTGGGTGAGAACAGAGGTGAGTTATGAAGGGAAGCTTCTCACACACATTTTCTGATATACAGGGATAACCTAACAGAGAAACACTTAGACTGATTAGCATCACCGCCGTTGATTAGCAGTTATTTATAAATAGTATATAGGTTTCTTGAAAATGTATGTATCTACATTTATATTGAAACAATGTAAATGTCTAAATAATTTTTGAAAAATAGAGTTTGTTCTAAATGCCAAATGACTAAACCCACAGATTAAATTCAGATGCTTGGCAATTGTGAATATATCCTCTATTCAATGTATCTTCCATGAGACTGTAGCCTTTGGAAAAGCAGGTCTTAACAAGTTTTGCTTTTTACTTATCTTCATTGTTATAATTTTATCACTCCCCCCACTATAAGAGGTGCTTTATTAATGAGTTTTATTGACTGGTCTCACCTTAGTTTGTTATTGGCTTTATTTTCAGTATCTGAAGAGTAAGAACAAGAAAGGAACCAACACTGATAAAACCACCTCCTCTGTGATAGGCACTTATACACAATTACCCTTCACAGCAGTCCAGTTAGGTGGTTTTTATAAAAGATTAGGTATTTTCCTGTTATAGGAGGATTGAAGCAAAATAAGAAAAAACTCTAAATTAAAATGAGAAATAGTCTCCTGAGATTGAATATGGGGACAATGTGTGTGTCAGTGTGTATGTACGTACCTGTGCAAACCTACATTTATATGTATCTGTGTACTACATTCAAATGGCTTTTTGATTGTGGGCCTCAATCTAATAGGTCTAAAATATTGCAAATTGCATGATGCACAAAGCATGGGAAAGTCATGTTCAAAGGTATTAGGAAACTCCAGAGGAAACTACCAGATGCACAACTGTTGTCTTGATTGACTATGTTTATCATTACTTGTCCAAAAACAGCATTTGTTTTATTAGAATCCTATGATAAAACATGGGGGAAGCCTGAGGACACCATGAACTTATTACTTTGCAGTTGGAATCACCAAAATACTACCTTCTTGCTCATCTGATTTTATTTCTTTTACTTTATTTTATTTTTATTTCTACCCAGCTATACCTGTGGCCCTAGATACCACTTATTAGTATTATTGCACCAGCGATTGAGCTGGTGAGCTGTTTCTCACCTGATCACAAGATAGCCACCAACAAAATATTTCTTAAGTTTTACCTAGATAAACAGATCACTTTGTATAGGTGCCCCCAACCATCAACAATGCTACATATTCTGATCTTGAAAGTTTCACTTCAGCATTTATGACTCTGGATTTTCTAGAATAATTGATAGATCTCAACTGAAACATATAACATCGCTCAAATCTATTTCCTCCACTTCAATTGACCCCAGATGAGAGCTTTTATTTTCTTAACACCTTTATTGGAGTATAATTGCTTTACAGTGCTGTGTTACTTTCTGCTGTATAACAAAGTGAATCATTCTATGTATACATATATCCACATATCCCCTCCTTCTTGCGTCTCCCTCCCACTCTCCCTAACCCACACCTCCAAGTGGTCACCAAGAACTGAGCTGGTCTCCCTCTGCTATGCGGCTGCTTCCCACTAGCTATCTGTTTTATATTTGGTAGTGTATATATGTCTATGCCAATCTCTCACTTTGTCCCACCTTACCCTTCCCCCTCCCCGTATCCTCAAGTCCATTCTCTATGTCAGTATCCTTATTCCTGTCCTGCCCCTAGGTTCTTCAGAACCATTATTATTTTTTTAATTCCATATATATGGGTTAGCATATGGTATTTGTTTTTCTCTTTCTGATGTATTTCACTCTGTATGACAGACTCTAGGTCCATCCACCTCAGTACATAACTCAATTTCATTTATTTTTATGGCTGAGTAATATTATATTGTATATATGTGCCACATCTTCTTTATTCATCTGTCAATGGACGCATAGGTTTCTTCAGTGTCCTGGGTATTGTAAATAGTGCTGCAATGAACATTATGGTACATGACTCTTTTTGAATTATGGTTTTCTCAGGGTATATGCCCAGTAGTGGGATTGCTGGGTCATATGGTTGTTTTATTTGTAGTTTTTTAAGGAACCTTCATACTGTTCTCCATAGTGACTGTATCAATTTACATTCCCACCAACAGTGCGAGAGGATACCCTTTTCTCCACACCCTCTTCAACATTTATTGTTTGTAGATTTTTTGATGATGGCCATTCTGACTGGTGTGAGGTGATACCTCATTGTAGTTTTGATTTGCATTTCTCTAATGATTAGTGATGTTGAGCATCCTTTCATGTGTTTGTTGGCAATCTGTATATCTTCTTTGGAGAAATGTCTATTTAGGTCTTCTGCCCATTATTGGATTGGGTTGTTTGTTTTTCTGATATTGAGCTGCATGAGCTACTTGTATATTTGGAGAATGATCCTTTGTCATTTGCTTTGTTTGCAAATATTTTCTCCCATTCTGAGGGTTGTCTTTTGGTCTTGTTTATGGTTTCCTTTGCTGTGCAAAAGGTTTTAACTTTCATTAGGTCCCATTTGTTTTTTTTAATTTATATTTCCATTTCTCTAGGAGGTGGGTCAAAAAGGATCTTGCTGTGATTTATGTCATAGAGTCTTCTGCCTATGTTTCCCTCTAAGAGTTTGGTAGTGTTTGGCCTTACATTTAGGTCTTGAATCCATTTTGAGTTTATTTTTCTATATGGTGTTAGGGAGTGTTCTAATTTCATTCCTTTACATGTAGCTGTCTAGTTTTCCTAACACCAATTATTGAAGATGCTGTATTTTCTCCTTTGTATATTCTTGCCTCCTTTATCAAAGGTAAATTGACCATATGTGCGTGGGTTTATCTCTGGGCTTTCTAGACTGTTCCATTGATCTATATTTCTGTTTTTGTGCCAGTACCATACTGTCTTGATGACTGTACCTTAGTATAGTCTGAAGTCAGGGAGCCTGTTTCCTCCAGCTCCGTTTTGATTTCTCAAGATTGATTTGGCTATTTGGGGTCTTTTCTGTTTCCATACATATTGTGAATTTTTTGGTTCTAGTTCTGTGAAAAATGCCATTGATAGTTTGATAGGGATTGCATTTAATCTTTACGTGGTTTTGTGTAGTATAGTCATTTACACAATGTTGATTCTTCCAGTCCAATAACATGGTATATCTCTCCAATGGATTGTATCGTCTTTAATTTCTTTCATCAGCGTCTTATAATTTTCTGCATACAGGTATTTTGTCTCCTTATGTAGGTTTATTCCTAGGTATTTATTCTTTTTGTTGCAATGGTAAATGGGAGTGTTTCCTTAATTTCTCTTTCAGATTTTTCACCGTTAGTGTATAGGAATGCAAGAGATTTCTGTGCATTAATTTGTTCCTGCTACTTTACCAAATTCATTGATTAGCTCTAGTAGTTTTCTGGTAGCATCTTTAGGATTCTCTATGTACAGTATCATGTCATCAGCAAACAGTGACGGTTTTACTTCTTTTCCGATTTGGATTCCTTTTATTTCTTTTTCTTCCCTGATTGCTGTGGCTAAAACTTCCAAAACTATGTTGAATAATAGCAGTGAGAGTGGGCAACCTGGCCTTGTTCCTAATCTTAGAGGAAATGGTTTCAGTTTTCACCATGGAGAATGATGTTTCCTGTGGGTTTGTCATATATGTCCGTTGTTATGTTGAGGTAGGTTGCCTCTATGTCTACTTTCTAGAGAGTTTTTACCATAAATGGGTCTTGAATTTTGTCAAAAGCTCTTTCTGCAACTATTGAGATTATCATATGGTTTTTATCCTTTGATTTGTTAATATGGTGTATCACATTGATTGATTTGTGTATATTGAAGAATCCTTGAATTCCTGGGATAAACCCCACTTGATCATGGTGTATGATCCTTTTAATGTGCTGCTGGATTCTGTTTGGTAGTATTTTGTTGAGGATTTTTACATCTATGTTCGTCAGGGATATTGGCCTGTAGTTTTCTTTTTTTTGACATCTTTGTCTGGTTTTGGTATCAGGGTGATGGTGGCCTCGTAGAATGAGGTTAGGAGTGTTCCTCCCTCTGGTATATTTTGGAAGAGTTTGAGAAAGATAGGTGTTAGCTCTTCTCTAAATGTTTGATAGAATTCACCTATGAAACCATCTGGTCCTGGGTTTTTGTTTGTTGGAAGATTTTTAATCACAGTTTCAATTTCAGTGCTTATGATTGGTCTGTTTATATTTCCTATTGCTTCGTGGTTCAGTCTTGGAAGGTTGTGCTGTTCTAAGAATTTGTCCATTTCTTGCAGGTTGTCCCTTTTATTGGCATATAGTTGCTTGTAGTAATCTTACACGAACCTTTCTATTTCTGCAGTGTCAGCTGTTACCTCTCCTTTTTCATTTCTAATTCTGTTGATTTGAGCCTTCTTTTTTTTCTTGATCAGTCTGGCTAATGGTTTATCAATTTTGTTTATCTTCTCAAAGAACAATCTTTCAGTTTTATCGAGGTTTGCTATTGTTTCCTTCATTTCTTTTTCATTTATTTCTGATCTGATCTTTATGATTTCTTTCCTTCTACTAACTTTGGGGTTTTTTTTGTTCTTCTTTCTCTATTTGCTTTAGGTTTAAGGTTAGGTTGTTTATTTGAGATGTTTCTTGTTTCTTGAGGTTGGATTGCATTGCTATAAACTTTCCTCTTAGAACTGCTTTTGCTGCATCCTATAGGTTTTGGCTCATCATGTTTTCATTGTCATTTGTTTCTAGGTATTTTTTGATTTCTTCTTTGATTTCTTCAGTGATCTCTTGGTTATTAAGTAGCATATTGTTTAGCCTCTGTGTGTTTGTACTTTTTACAGATTTTTTCTTGTAATTGTTATCTAGTCTCAAAGCGTTTCAGTCAGAAAAGATACTAGATTTGATTTCAATTTTCTTAAATTTACCGTGGCTTGGTTTGTGACCCAAGATATGATCTATCCTGGAGAATGTTCCATGAGAACTTGAGAAGAAAGTGTATTCTGTTGTTTTTGGATGAAATGTCCTATAAATATCAATTAAGTCCATCTTGTTTAATGTGTCATTTAAAGCTTGTGTTTCCTTATTTATTTTCATTTTGGGTGATCTGTCCATTGGTGAAGGTGGGGTATTAAAGTCCCTACTATGATTGTGTTACTGTCGATTTCCCCTTTTAGGGCTGTTAGCATTTGCCTTATGTATTGAGGTGCTCCTATGTTGGGTGCATAAATATTTACACTTGTTATATCTTCTTCTCGGACTGATCCCTTGATCATTATATAGTGTCCTTCTTTGTCTCTTGTAATAGTCTTTATTTCAAAGTCTATTTTGCCTGATATGAGAATTGCTACTACAGCTTTCTTTTGATTTCCATTTGCATGGAATATCTTTTTCCATCCCTCACTTTCAGTCTGTATGTGTCCCTAAGTCTGAGGTGGGTCTCTTGTACACAACACATATATGGGTCTTCTTTTTGTATCCATTCAGCCAGTCTGTGGCTTTTGGTTGGAGCATTTAATCCATTTAAATTTAAGGTAATTATTGATATGTATGTTCCCATTACCATTTTCTTAACTGTTTTGTGTTTATTGTTGTAGATCTTTTCCTTCTCTTGTGTTTCCTGTCTAGCGAAGTTCCTTTAGCATTTGTTGTAAAGCTGGTTTGGTGGTGCTGAATTCTCTTAGCTTTTGCTTGTCTGTAAAGCTTTTAATTTCTCTGTTGAATCTGAATGAGATCCTTTCTGGGTAGTGTAATGTTTGTTGTAGGTTTCTCCCTTTCATCACTTTAAATATGTCCTGCCAGTCCCTTTTGGCTTGCAGAGTTTCTGCTGAAAGATCAGCTGTTAACCTTATGGGGATTCCCTTGTATGTTATTTGTTGCTTGTTCCTTGCTGCTTTTAATATATTTTCTTTGTATTTAATTTTTGATAATTTGATTAATATGTGTCTTGCCATGTTTCTGCTTGGATTTATCCTTTCTGGGACTGTCCTCACTTCCTGGACTTGATTGACTATATCCTTTCACATATTAGGGATGTTTTCAACTATAATCTCTTCAAATATTTTCTCAAACTCTTTTTCTCTTTTTTTGGGACCCCTACATTTTGAATGTTGGTGCATTTAATGTTGTCCCAGAAGTCTCTGAGACTGTCCTCAATTCTTTTCATTGTTTTTTCTTTATTCTGGTCTGCAGTAGTTATTTCCACTATTTTATCTTCCAGGTCACTTATCTGTTCTTCTGCCTCAGTTATTCTGTTATTGATTCCTTCTAAGAATTTTTAATTTCATTTATTGTGTTGTTCATTGTTGTTTGTTTGCTCTTTAGTGCCTCTAGGTCCTTGTTAAACATTTCTTGCATTTTCTCCATTTTATATCCAAGATTTTTGATCATTTTTACTATCATTATTCTGAAATCTTTTTGCGGTAGACTGCCTATTTCCTCTTCATTTGTTTGGTGTGGTGGGTTCTTACCTTGCTCCTTCATCTGCTGCGTATTTCTCTGTCTTCTTTATTTGCTTAACTTACTGTGTTTGGGGTCTCCTTTTCACAGGCTGCAAGTTCATAGCTCCCATTGTTTTTGGTGTCTGACCCTAGTGTGTAAGGTTGGTTCAGTAGCTTGTGTAGACTTCCTGGTGGAGGGGACTGGGCCTGTTTTCTGGTGGGTGTGGCTGGATCTTGTCTTTCTCGTGGGTAAGGCAATGTCTGGTGTTGTGTTTTGCAGTGTCTGTGAACTTAGTATGATTTTGGCATCCTCTCTGCTTACGGGTGGGGTAATGTTCCTGTCTTACTAGTTGTTTGGCATGGGCTTTCCAGCACTGGAGCTTGCTGGCTGTTGGATGGAGCTGGGTCTTAGCTTTGAGATGGAGATCTCTGGGAGAGCTCTCACCAATTGCTATTACATGAGGCTGGGAGGTCTCTGGTGGTCCAATGTCCTGAAGTCAGCTCTGTCACCTCAGAGGCTCAGGCTAACACCAGGCCAGAGCACCAAGATCCTGTCAGCCACATGGCTCAGAGGAAAAGGGAGAAAAAAGAAATAAAATTAGATTTAAAAAATAAGTTAAAAATTGTTAAAATTGAAACAATTATTAAAATTTAAAAAAAGAAGAGGGCAACAAAATCAATAAATCCACCAATGATAACAAGCACTGAAAACTCTACTAAGATAAATATAAAAATCAGAGATAAATCAGCCACAGACAGCAAACCCCAAGTCTACAGTTGCTCCCAAAATCCACTGCCTCAATTTTGCGAACATGCCTTGTCTCTCACATATTCCACAGGTGCAGGGTACATCAAGTGGATTGTGTGTATTTAATTTGCTGCTCCTGGGCTGCATGGAGAAATTTCTGTTTCTCTTCTTTGTTTGCACAGCTCCTGGGGTTCATATTGGGTTTTAGCTCCACCTCTGTGTGTAAGTCCCCCCTCAGGCATCTGTTCCCTGTCTAGACTAGATGGGGTTAGAACAGCGGCTGATTAGGGGCCTCTGGCTCACTCAGGACAAGGGGAAGGAGATGTATTGTAGTTATAATTGAAATGTGAGGTGAGCCTGTGGTGGCAGAGGCAGCGTGACATTGCAACAGCATGAGGCACGCTGTGTGTTCTCCTGGGGAAGTTGTCCCTGGATAATGGAACCCTGGCAGTGGCATGTTGCACAGGCTCCCAAGGGGGTGTGGATAGTGACCTGTGCTTGCACACAGGATTCTTGATGACTGCAGCAGCAGCATTAGTGTTTAATGCCTGTCTCTGCAGTCCGAGCTGATAGCCGCAGCTCGCCCCCATCTCTGGAGCTCATTTAGGCAGTGCTCTGCCTTCTGTGGGCAGACAGGGAAGGATTCCCCTCTCCTTGCACACCCTGAAACAGTGGTCTCTTACCTCTTAGGCAGATCCATACTTTTTCCCAGACTCCCTCCCGGCTAGCTGTGGCACACTAGCCCCCTCAAGCTGTCTTCATGCAGCCAACTCCAGTCCTCTCTCGGGTCTGACCTCCAAAGCCCAAGCCTCAGCTCCCAGCCCCCACCAGCCCTGGTGGATGAGCAGCCAAGCCTCTCGGGCTGGTGAGTGCCGGTCGGCACCGATCCTCTGCGTGGGAATCTCTCCGCTTTGCCCTCTGCACCCCTGTTGCTGCTCTCTCCTCCGCGGCTCCGAAGCTTCCCCCTGGCCCACCCCCTCTCTCCACCAGTGAAGGGGCTTCCTAGTGTGTGGAAACCTTTCCTCCTTCACAGCTCCCTCCCACTGGTGCAGGTCCCGTCCCTATTCTTTAGTCTCTCTTTTTCTTTTTGCCCTGCCCAGGTATGTGAGGGGTTTCATACCTTTTGGGAGGTCTGAGGTCTTCTGCCAGCATTCAGTAGGTGTTCTGTGGGAGTTGTTCTACATGTAGATGTATTTCTGATGTATTTGTGGGGAAGAAGGTGATCTCCTCCTCTTATTCCTCTGCCATCTTGAAGGTCTCCTCTCAAGAGGTTTTTTTGTTTTTGTTTTTTTTTGGCTGTGTTGTCTTCGTTGCTGTGCACAGGCTTTCTCAAGTTGTGGCGAGTGGGGGCTACTCTTTGTTGAGGTGTGCAGGCTTCTCATTGCAGTGGTTTCTCTTGCTGCAGAGCACGGGCTCTAGGTGCACGGGCTTCAGTAGTTGTGGTGCAAGGGCTCAGTACTGGTGGCTCACGGGCTCTAGAGTACAGGCTCAGTAGTTGTAGCATATGGATTTAGTTACTTTGCAACACGTGGGATCTTCCCAGACCATTGATGGAACCCATGTCCCCTGCATTGGCAGGCAGATTTTTAACCACTGTGATACCAGGGAAGTCCCAGATGAGAGCATTTTATGGATGCTAAAAGGGATGTGGTATCAGTTTAGTGTCCAGCAACGTGGTGTTGTAAACAATTCAGGGCCTTTCCTCAATCTGTGTTTTTAACCTCATCCCTTCTGCTCCCAGCTGAGCAGGTTGTATTCAGTCTTGTTGGAATTAGGCTTGCTGAGAACACTGCTCAGGACATAGGGCTCCTGAAAAGAAGGTCTCCAGAATAAGGCTTTCCCAGAGGTAAGAAAAGGCAAAAAAGGATCCAAATCAAAGTATGAGATGAGTTCTAAAAAAGAAAAGGCTAACACAGCTAGAATCTAAGGACTTGAGACTAAGTAAGTGGTAAGATGCAAGGTGTAGGGTAGGTCAGGTGGATCTTGAATGCATGCTGAGAGCCAGAGATGAAACCCCACACCCCTGTAACTCAGGCCTCACCAAGCTATACTCAATTCCTCTAGCTGATTGTACATTTTGATTCCCAAGATCATACAGCTCAGTCTCCCTGGTGTTCCCTTTCTCGTTTTTTTTTGTAATTTGAGAAGCTTTTCATCCTTCGGAGCCCAACTCAGATACTACCTGCTCTCCAAAGATTTCCCTGATGTTACCATGCAGTTATTCATTGTCTGCTCTGTGTTCTCTAAGTTTCATTTAAAGCTATTTTAACTAAACTGTCAGCTGGCTATATGTTGTGAACTGCCCCATACATGTCTATGACCATAGGTACCACTTAAACAATCTGTCGTCCTCAATCAAGACTCAAGGCCTTCCTTCAATTTTACCTTTCTACCACTTCCCTTAAAACCAAGCTTTAACCTCTTTTATTCCTATCTCCCCAGCCTTAGATTCTTGACCTGCTTGGTTTTTAACTTTAAGCCTCCATCCTCCTATTTCCATATAGAGATTTGGTAGTCTTCTGCTATGCTGTTTACTCTGAGTTGATCTGGAAACTCAGTGGGATGAAACATTTCCTGAGCTCCATGCCCCACAATAGTAGCAAGAAACCGTTATAATTTTTCTCCAGCTTAGGCTCCTGGGATCCTGTGAACTGAGTCCCAGGGGACGTCCATGAACATGAAAGAGAGATTAGACATGGCATACAGTAACCGTCTGTAAAAATTCACTGGCTGAGAGTGGAAATGGATTAAGTTCCAGTTGTTAATTTTTTCTCAAAATCTTCGACTTTCATAAATACCGCAAATGAAAATAAGAATAAATGAATATATGTTATAAGATGTATTAAACTAATATATGTGACCATAATTAAATACATTTTGAACTATTATTAAAAACTAAACAAAAATACAAAGATCTAAATGTATCTATACTTAATTGCATTTTTATTTTAAAACTACAGCCATAATTGAGTGGCCTTTTGATTTAGCAGCCACAACAGAACAGCTGGTCAGCTGGAATAGTTTCCTGAAGTGTTGTGATCTGAAAAAACCTGAAGAATGACTAAGTAAAGCAGGTGTAATGTGTTTTATGAATTTTTATTCTACTCGTTAAATATTCATAGACCCAAAGTCAACATGCCATCAAAACGCTTTATTCGTTTCTTTTATGTGACCTCCTCTAACTGTGGGATAGCCTCACTACCTTGGAAACAAATTTCTCAACTTCTCTGACAAACCCTAAGAGAATTCATCAGGTATGAAATACACCTAATACCTCGACAAGAAGACGTGATGCTTTTCTTGATTAACAGGATTAAGAAGGTTATATGTTTATAGACCTTTGCTCCAGAAAAAAACAAAACAGAAACAAAAAACAACTGCATAACTTTTCTCTGTTATACTGTCACTAGACCAACCAGGAGATTCAGATAAGGCTTCCTAGCGATTAGAAGTTACACTAAAGCAACATCGTATATATAGCAAATATGAAAATATCACCCTACCTAATTCAGCTATTGAATAAGTAATAGAAGAAATGACTTTTCACAAATGTAGATTGCTGAAATTACAATAGGACTTTTTGGGAAAAGGCAAGTTATAATTTTCTGCTGCTTAGAAGACTCAAAAAATATTTTTCTCAAGGTCATTTTGGTATTGTCATTTTGTTAATGTGTTTCTTCCCCTCAGCAAAGTGAATAAATCAAATATATACTTTTAGATCCATAGCTACTTTAAAACAAAACAAACAAACAAAAAATACTGCTATGACTCTGGTTTTTAAATTCTCTTCACTCTTTTCATTTTTCAATGCTTTGACAAACCAACGACTGTGTTGTCAAGTTTAGAATTTAAATAGAGTTTCACAAAACGCTTTCACGAACACCAGCTGTAATGCCAGCAACCAACTCCATCTTTATTTTCTGTCTTTAAACAGAAAGCAGACTCAAGATGGCTCTTGCCAGCCACAGCTTGGGAGGTAGGCTGTAAGGGCGTTGCTTCCCATCTGTGAGAAACCAAACAGAATCATAGGGCAAAACGTGTGGTGGACAAAGTGTCTACATCCCTGCAAAGTTGGATTGATACTACTTTGGGGAAGATAATGTTATTGTTTTAAAATTATCCTTGTTATGTAATGCAATTTAAGCTGGGTATGACACTGAATTCAGTCACTGAGCACAAATGCATATTGCTAATAAGGCCTAGCTGATATATCACTTTCTGGAATTTGGAACATTTGTGGAAATTCCAAAAGCTAGTACTACTTCATTGGCGTGGTGAAGGCAGAAAAGAAGACAGGAAGCTGGGAAGAGATTGCAAGTGTGACAAACCAACAATCCTCTGCTGGGTGGTTTGCCAGAGGAACGGATACAAGAAGACAAGACTCAAGACAGAATTGAGGGAGGAAAAGAGCTACCATAGGGAGAGGAAAGTCAGATTTGGCTGGAGAGGCAAAAGGGTTTTAGAACTCTGTAAATATTTTAAAACATACAGTCAGAGCTGGTGGAGAAACTCAACTAGGAGGAAAAAGAATGAATAAATTTATACATTGTGAAGAGGAAACATTGAAATAAAGCATTGGACAAAGTGAAAATGATATAGAATTTTGTACTGAGGGAAGAGCGAGACTAAAGAACATTTAAATATGTGAAGCGTTCCCATTTATACTTGTAGAAATATTTTTAAATTGGTACATTGAACAGAACTGTTTGTAAGAATAACGGACTGTTGGTTGTATTCTCTTATGATTGTATTTCTGTGATATTGGTTGTGATTTCTGACCTGTTTTTTTTCTTATTTTATTTGTGTCCTCTCTTTTTTCTAATGAGCTTGGCTAAAGACTTATCAATTTGTTTATCTTTTCAAAAAACACAATAGCATGTTTCATGTGCACTTGAAAAGAATGTGTATTCTGCTATTTTTGGATGGAATGTCCTGTAGTTATTAATCTAACTTTACTAATGTGTCATTTAAGGTCACAGTTTCTTTACTGCTTTTCTGTCATGACAATCTGTCCATTGATGTAAGTGGAGTATTTAAGTCCCCTAGTTTTATTGTATTATTGTCAATTTCTCCCTTTATGTCTGTTCATACTTGCTTTATAAATTTAGGTGTTCCTATATTAGGTGCATATATATTTATGAATGGTTGTATCTTGATCTTGTATTGATCCCTTTATCATTATGTAATTTTTTTGTCTTTTATTATACCTTTTGTTTTAAAGTCTACTTTGTCTGACATGAATATTGCTACCTCAGCTTTCTTTTGGTTTACATTTGCATGGAATATCATTTTCCATCCCTTCACTTTCAGTCTGTGTATGTTTTTAGCTCTGAAGTGTCTTGTAGACAGCATATTAAAGAGTCTTTTTTTTAATCCAGTCAGCCACCCTATGTATTTTGATAGGAGCATTCAGCCCATTGACATTTAAAGTGATTATTGATAGGTATGTACTTACTGCCATTTTGTTATTTGTTTCCTGGTTGTTTTTGTAGTTGTCTCTTTTCTTCTTCTTTTACTGTCTTGCCTTGTGGTTTGATGATTTTCTTTAGTGGTATGCTTGTGTTTCTTTCTCTCTAGTTTATGATTATCTATCTTAGGTTTTTCATGTGTGGTTGCCATGGAGTTTATATATGTTACCTATAACTATATGTATTTATTTTAAACTGATAGTCATTTAAGTTCAAGCACATTCTAAAAGACCTAAATTTTTTACTCCCCTGCCACGTTTTGTGGTTTTGATATCACATTTTACATCTTCATGTTTATCCTTTCACTGTTTATTATAGTTACAGTTGATTTTACGACTTTTTGCCTTTTAACATTCATACTAGCTTTGTTGAGTGGTTGATCCACAGCCTTTACTAGATATTTGCTTTTACCAGTGAACTTTTCCATTTCCTATAATTTCTTATTTCTTGTTGTACCTTTTCTTTTTCACTTAAAGGAGCCCATTTAACACTTCTTGTAAGGTTGATTTAGTATTGATGAAATCTTTCAGTTTTTGTTTGTGTAAGAAGCTCTTTATGTCTCCTTCAATTCTGAATGATAACCTTGGGAGGGAAAGTATCCTGAGTTGTAGGATTTTTCCCTTTCAGCATTTTAGATATATCATGCCACTCTCTTCTGGCCTGCAGTGTTTCTGCTGAAAAATTAACTGATAGCTATGGGGGAGGGTCCCTTTTATGTGACTCTGTTTTTCTCTTGCTGCCTTTAAAATTCTCTCTTTAACTTTTGCCACTTCAGTTATGATATGTTGGCATTGATCTTTTGGGTTCATCCTGTTTGAGACTGTCTATGCTTCTTGTACCTGGATATCTGTTTCCTTCTTCAGGTTCAGGAAGTTTTCAGCCATGATTTTATAAAACACAGTTTTATTCCTTTTCTCTCTCTCTCTCTCCCTCCTCCTTCTGGGACCCCTATAATGCAAATGTTAGTACGCTTGATGTTGCCACAGAGGTCCCTTAAACTATCCTCATTTTTAAATTGTCTTTTCCTTTTGTTGTTCTGATTGGGTGATTTCGATTATTCTGTCATCCAGATCACTTAGGCATTCTTCCGTATCACCTAATCTGCTATTAATTCCTTCTTGTGTGTTTTTCATTTCAGTTATTGTATTCTTCAGCTCTGACTGCTTCTTTTTTATATTTTCTAATTATTTGTTAAAATTCTCATTGTGTCCATCTTTTCTTTTCCTCAGTTCAATTAGCATTTTTATTATATTGCTTTGAACACTTTATAAGATAAATTATTTATCTCTGTTTCATTAGGGGTTATTTTTCAGGTTTATTTTTCTTGTTCTTTCATTTGAAACATATTCCTCTGCCTTCTCATTTTGTTTAACTTTCTCTGCCTCTGTGCAATTAGGTGAAACAGTTACCTATCCCCATCTTGAAAGCATGTCTTCGTGTGCAAGCATCCTTATTCAGTTTGAATGTGTTTAGTAGCTTTGGTGGGAGAGCTGAATCCAAAGTGAGCAAGGGCAGCATCTTCCCTCAGGGTGTGCTGGCAGCCACCGCCTTGGTAGGAGGTAAGGCTGGAGTTGGAGGGGCTAGAGCTAGAATCAGGTGTGAGCCGGAGCTTCTTTTATACTCTGTGGTATTCACCACCCTATCAGGGTCAGGGCTGGGGCCTTAGGAGCTGGAGCAGGAGCCCTGAGAGAATTGGGTTTCTCTCAGGTGTGATGGCATATTTCCCATTGTTTGGGACTTGGCCAGGGCCTGAGGCTTGGGCTGCACTTCTAAGCTGGTTTCACTTTTTCCCTGATCTGTGTACATTGTTTAGAGACTGGGTTAAGCCAGAGGGGCTGCAGTGAAAGTAATGAGCTGATTTTACTCCCTTCCAAGTGTGTGTCTGCAATGGCTGTCTCCACTCTGGAGCTGATTTCGCTCCCTCTGGAATGTGTGTATGGATGCATGCCCTGGCAATGGCTGCCTCCACTCTGCTCAGAGGCAGGACCAGGGCCCAAGTGGTCCTGGCAAGCTTCCCAGAGCACCAGGCTGTTTTCAATCTGCTGCCTCCACACTGTGACTGGGAGTAAGCAAGTCTGTGTGGGTGCCCTTTAAGATGGAGGCTCAGTTTCTTAGCCTTCTGGTAAACCCCACTGGTTTTCAAAGTAGCTAAGGGAGCTCATCTTCCCAGTGTCAGATCTCAGGGCTGCAGTGTCTAATATTTGGCTCAAACCCCTCACTCCCAAGGGAGGATCCTGAAGACTGCGATATCCCCTCCTCTTCTGGGTCCCCCACTAGGGGTGCAGGTCCTGACTAGATCACTTCACCTCCCTTCCTTCCAGACTCTGAGTGAATCTTTCTTTATAGCCTTGCTTGTAGAAGAGCTGTCCTGGTAGTCTTCAGGTTGATTTCAGCAAGAGTTGTTCTATTTGTAGTTGTAGCTGTGATGCTTTCATGAGGGGAGGTGATCTCAGAGTCCTCCTGCTCTGCCATCTTGATCCTGCCTCTTAGAGAATTGAAAATTGCATCTATGGCTCACATTTGTGGCATGCATAATAATTTTGTTGGACAATGCTACTGTAGAAGGTAAGACAAGGATGAAAATTTTCCCTTTCTCTACACCATGAATCCTATTCCAATCCAGGTGTTATACCCTCAGTGTAAAATAAAGCATTTTCTATATTGACATGGGTTTATGCAGGGGAATGTACATTAGAAAATGGTCTTTCTGTGAAGTCAATGGCAATCATTTTTATAGAAAGAAGACCTTGTATATAAGTTAGTTTCATGATTCAAGGGCACACTGTAAGTGAATCAAAGAGGCAGGACCTAAAAATAAACTATTTCATTTGATTATTCAGTAGCTGGTTTATCTTGACATCTTCATTGTGATTTCGGCTTTTCAATTTTATCTATTTTTTTCTTTCTACCTGTCAATATCTGCTGCATGGGGCACAGCAATAATCATTAAGCTTGAATTAAAATGTGGGACTGAGCTCATAAGGAACTTTACATTTCAAAGCCATCCCAGCTTTCCCTAAATAATATAGCCAAACAGGTCTGAAGGATTTGTTGCAAAATCTGTTCAGGAATTGGTTTATGGGCATTATCTTACTTTAGCTGTGTGCATCTGTATTCATTGATAGGATTCCCGAGTGGTGCCAGGATCAAATTGGAAGAATAACATTATCTTTATAGTGACACCCCAGTGTATCATGTACTTTTTATACTGTGATGAACCAAGAACCATGCTGTCAATGATATGGAAAACCCAGAGCTCTTTTAGTTTGCACATGCAAGAAAAATTGTTTCCCTGTAAAGCTAACAATAGTCATTAAAATGCCTTTGAATTCGAAGTGAGATTTTCTAAAGCAGAATGCATCTTCTAACTATATACACATTTTCATTATAATAGTGACCTTCAGACACAAAAGTAGATAAAAGCATAAGAAGTTGTTTTTTATCCAACTGATATTTAATTTGACTTTTCTATTGGAGGATGCATTGTGGGATTGCAAGAAAGTAAGGCTTTATGAAGATTATAATCTAATTGGAGAGATCTACTTCCTACCCAGGCAAAGTTAACTATTAGTATAGTTATAAATTCTGAGGGAAAAATGGGCAGTTCAGATGAGAAGCACTGTAGAGGTCACAGGAAGGACAATTGCCTAACAAGATGATGTGTGGTAGCAAAAAAAAATGAAGAATTTTAAGTCTAGAGATCTGGGATTAAGTTAGGGTTCTATTACTTCAAAATCTGAGTAGATGAACTGATCTCCCTGAGCCTAGGTGCCCAGGGTTGTTGGTCTTTCTGGTTTATCCTCCTATAATATTACTGTAATAGACATTATTCAGATCCTTTTACTTCTTTAAGTATCACTAAGTAAAGGCTATGCACATGACAGAATTTATTAAAACCTGGGACAGTAAAAAGGAGGTATGTGCCAGACGAAAATGATAAAAATATAAACTATTTAAAATTAACATCCTCTACTCATAAAAGTCCTCTGACAATTTTCTTCAGTGGAGAATTTCCAAAGGCTTTTTGTATTTATTTTTAGAATGCAGTGCCGCTGATCATATTACAAGCTTCTCCTCTGTCTTATCCTCAAAATTTTCCTTCCCTCCCCTACATGGTTTCCCATTTCCAAAGTCTCCTTCATTCCTGTGTTAGGCAGAGCAATTTAGTTCTACTTTTGCCTCATCCTTAGCTCAGTAACATGTAGATGGAGGAGCACTGAAAACGTCTCCTACCTATTTACTCTAATACAGGTGGCACAGCTTACCCTTCCGCCTCCCCATATCATCAAGTCCATTCTCTAGTAGGCCTGTGTCTTTATTCCCGTCTTACCCCTAGGTTCTTCATGACCTTTTTTTCCCCACAGGAGCACATTCTTAAGTCCCCTTTGTTCCTAAGTCCAACAAAGTTAGCCTGGGTACCCCACTAACACAATCTGCTATATATTACTATACTGTAATTGTTTTATAATACTTTTCACACAAATAATACATAAGAAGCAAACAAACAAAATTAAAGAAAATATTTTTAATCTTACAGTACAGTGCCTTGAAAAGTACAGTAGTTCATTACAACAGCTGGCATACAGGAGCTGACGTCGAATGAACAGGGGAGTAGAGTTACTGACTGGAGGAGGGAGAGGAGGTTGGAAGTGGTAGAGCTGAAGGATCATCAGCAATAGGAGACGGAGGGCAAATTGCAGTTTCACTCATGCCTGATGTTGATGGGCCAGGTTCTGGTTCCTTGCTGGATTCAGTTCTACGTACCCTCTTGAAAAAACGATCCAGTGATGTCTGGGTAGTAGCTCTTTTTTTCTCATCATAGATGACATGGTAGCCCTGGATTGTATTCTGAACAGCTGCTGCAACCTTCGTGTACCATTCTACATTCGGGTCCTGTGGGTCCTGTGCCTCAAAAACTAACAGTGCCTCCTCAAATAAAGAAAATCCCCTTGCCATGTCCTGTGTCATGAATCTCTTCGGTTCTTCAGTTGCTTTTTCTTCTTGTCTCACTTCGTCCTTCCTATGGGCCTCCAATTCCATCAGGTCTTCATTAGTAGGCTCCTCGTATTGCACAGCACAGTACTCTACAGTAAAGTACACAAAAGCACAACCACTTGTGGAGGATGCACGCACGTGACAATGTACGGCAGACACATGAACTAACATGTGATTGGACATGCGAACACATGTTCACATCTTTGAAAGTTCACAAATTGAAAGTTTTTGTGTA